>NC_133649.1:41048044-41414912 GCF_009905375.1 Apium graveolens
CAACTATTCCAAACTCAAACTGAGTATTAAACATTATTATAACCTTTTACAGACTTAAATTATTCCAAAAGAAGCCTACTAGCTCAGCTTCCTCAACCTGAACCCCTAGCTCTCGCGCTGGACTGGGGATCCTCTTTACCAACTGGTTCCTTTTTAACTGGAAAGAATATAAACAACATTGCACAAATAAGCTAACTAGCTCAACAAGTCACAATGACAAAACTGAGAATAATGATCATCGGGTGAACATGATTATGATATCAAGTGAACAATGGATTATGATTTAGAATTGGATATTATACTTTTAATTTAAAAACCAAGGTTAGGCTGCTGATCAGTCACGCACTAACCCCGAGCAAGGCACACAGCATTGCTCTAACTACTGGATCCAAGGCACATATTAGCCTAACTTGACCATTGTATGGTCTGACCATGAATCTGGTCCACAATTTTATAAAAACAATCCAATTCCAACATAACAACAGAATATACAATAATAAACAATAACCAGAATCAATAACAACAATAAGTGTTTAACAATGAAAGGGTTTTAATCCTTGTGAGGATTAATAAGGCAATTTAAAAGCTTGGATACTGGGTAATGAAAGAATTGGATAACAAATGAATCAACATTTCAGGGTTTCAAAGATTTGGGCTTTCAAAGCATAGGATGCAATGGTTGAGTATACAAGTAATTTAGTTCAGTGTTTGGGATTCTGTTTGTATGTATTTGTAGAGTAGTATCGTATACTTGAGGTTCGTGTCTGGGTATACAACAATCAATGGTCTAGAAAGAATAAGGTTCATGGCTCAAGAACAATAACTGAAATCAGGGTTTGGGTTTCAGTGCTTCAAAGCACTTGCAATATCAACCAGACTATCAAGTACTACAAGATCTCGAGAAAGTTCAGGACACTTGCCTGGTATTAGCTTACTACACTGCACTTGCTTCCAATCACAACTGTCTTACTCCTCAACTATCTGTTTCCATTTCCTACGTCTTGCCTCTTCTGCTCATATATCATAAGCATCTATCAATAATTGACTCATAGAATTCTATTCAACACATACTTCTATCTACCCTTCGTTTTACCCAAATCCGATTAACGGATTGAAAGTTATGCAATAATCAAGTAAACACTGAATATATAGACCGATAGTCAATTAACAAGTCACATATAGCACATAATACATCACGTAATCAATGATATATCATTTATAAAGAAGTCTCGGGTCATAAATAGGCTTTCTGGTATTTAAAATGATTTTTAAAACATTTTTCGGAATTAAAACGGATCGTTGAATCAATTTCGGGTTAATAAACAGGGTTCGGTTGGCCAATTCTGGCTCCGCAACAATTTTAGAATAATTATCGAGCCTTGAAAATAATTTAGAATACTATTTTAAAGCTCGAAACTATTTTTCGGAATTTTTAAATCATTTTAAATAATTAAATCTAATTAAATAATTAATTAAAATCAATTAATAATTAATTAAATCAATTAATAATTAATTAAATCAATTAATGAATTAATTTTCGAATTAATTGACCAATTAATCAATTAAAATTAACTGAAATTAATTAACTAATTAATTTAGATTTATTTTTGAATTAAAAATAATTTTTGGAATTAAAATAATAATTTTTAGAATTTTCAGAAATTAAAAATGAATTTTTATAATAAAAATAAATAGGAAATATGTTTTTTAAACATTTTTAAAACAGGAATCCTAAATTTGCAAAGTCTGGAAACTTCAGGGACCTAACTGTATCGTCCCCAAAAGTCCAGGGACCAAATTGCAAATTTTACACCCCGTCGCCGGAAAACACAGAGGTGGCCGGAGAACACGTTCCCGGCGTCCTCACCCCACCAACACCTCCAGATCACATCTATATTTCACCAGGAACTCAACCATACCAACAAATCATTCTAATCATCCCTGAGTTGGCCGGAATTTGGCCGTGAAGTTTTGCAGTTTCCGGCGAACTTCGAAAAATTTCAAAAGACAACTCCCTTCTCTACAGACCTTGGTGATTCATGAAACTTATATGACTAGATTGCAAATTTCACAGAGAACACAATCCACTATATCACAACATCAATCTATTCCAGAATAAGAAACCCCCAAATTTCAATTAAGAACATTCATACGGGTTATAAACCCTAATTTTGAAATTCGAAAATCAAATTCAAATTTGAACATGTTATTGAACTCCAAATCAGACGTATAATATACCAAAATCATCAGGAAAACAAGCTCTACAACATGAAATCATCAAATCATACAAACAATCATCCGAACAAAAATTCATATTTTTCATAAAAATAATTCGAAAATAATTAAATTTTTAGAAATTAAACCTTTGATTCTACAGGTGTATGGATTACAGATTCTGATAGAGCTTCTCAAGACCTTCAAATCCAGTACTCGAGCTTTTCAAACAAAGATCAATAACACCTTCAAAAGTTGGTTTGATTCTTGAAACAGTTTATGAATATAGGATTTTTCTATGTAAAATTATATATTTATCTGTCTGCAAATGATTTTGATACGAAATAAAATACGGAAAAAGACTATTTATATTTACGGAAAATTAGTATCCCGTTGGATCATTCCGGATATAAAACGGTACGTTTATTTGTAAAAACTGATCCAAACGGTATCGGTTTTCGAGATAATTATCCAAATCAGTACAATTTGTACTGCGGTCTTCGTCTCATCGCCTAGTTACACGTACTACGAAGTGATAATTGGGATAGTTTAATAAAAAGCTCCCGTTTATCGAAAATACGGGTTTTATTGATTTACCTAAACGAATATTGTATCGAAAATGTTGCGCCGAGACCCGCGCAGAACAAACCGTACGCCGGATCGAAAAAGTCGAAACATGGAATATGCTCGGAATATTACAATTAGTTTAGGAAGGAGTTCTCGGAAGAGTTTCGGGTTCCAAAAACTTAACAACGGGTGACGTCGGTTGGTTCCCGTTTTTATAAAATAGATTTTAAATACTCGGAAAAAGATTTTATAAATTTCATATGATCCTTATAAATCCATAAATCAACATAAAAATAATTAGGAAGATATGACAATCATCTATATTTTATTTTGGACATATAAAAAATTAAAATACTCAATTAATATTACTTTTAAATATCCAAGTACAGATAACGCTTAACAATTAACTCACAGAATAGATACTGAACACACATAATAATTATTTAATAGCAAAAATAATTACACGATATATCTCGGATATTACACTTGTACCTAATTCAATTTCATCTCTGAGACTATAACGTGTTGTGGTGTGTGTTATTGTGGGGTCACAATATGAGGTTATTTATTTTAATTAAGTTAAGTGATATATATGGAAAGAAAGACCGTAACGACCCGGATTCCCGACCCCGGATCTGGGGGTGTTACAGTAATGGTATCAGAGCTAAGAGTTATAAACCCCAGAGATGATGCGACGATATAATAATAAACTGAAAAAGATAATAAGAACTCTTGCCAAGTTCATGGTCGGACTACTTAAAGTAGCGATGACTGTTAAAACCCTTACGGAAATTTTTATAAGTATCATGATAGTAACTTAGCTCGTTTATTGTGTAGGCGCATGAGATAGAGGACCCAGGGATGTTTGAGCGTGAGCATGATGAGGCACTTCTAGATGCCGAGAATCAGGAGGAGCCTGAGGAGGACCCCTCCGAGGAGTCAGAGACAGAGTTTATTGCTATTTTAGATGAGGAGGACCCGGATGAGGTCCAAGTAGCTGAGGAGCATGCCGAAGCTATCGTGGAGTATACTGGTACCCCCTACCCTCACTCCCTGTGGTCAGAGCTCCTACCCCTCCACCACTATCTTGGAGCCCCTATGGTGACAGCTCTGAGACCCACACTTCCGAGCCCAGGTAGACCGAGGAGGCACCCCCAGCGGATTCGGATTCACCACCTCTCGACCCTACCCATAGGCAGTCTTTGTTAGCTCACGGCTATGTTCAGGATGTTTTGAGGACTCGAGTGGCTGTTGCTGAGGCCTGACTGGATGAGGTCAGGAGAGAGTTAGATGCAGAGAGAGCTGGTAGGCGTGCACGAGCTCATAAGGCTAGAGCTACCATACCACGATCTCTGAGGAGAGAGCTGATTGGGATATAGCTTATGGCCCATGCGAGACTCCGATCACTTCATGGAGACAGACATGGCAGGATATCGAGGAGGCATGCTGATTATATTTTCCGTTGTGCGATGGAGAGAGTGTGCGAGTTGATCCGCTCCGGTGATTGATTCAGGACCAGTGATGTGGTAGTCTAGTCGTCTAGTTAGTCGAGGCCATAGTAAGAGCCAGTTTTTCGGGATAGTTGACTTATATATTGTATCCCTTTCTCTGACTAGACAGATAGACTCATGTATTTCACTTTTGGGCAGATGGCTGTAGCAATGTTGTACTTTTGACCAGATCGAACTATGTATTTCTCGCATTATGTATATATTTGTTTTCCTTTCAGTTCAGTTCCTTAGTGACGAGATCACTATTTTTATCTTTATTATTACTGCACTTCTTGTGATTAGAACTGTCATAATATAATAGAATTACGAGACACGATCTTCCCTTTATAGAAACTGTGCAAGGTACAATCTTATGTATGATTGTGACCTAGCATTGAATTTTCCAAAATTTATCAGTATCATGCCGCCAAGAAGGATTGGAACTAGGGCGAACCCTGGATATGAGGACCAGGGAAGCCATAACCAGGATGGTAGGAACCAAGAACACAGTGAAGAGGAAGATGAGGATTATGTTGAATGGGATGACTCCCAGTATGAAGAGGGGGAGGAAACATTTGATGTTGAAGGATTTGAGATAGAGGTTGAAGAAGGAGAAGTTGAGGTTGAGCAACAAGTACCAAACCCAGACATGGATCCCATGGGGCAGTTCATACAACAACTAAGGCAGAACTTGGAATGTTAACCCAACCCACCCCCTCAAGGAAATAACAATGTTGTGGCAAACTCTTTCAGGGATTTTAAGTCCCTTAAGCCCCACGAGTTCCACGGATCAGCCGACCCAGTTGAGGCAAGGGCATGGCTAAAGGAAATGGAGAAATCCTTTGAGATTCTAAGTACTGATGAGGCACAGAAGACTGTATTTGCTACCTACCTTTTGAAGGGAGAGGCTAACTACTGGTGGGAGGCCAAGAAAAATATGGAGACGGATGATATCATAACCTGGGAGAGGTTCAGTCAGTTGTTTTTGGGAAAATATTTCCCGAGGTTTATGGAGAACCAGATGGAGCTCAAGTTCTTGGATCTAAAGCAGAATAACTTATCTATAGCAAAGTACGAAGCAAAACTTACTGAGTTATCAAAGTTTGTGTCGGAGTTTTTGAATACCGAGAAAAGAAAGCTAGGAGGTTTCAGCAGGGACTGAAACCGTGGATTCAGAATAGGGTGGAAATCCTTGAGCTTACAGACTATGCCACTATGGTGCAAAAGGAAACAATTGCGGAAGCCAGAAGTGAACAGATATAGAAGGAAAGAGAGAAGAAAGGAATAAAGAGGAAAAGCATGAGCATGGGCGGAGGTTCCGCAGGAGGGAGCTTCCCAAATAGGTTTAACCGAAGAGCAGTGTCCCTCCCAGGGATGAGTGCTGTAGGCGACCGATGAGTGTGAATGTGAGCCAGAGCGTCCAGAAGTCAGGAATGTCCTATTCCAACCAGTCTCGACCCCCATTACTAGCCTGTAACACTTGTGGAAGGATATATTCTGGAGAGTGTAAAGGAAAGACAGTAACCTGCTTTAAGTGTGGTCAAGTGGGTCACTATTACCACAAGTGCCCTTCGTCAACCCCACCGTCATTCCAACCACCACTTGTCATCAGTGTGGACGCCCGGGTCATTGGAAGAGGGAATGCCCAATGAATAAACCAGCAGCTTCAGGAGCAAGCAGGGCTGCTTCTAATAAGCCACCTACTGTAAGGACTTTCAACATGACAGTTCAAGATGCTATGAAAGACTCAGATGTGATAGCATGTACCCTTTCTCTAAATTCAGTCAGTGCAAATGTTTATTTGATTCGGGAGCAACTAAATCTTTTATATTGAGGGACTTTGCGCTTAAATTAAGACTTAAGGCTGAACCCTTGATAGAACCCTTACTAGTAGAAATAGCCAACCATGAAGTTATCCCTGTTAACCAGATTCACCCCGCCTGTGAGTTAGGCATAGGGGAACAATCTCTTAGTATTGATCTAATTCCTTTTAAATTAGGGGAATTTGACATAATTTTGGGAATGGACTGGCTATCTAGCAATGATGCTCAGATAGATTGTAAGGGGAAGAAAGTTAAGTTGAATATCCTAGGGGAGAAAGGAGACATATTTAGAGGGAAGCGGCTTTTGACCATGGCCCAAGCCAATAAGATGCTACGAAAAGGAAATGAGGCTTACCAAGCCTATGTGGTGGACACGCAAAAGGAGGTGCCCAACTTGCAAGACATTCCGGTAGTCAACGAATTTGAAGATGTATTCCCACAAGACCTTCCGGGACTATCGCCCGATAGAGTGATTGAATTTGCTATTGAGTTGGCCTCAGGGACGGTGCTAGTTTCAAAGGCACCATACCGGTTAGCCCCATTAGAAATGAAGGAATTGGCTACCCAATTACAGGAACTTTTGGATAAGGGTATGATAAGACCCAGTGTATCTCCGTGGGGAGCACCAGTATTATTTGTTAAGAAGAAAGATGGGAGTATGAGACTGTGCATCGACTACCGAGAGTTGAACAAGCTAACCATAAAGAACAGGTACCCGTTACCCAGAATAGACGATCTGTTCGACCAGCTAAAGGCTGTTGTCTACTTTTCCAAGATTGACCTGAGAATTGGATATCACCAACTAAAGATTAAACCCGAAGACATTCCAAAGACTGCGTTCTGTACCAGGTATGGGCACTATGTGTTCTTGGTAATGTCCTTTGGATTAACCAACGCCCCAGCAGCTTTCATGGATTTAATGAATAGAGTATTCAAGAAGTACTTGGACAAGTGTGTGATAGTTTTTATCGATGATATTTTAATCTACTCAAGGACCGAGGCAGAACATGCAGAGCATTTGAGGATAGCTCTAGGAATACTCAGAGAAGACAGTTGTTTTCCAAATTCTCGAATTGTGAATTCTGGCGGAATGAAGTATAGTTTTTAGGACATGTGATCAATAAGGAAGGAGTATTGGTCGACCCCTCCAAGATAGAAGCGGTCTCAAATTGGGAACGGCCAACCACACCCACAGAGGTAAGGAGTTTCATAGGATTGGCCGGATATTATCGTAGATTTGTACAGGATTTTGCGAAGATCGCAGCCCATTTAACACGACTTACTCGTAAGACAGAGAAGTTTGAATGGACAGAGAAATGCGAGAGCAGTTTTCAAGAATTGAAGAGAAGATTGGTGACGGCCCCTATGTTGGCGTTGCCAGACAGAAAATGATATTTTGTGATATATAGTGACACGTCGCACAAAGGATTAGGGTGCATGCTTATGTATCACGGTAAGGTGATTGTGTATGCGTCAAGACAACTGAAGGAATATGAGATTAGATATCCTACTCATGACCTTGAGCTCGCGGCAATAGTTTTTGCCTTAAAGATTTGGAGGCACTACTTGTATGGAGAGAAGTACGAGATTTTTACAGACCATAAGAGCCTCAAGTACATATTCACGCAGAAAGAGCTCAACATGCGTCAGAGAAGATGGTTAGAGCTAATCAAGGACTATGATTGTGAGATTCTTTATAATCCAGGGAAAGCCAATATGGTGGCTGACGTCCTTAGTAGGAAGGAAAGACTCAAAATGATAATGACTTCGGAGGAATTGATAAGGGATTTCGAGAAAATGGAAATAGAAGTAAAGGTAACCGGAGCCGGAACCAAAAAGTTGTTTGTGATCTCGATGCAGCCAGAGTTATTGGAAAAGATTAGATTGTGCCAAGAAAAAGTAATGAATGAAGGCAGAGAGTCAATGACTGGAGAAGAGATACATACTGAGAGAGATGATAAGGGGATAATGAGGTATTCCTACAGGATTTGGGTTTCGAATGTTCAAGAGCTTAAAGATGAGATTTTGGATGAAAGCCATAGTTCAAGGTATTCCATTCACCCAGGGAGCGCCAAGATGTATAGGGATTTAAGGGAATATTACTGGTGGCCCAACATGAAAAGGGACGTAGCAGAATGGGTAAGCAAATGGGTGGCTTGCCAAAGAGTAAAGGCGGAGCACCAGAGACCCAGTGGACTTTTATGACCCCTGGAGATTCCCGAATGGAAATGGGAACAAATAGCTATGGATTTTGTTATAGGCTTACCAAGGACGAAAGCCAATCATGATGCCATATGGGTAATTATAGACCGACTGACAAAGTCAGCTCACTTCATTCCTATCAATGAGAGATACACAGTCGATAGATTGGTGTACATTTACCTTAAGGAAATAGTGACGCGACTTGGAGTCCCAACGTCCATTGTCTCAGACCAAGACCCCAGATTCAACTCCAGATTTTGGAGGAGCTTTCAAGAATGTGCGGGAACCAAATTAAATATTAGTACCGCTTACCACCCTCAAACGGACGGGCAAAGTGAAAGGACCATCGAGACACTAGAGGATATGTTGAGAGTCTGTGCAATAGACTTTAAAGGAAGTTGGGATGATCACTTGCCGTTGATCGAGTTTTCTTATAACAATAGCTTTCATGCCAGCATCGGAATGCTGCCTTACAAGGCCTTGTACGGAAGAAGGTGTCGATCTCCCTTATACTGGGATGAAGTGGGAGAGCGAAAGATGCTCGGACCCGAAGTGGTCCAAAGGACCAAAGACATAGTGGATCTCATCAGAGAACGGCTCGTAGCAGCCTAAGACCGACAGAAGAGGTCTGCAGACTTAGCCGGAAAGGACAAGGAGTATGAAGTAGGGGACTTAGTACTGCTAAAGGTATCCCCTTGGAAAGGATTGATGAGGTTCGGAAAGAAAAGGAAACTAAGCCCAAGATACATTAGACCTTTTGAGATACTAAGACGGATTGGGAAGTTAGCTTACGAGCTAGCCCTACCCCCGAACCTACAACAAGTTCATAATGTGTTCCATGTGTCAATGCTAAGGAAGTATCATCGAGATGCCAGGCACATAGTGGAATACGAGCATGTGGACATGCAACCAGACCTGACTTATGTAGAGCAACCAGTGAAGATTATGGATAAAAAGGAGCAAGTGCTTCAGAACAAGGTAATCAAGCTAGTCAGAGTGCTATGGCAGAATTATAATGTGGAGGAGGCAATTTGGGAACTAGAGAGTGCAATGCTAAAAAAGTACCCCCATTTATTTTCTATCTGATTCCGGGACGGAATCCTTTTAAGGAGGGGAGACTGTAATAACCCCAAAAAATTTGGACTTTTTGTAATCCTTATGAATAGTGATTTTGCTGATTATGCTGATTAAGAAAATTTTTCATGCCACACTATGTAGGAGTTCTTTTATTGTTATTCTGAGATCTTATTAGTACTCCATAAAGTATATAAGTGTATGTAAAGATCGTCGGAATCAAAATACGAACACTTTGATTTTTCCCGAAAATCCACCAGATACCGAAAAAATTGAGTATAAGGTAACATGATAAAAAGGATTTAAATTCAAGGATTATAAGAGAGGATCATAAAAGGAATATAAAATATTGAGAAAGGTTAGGGGAACCCAAGTAATAAAATCTCGGATATGATCCCTCAAACGACAAACGAGAACAAAAGTTAAGCGAACCGTATAACAGATAAGCGGTCATTAGCCAAGTAATTAAGGGTTAATTAAAGAGGTTAGTGGATGATGATGTCATCACACCAACAAGGAGAAGACATGTGTTAACAAGATGACATAAACATGGTGACATAAGCATGACAAGAAGAAGTGTTTTGTTGGATGATTCTTGGCCAAGTAAAAGTTACCATGGTAAAAGATCAAAAATTGCCAAGCCAAAAGGAAATCAACCAAGCAAAATATCATAACACAAAAATTAGAAGTTGACTTTGTCTCTCAAGAACAAATCTCTCGGCTTTTTCTTTTTTAAGAAAGAAGAAAATCCAAATTCAAGATCCAAGCTTTGTTAAATTGCAAGGTAATTATCCAAGCTTCTTAGTTACTTCTACTCACCAAGGAAGGTAAAACCTCATAACCTAAGCTTTACTTTGAGTATTTGGGAGTGATTTTGATTAATATAGTTCATGAGAAGCATGATTCTTGTATGTTTAAAGTTTGGTTGGGTTTGTAATGATTTTGAGTTA
This sequence comes from Apium graveolens, assembly GCF_009905375.1. NCBI lineage: Eukaryota > Viridiplantae > Streptophyta > Magnoliopsida > Apiales > Apiaceae > Apium > Apium graveolens. Next base: position 41,058,365 of record NC_133649.1, read on the forward strand.
TAAATCTTGGTTATTGTTTAATGAACCTTAAATATAGTTAGTAGCTCTTGTTTGTGATTGAATGAGTTGGGAAAATTATGAGGTTATGGACTGATGTAGTAAGGTTTGGATAAATTTTGGTTTTATTGGTGGTTGTGAGTTGATTTATGGTTGATTGGATAGTTTAAACTTTGGTAATCGCGTAAATACAGCTGTCGTAATGCCCGTTTTCATACAACTGCTTGTTCTTAGTGTTGGATTTTTAACGCAACGGGGTCATGGCAAAATACTTTTACACATACAAAATCCAAATAAAAGCATATAAATCGTGAATAAAAATTTGAGGGATCGAATCTAACCTTTAAAATAATTCGGAGACAACGATTAGAGATCCTTAGTAGTTGCTCCTCAAGTGTGGAGCACTCCACCGGTATCCACCAAGAAAACGATGTTAAGGAGGAGGAAGGAGGTGGAGAGAATTGGGTTTTCCAAACTTTTTGGGTTTTCAGGTTAGATGTGGGTTCGAATAAAATAGGGTCTATAATAGTGTATTTATAGGCAAAATTTTCAGCTGAAATTTTCCCATAAATATTATTATTATTATCCCATTTATTATTCTCATTAATAATTAAAACACCTTTTAATCATTAATCCTTTTTCTAAACACTTTAGAAATAATTCTCTCTCTTGATTTAATTTCCAAAAATTAAATCGTTTAATTAATAATATTAAGAACTTTTCTTAATTAATTTATAATCAATTAAATCTCATTCAATCAATTATTAAATTTGCCAATTAATTATTTATTTCACAAATAAATAATTATTTAGCCATTATTAATTAATTCCTCCACCATTAAATCATTCTCTTTTTATGGTGTGACCCTGTAGGTTCAATATTAAGCCGGTAGTAGAAATAAATAATAATAAAACTATTTTATCATTATTAATATAAATTCTCTAATTTATTAAATATGATTAAGTGATTAATCACATTTATTCTACATCGTGAGTGATGCTTCTCAACATATCGCGACTATCCGGATAATATGAATTCACTGCTTAGAATACCAAGAACCTGTCAGTGAATAGTTACCGTACAATAAACTCCTTCTACCCTACAATGTCCCGATTAAATACAAGGCATGGATCTCGTGTCAAGCCTATCTAATTCAATCACTTTGTTTACCATTTACTATGCGTAGTTCTATGTAAATTAGAAACTCCTTTCTAATTTCATTCACTCTGGCCAGAGATTCCTGAACTAGCATAAGTGGATCAGCCTTGAACATTCGCTTCCTTCACTGGAAGGGGTAGATCCTTTATTGATCATACACTATCTTCGTGTACAAATTCCTATACCCAGAAGAGCCCTAATAATTGTCCCTGGAGACTAAGAACTAAACCAAAGCATAGTTCAGTGTACACAAGATGACTATGATGACCTCAAGTCTAAGGATACTTGTACAACTATCACTATGTGAACAACTGCTGACACGTGAGTGAACTCCATCAGTTGTTCAGCTGTGCGAGTCATGTTCAGTGAACTTATTCTATAATAAGCACCTACATACTAGCTATAGTGTCACCACACAAATGTCTAAGAGAACAGACATCCTTCATAATGAAGCAAGCATAGTATGTACCGATCTTTGCGGATTATTAATTACCAGTTAGTAATCCTATGACCAGGAACTATTTAAGTTTAGAGTTATCATCTTTTTAGGTCTCACTATTATGATCTCATCATAATCCATAAAAAGCTTTACTCTAAACTATGGTATATCTTATTTAAACACTTAAATAGATAAAGCCCGTAATAAAAATAAAACAAGTCTTTTATTAATATCAATGAAATCAAAACATATTACATAAAAGTTATTCCTAAATCCTAATACATGATTGGACTTAGGACATATTTCCTTTCAATCTCCCACTTGTACTAAAGCCAATCACTCTGGTATCTAATACCCATCTTGTCTTTATGACGATCAAAGTGACTTTCATAAAGTAGCTTTGTGAGTGGGTCTGCTATGTTGTTAAGTGTGTCAACTCTAATTCAATACAATACAAGAAATGTTACTGCGCTCCCACAAACCCTTTTGTAGACGCATGGTTCATCTGCATTTTTGATAAAATCAAACTCTTTGATTATCTCATCAAAACGAATGTTCCATCTTTCGAGAAGCTTGGTTTAAACCACATATGGTTCGCAGTAGCTTACACACTAGGTTTTATTTCCCTTAGAAAGAAAACCATCTGGCTATTTGCCAGATCTCATAGTCGTAGTAAGCAGCAATCGCAAGCAAAATCCGAACTGATTATAACAGGGCTACAGGTAAAAGGTTTCATCAAAGTCAATCCATTGCCTTTGTTTGAATTCTTTTGCCACAAGCCTGGCCTTAAAGGTCTCCACCTGGCCATCTGCTCTAATCATTCTTTTGTATCCCGTATACATAGATTTCTTTCCAGATTTCATGGCACTATGCCATTTCTCTGAGTCAACACTACTCATAGCCTCATTATAGGTCACAGGGTCGTCATCATCAATGATCGACAACTCATTGTCATTCTCAATGACAAGGCCATATTACCTCTCAGGTTGGCGAGACACTCTCCCTGACCTATGAATGGGCTATTCCATAAAAGGTTGTTCAGTCAGAACAGGTGTTTCCACTCGATCTGTAGTAGTTTGTGTTTCTTGAACTTCATCAAGTTCAATTTTTCTCCCACTATTTCCTTCAAGGTTAAACTCCTTTTCCAAGAAGGTAGCATGTCTGGAGACAAACACCCGATGATCAGTGTAAAAGTAATACCCTAAAGTCTCTTTAGGATATCCCACAAAACTACATTTTACAGATCGATATTCCAGCTTATCTGGGTCAACTTTCTTGACATAAGCTAGACATGCCCAAATCTTAACGTGTTTAAGACTCGGTTTCCTTTCTTTCCATATCTCATACAGAGTTTGAGGAACAGATTTGGAAGGCACCTTATTTAGTAAATATGCTGAGGTTTCCAATACATAACCCCATAGGAATACTGGAAGATTTGCATAGCTCATCATGGACCGAACTATGTCTAAAAAAGTTTGATTTCTCCTTTCAGATACCAATCTGGAGGAGTCCACTGGGAGACTATACCTTTTACTTTGAGATAATCCAGAAACACTCCATTAAAGTATTCACCACCTCGATCTGATCGAAGAATTATAATACTATGTTTGGTTTGTTTCTCCACTTCATACTTATACTCTTTAAACTTTTCAAAGGCCTCAGACTTGTGTTTCATCAAACACATATCCGAATCTAGATCTATTATCCATGAAAGTAATGAAGTATGAAAATCCACCCATGGCTTGCGTAGACATTGGTCCACATACATCTGTGTGTACCATTCCTAGCAAATTTGCAGTCCTCTCTCCATGTCTATTAAATGGAGACTGCAGTGCCACTATAAAGTGAGATTTTCATCATCCCTTTTCTTTTATTAGTTTGTTCAATCTGAAATAAATTATGTCACATACATACAGACCATTATTTAAACTACCACGTCCATAAAGAATATTATCTCTAAGAATAGAACATTCATTATTCTCAATAATAAATGAAAATCCAGCCAAGTCTAACATGGGAATAATATTCCTCACAATCGAGGGAACAAAATAACAATTATTTCAAACAATAGTCTTGCCCGTAGGCCTATGTAAATGAAATGATTCTACATCTTCAGTAGCAACTCTTGCTCCAATTCCCATCGGTAGAATCACCTCCTCTTCCTCAAGAGTCCTACTTCTCCTTGGTCCCTGCAACAAATTGCAGATATGAGAACCACAGGCGGTATCTAATACCCAAGTAGAAATTGGATTTAATGACATATTCAATTCTATCATGAACATACCTGAATCAGAAGCGGTAGTCTTACTACCCATCTTCTTCTTCAATTCTGCAAGGTAAACCTTGCAGTTTCTCTTCCAGTGCCCCACCTTGTTACAGTGAAAGCAAACAACTTTGCTCTTGGGGTCTTCAGCTTTTGGTGGAACCGGCATTTTCTAACCTACTTTCTTCTCCTTGGAAGGGTTCCTCTTCCTTTTCTTAGGATTGGAACCTTCACCAATTAGAAGAACAGAACTCTTCTTAGGGGGAAAATTCGATTCCGCAGTCTTCAACATGTTGTGGAGTTCAGGCAGGCTGACATCCAACTTATTCATGTGAAAGTTCACAACAAACTGCGAGAACGAACTCGGAAGCGATTGCAAGACCAAGTCTTGGCTCAGCTCCCCATCCATGGCAAAATCAAGTTGTCCAAGACGTTCAATCAAATTGATAATCTTAAGTACATGGTCATTCACAGATGATCCCTCAGACATCCTACAACCGAACAACTCCTTCGATATCTCATATCGAGCTGTCCTCCCTGCCACATCATACAACTCTTGTAGATGCATGAGGATAGTGTGAGCATCCATATGCTCATGTTGCTTCTATAGCTCAATGTTCATGGAAGCTAGCATGATGCATTGAGCAACATTTGCATCATCTATCCACCTACGATACACAACATGTTCATCATTATGTGCATCACTAGCAGGTTCAGTAGGCTTAGGTGAGTCAATCATGTATTCCAGCTTCTCAATCCTGAGAACAATTCTCAAGTTTCGAAGCCAGTCAGGATTATTAGGACCAGTCAATTTGTGAGCATCCAGTATGCTCCTGAGTGATAGTGCAGAAGACATAATGTATATTGTAAATCTGTAAATGATAAACACATAACAACACTTAGCAAATATTCGATTTCATTTCAAAACACTATATGAATCGGGTCTTTATTCATAAGTGGCTCCCACTAGTTTTCCTAATTTATTCAACCCCCTACGTGAAAAATTAAGCATTCATAATGCTAGTGGGAATAGGGATCCTACATTCCATTACACGACCCCGGTTGTAGCACGAACCGCCATGTAATGTTCAATAGGCAGACAACTCTTGTCAATTACATCTCATGTTATTCCCTAATCAAACTTTAGCCTCTTAAATAATTGAGTCTCGGCTGTAGCATGACAAACTCAATATTCTAAGTCAAGTCTAACCCAACATTCCGTATAGTTGAATCAGTCCCCAAAGGCCCACGGCTGTAGCACGTACCGACCTTTAGATTCTTATTCAATGTACACATCTCTATGTAATAGACAAGTATTTCTTATTTCAAAATCAAAGCCCTCGGCTGTAGCACGAACCGACAATGATTCAAAAATAAGAACTACTTTTCTATCATGTTGGAAGGCTATGACCGACACAAGCCCGTTGTGTCATTGGCCAATTACTACTTCATATTATTTAATTTTAGAGGGATTATATTACGTTACAATCATAATCATATTATAAAGAGATTCTTCCTTTTAAATTAAATATTTCAAATCAATAATCAATAATCAGATGATTCCCAGATCGGGTGGAGCATTGTCAAGAGGCGTCACTTAATAACCCTTTCTTACAGATAGAAATCTGTTGTTGACAGAATCATCCTTTCTCTCATATCGAAAATTCATATTCAATTACGTGTTTCATAAACACAAGAATCTCATGATTGTATTCATAATATTGATATTAAGGTTATGAAACAATTTCACTATACTAGGTTGTCTAACAAACGCCTTATGTTCATTTAAGTTCACCTAAATCTATCATCGCATGATAAACTAAGCATATATCACATATATCAACATGAATAAACATCAAGGTACGCATGTTATATCATCTAGCACATTAGTCTAAGCATTATACATCTCTATGTATCACATGAAGCATTTAAAAGCAATTAAAACAGTCAAAAACAGCTTTAAAACACTTCATGGAAATATAAACAGTTCAAAACTTTTATATAAACTAAAATTGATCACTCCATTAGATCCGTCTCGGAAAAACGAATCTAACGGTATATTGCACGCCCAAAACGGAGTTACGAAACTCCCAGAAAATCAATTTTAAAAACAACAGACGGGCTGTAACGCATTACAGGAACGCGTTACAAGACCTGTAACGCATTCCGGTGATGCGTTACACACCTTTTAAGCCATTTAAGGGTGTAACGCATTCCGTGAATGCGCCACAGGTGTGTAACGCATTCCCGGAATGCGTTACACCCCTATTTTTTTTTATTATTATTTTCTGCGAAACGCCGCCACCTTCCTTTCTCGATCAGCGTGCCTGTACCTGTCAGCCGTGCTGTCTCCTCTGCTTTGCTTCCGTGCCTCAGACAGCATAAATAGACAACACGGAAATACATATATGCAATTTATATATATATATATAAATATATGATTATTTAATTACGAATTTAATTGTAAGAACTTCAAAAATTCATAATAAAAAATCTATACATCATAAAATTATGAAAAAAATACCCAGACGATCTACAACACTTGTAGAACCCAGATCAACATTCAAAATTATTCTGAGAAATGATTTCTCATCAGAAAAAATTAATCCATAATATAACTTGTAAAAATCATAATTAATTCGTACAAGCACATAAAATTCTGAAATTTTTACCACAGATCTATATGCATAGAACCTATGCTCTGATACCATTGTTGGATTTTTAACGCAGCGGGGTCATGGCAAAACACTTTTACACATACAAAATCCAAATAAAAGCATATAAATCGTGAATAAAAATTCGAGGGATCGAATATAACCTTTAAAATAATTCGAAGACAACGATCAGAGATCCTTAGCAGTTGCTCCTCAAGTGTGAAGCACTCCACCGGTATCCACCAAGAAAACGATGTTAAGGAGGAGGAAGGAGGTGGAGAGAATTGGGTTTTCCAAACTTTTTGGGTTTTCAGGTTAGATGTGGGTTCGAATAAAATAGGGTCTATAATAGTGTATTTATAGGCAAAATTTTCAGCTGAAATTTTCCCATAAATAATATTATTATTATCCCATTTATTATTCTTATTAATAATTAAAACACCTTTTAATCATTAATCATTTTTCTAAACACTTTAGAAATAATTCTCTCTCTTGATTTAATTTCCAAAAATTAAATCCTTTAATTAATAATATTAAGAACTTTTCTTAATTAATTTATAATCAATTAAATCTCATTCAATCAATTATTAAATTTGCCAATTAATTATTTATTTCATAAATAAATAATTATTTAGCCATTATTAATTAATTCCTCCACCATTAAATCATTCTCTTTTTATGGTGTGACCCTGTAGGTTCAATATTAAGCCGGTAGTAGAAATAAATAATAATAAAACTATTTTATCATTATTTATATAAATTCTCTAATTTATTAAATATGATTAATTAATTAATCACATTTATTCTACATCGTGAGTGATGTTTCTCAACATATCGTGACTATCCGGATAATATGAATTCACTGCTTAGAATACCAAGAACCTGTCAGTGAATAGTTACCGTACAATAAACTCCTTCTACCCTACAATGTCCCGATTAAATACAAGGCATGGATCTCGTGTCAAGCCTATCTAATTCAATCACTTTGTTTACCATTTACTATGCGTAGTTCTATGCAAATTAGAAACTCCTTTCTAATTTCATTCACTCTGGCCAGAGATTCCTGAACTAGCATAAGTGGATCAGCCTTGAACATTCGCTTCCTTCGCTGGAAGGGGTAGATCCTTTATTGATCATACACTATCTTCGTGTACAAATTCCTATACCCAGAAGAGCCCTAATAATTGACCCTGGAGACTAAGAACTAAACCAAAGCATAGTTCAGTGTACACAAGATGACTATGATGACCTCAAGTCTAAGGATACTTGTACAACTATCACTATGTGAACAACTGCTGACACGTGAGTGAACTCCATCAGTTGTTCAGCTGTGCGAGTCATGTTCAGTGAACTTATTCTATAATAAGCACCTACATACTAGCTATAGTGTCACCACATAAATGTCTATGAGAACAGACATCCTTCATAATGAAGCAAGCATAGTATGTACCGATCTTTGCGGATTATTAATTACCAGTTAGTAATCCTATGACCAGGAACTATTTAAGTTTAGAGTTATCATCTTTTTAGGTCTCACTATTATGATCTCATCATAATCCATAAAAAGCTTTACTCTAAACTATGGTATATCTTATTTAAACACTTAAATAGATAAAGCCCGTAATAAAAATAAAACAAGTCTTTTATTAATATCAATGAAATCAAAACAGATTACATAAAAGTTATTCCTAAATCCTAATACATGATTGGACTTAGGACATATTCCTTTCACTTAGTGTTCGGGACAGAGATCTAACTGTCTAATCTGTAGCTTTGCCTTGTTTAGCTATATCGTGTCGTAAGCTTCATTTTGATATATGGTTCTCTTAGATCCGATGTACGGTTTAGGAGAAACGACCGTTTTAAGTAACGGCGTTTCGGGAACGAACCATTACCCCTCGCCTTACTTTGAAACCTTGATTGAAGCCCTTAAATGACTAAATGGAGTACGAAACAATTATGTAAGGTTAAATGGTCAGTTGGTAGAGTATTCGCGAAAGAGTCACCTAAAATTCATAGCGGTTAATATTATAAAAATGGTGGAGTCGAGGGTACTCAAGCGACTTATGTGAATCGTTAAGCGCAAAAGCGAACGTTAGGGTCCAATTGGTTAAAGTCTACTTTCAGAAGCGACCGTCATTTAATTCCAACTTATATGTTGTTTATAGGTTACCAGACTCGCCCCAGGCCTTTTACCACCCCCGGTCGCTCAGGCAAGTTTTCTACCCGTTATACTGTTGTTGTGATGTATATATTTGTTGTGCATTGTCTTGTGATAAGTGCATGGTTGTTATTAGCAAGTCTTGCGATATATTGGAGCATCTTGATATATATATATATATGCATGTATGTTCCGTAATTTTGATATCTTATTATTGATTGAATTGATTATAAACTGCATAATACCTATGCTAGAGATAAGCAGTACTTGCGTATACCCTTAATATATGGGACCCAGAGTTGAACATTTTCTATACTGGGAGGCGATGTTACCGAGTATAATATATATATATATAGTTTTCAAAACTATTAAATGAATAATGTTTGTTCGATAGTTTTATATTATAAATGAATATTATTTTGAATATTCATTCGAGGACTTATGACTCCGCTTATTTTATTTAATGAACATTATTTTGAATATTCATTCGAGGACTTATGACTCCGCTTATTTTATTAAATAAGATTCTTTATTTTATTAAAGAATAATGTTTCAATATTTTCCAAGTATTCGGAAAATAATTGATACTATCAAATCATTCTTACTTTAAATATTTCCAGAGATTATTTTCAAACTTTATCAAAACTATTTTTGGAAGGTTATAGCGGATCCCAAAACTCGTTTTCAAATTTAAGATCTTCCTTTCGAAGGGGATTTAAATACTCGCTCAAAAATCTGAGGGATCCGGCTCCGTGATGTATTTTTATATTCATAACAAGGTTGCTGTTTTGATAAAAGAGTTTTTGATTACTTACCCAACACTCGGGAAGTAAAATTCTTGGAATAAGTTAATCCATTAATAGGCATCGCCTGGGAAATATCGGTGAGTTTTCCTTTCCAACTAGATACGGCCTCTTGGTGGAGCCGTATCAACAAGTTTCTACTTGGGGAAAGAGGGGACGAGCTTTACCTTTCAGAGTCATGGATTTCATCTGAACTAGGAGTGGCGTAAATGGTCGAGTGGTGCCGGCCCAGCCTTATTATGTTGGCCCAAATGGCCCGGAAGTTCCGCTAAGATGGTCCATTCCTTAGGAGTCCAGTGTTCGGTTGACAAGTAAATCCGACTGTTCTCCTCTACATGTAGAAAATGGTGGGGTTGCACTACTGCGACTGATCATCGTGAGTGGTCTTTCTGGTGCGGCAAACTCCCGTAATGAGTTCAGCATCTAGTTTGGATATTTCTGCAACACTACCCAGAGAATTTCGATAGAAAGGCTATAGATGGGTGATTGCTGAAGTGTTGACATGGTCAAATGGTTAAAATGATGTTTCCATCAAACGAAGTATCTCGTAACTTCATTTCTTTTAAACAATATTTCAAAGATTGAATCTATTCAAGTCTTATGTTGTAGTCCCATCTATGTGAGGAACCTTTGAAAACTTATTATACTTTGAACAGTGGTAGTTCAAGTAGTTTTCTAAAATGATATAAGTATATTGAAATATTTGATAACTTCATCTTCCTTTAAACTTATATCCAGTAAGTAATTATCTTACACTTGATAAAGATTTCTAGTAAGTTATCTATTTAGATACTTGCATTATTGATTAAACTATATATTATCTTGCGAGCTGTAATGCTTACTCTTGCTTCATTTCTTCATCACACAACAACAGTTAGGAAGGATGGCCAGACTGTAATAACCCCAAAAATTTTGGACTATTTGTAACCCTTATGAATAGTGATTTTACTGATTATGCTGATTAAGAAAACTTTTCATGCCACACTATGTAGGAGTTCTTTTATTGATATTCCGAGATCTTATTAGTACTCCATATGGTATATAAGTGTATGTAAAGATCGTCAAAATCCAAATTCGAACACTTTGATTTTTCCCGAAAATCCACCAGATACCGAAATAATTGAATATAAGGTAACATGATTAAAATGATTTAAATTCAAGGATTATAAAATGAATATAAAAGATTGTAAAAGGTTTAGGGGAACCCAAGTAATGAGATCCCGAATATGATCCTTCAAACGATCAATGAGAACGAGATTTAAGCGAACCATAAAACAAATAAACGACCAAGGGGCAAGCACATACAAGTAGAATGGGTAGAAAGCTTCCAAGAGAAGCTAAAACATGTGGTTAAAGGTTAAGACACCCTTGCACCACAAGAGGTGGACATGTGGCATCATTGATGATGCAAGCAATGATGTAATCAAAAAGCAAAAGCAAGACATTTTTCAAGGTTGATTTACAACCAAGTAAATTCATTTCACTTTCCAAAAAATCAACCAAGCACCATTCATCTTCTCTCCCCCATTCCAAGCTTCAAAGCTCTCGGCCAAAACAAACACAGCAACTTCAAACTGTCATATCTCCTTTAATACTCACTAAAATGTTGTGTTCTATAGCTCCTTGGAAAGGTATTGAGATGGCCTACAACTCTTATTCACAAGTCTCGTCCAAATAAGCATGGTAAGACCCTCATTTTTACAGTTCTTTCAATCGTACTTTTAGAAACTTCAAAGCCTAAATTTGTGTTCTTGATTTCTTTGGAAAGATCAAGCTTGTAGGAGGCTCCCTAAGGCTTCCTAGCAACTTAACACCTCCCAAGGAAGGTATAAACTTCAAACCATAGCCTTTAATTTTATTATTAGTGAGTTTGATGGTTGGTATTCTAAATGAGAAGCATGATCTTTGATTATTAGTAGTTTGATTTGAATTTGGAGTGATTTGGTGGATGAATCTTGTTATAGTTAATAGAACTTGATTGTGGTTGGTTGAGATGAAGAATCTGGAGAATAAGGACTGGTATAGTATTATTTAGTTGAGGTTTTGATGTGTTAATAATTGTGGGTTGTTTGGTGAGGTTTTGGTGTAGTGAGAAACTTGAAAAACTCGTAAACATAGCCATCGTAATGCCCGTTTTCCTTAGACTTTTGTAGATGAATCTAGGACCAGATAACTCACTAACCAATCTTGCCATGTTTAGATAGTTCATGTTACAAGCTTCGTTTTGATATATTGTTCGCCTAAATCCGAGTTACGAGCGATGAGAAACGACCATTTTAAGTAACGACGTTTCGCAAGCGAACCTCGAAACCTCGAGTAACTTTGAGACCATAATTGAGACCCTTAAATGATTAATCGAAACATGAGAGAATTATGTCAAGTGAATAAGGCAGTTAGTAAAGTTTTCGCAAAAGAGTCGCCTTAAAATTCATAACGGATAATTTATTAAAATTAGTGGAGCCGAGGGTACGCAAGCGATTAACGCAAATCGTTAAGTGTATAAGCGACCGTTAGCGACCGTTAGGGTATGAGTGAGTTTTGACTAGTTTCTTTAGCGACCGTGGTCTAATTCCGGATTATGTTGTTGTTCATAGGTTACCGGACCCAGTCTAAGCTTAAGTCTATCCCGGTACACTCAGGCAAGTTTTCTACCCGTTATACTGTTGTTGTGATGTAAATATATTGATGCATTATCTTGATATAAGTGCATGGTTGTTATTAGCAAGTCTTGCGATATATTGTAGCATGTTGATTTGATATATATATGCATGCCTATTTCGTAATCTTGATATCTCATTGTTGATTCAATTAATTATAAATTGCATAATACCTATACTAGAGATAAGCAGTACTTGCGTATACCCTTAATATAGGGGACCCAGAGTTGAACATCTTTCTAAACTGGGAGGCGATGTTCCCGAGTATATTATATATATATATATAGTTTTCAAAACTATTAATCGGATAAGGTTTATTCGATAGTTTCATTTTATATAATGAATATTATTTTGAATGTTCATTCGAGGACTTATGACTCCGCTTATTTTATTTAATGAATATTATTTTGAATATTCATTCGAGGACTTATGATTCCGCTTATTTTATTAAATAATATTCTTTATTTTCCTAAAGAATAATGTTTCGATAATTTCCAAGTATTCGGAAAATAATTGATACTATCAAATCATTCTTACTTTAAATATTTCCAGAGATTATTTTCAAACTTTATCAAAACTATTTTTGGAAGTTTAGAGCGGATCCCAAAACTCGTTTTTAAATTTAAGATCTTCCTTTCGAAAGGGATTTAAATACTCGCTCAAAAATCTAAGGGATCCGGCTCCGCGATGTATTTTTATATTCGCAACAAGGTTGCTGTTTTGATAAAAGAGTTTTTGATTACTTACCCAACACTCGGGAAGTAAAATTCTTGGAATAAGTTAATCCATTAACAGGCATCGCTTGGAAAATATCCGTAAGTTTTCCTTTCCAACTAGATACGACTTCTTGGTGGAGCCGTATCAACAAGTTTCTACTTGGGGAAAGGGGGGACGAGCTTTACATTTTAGAGTCATGGATTTCATCTGAACTAGGAGTAGCGTAAGTGGTCGAGTGGCGCCGGCCCAGCCTTATTATATTGTCCCAAATGGCCTGGAAGTTCCGCTAAGACGGTCCATTCCTTAGGAGTCCAGTGTTCGGTAGACAAGTAAATCCGACTGTTCTCCTCTACATGTAGAAAATGGTGGGGTTGCACTATTGCGACTGATCATCGTGAGTGGTCTTTCTGGCGCGGCAAACTCCCGTAATGAGTTCATCATCCAGTTGGATATTTCTGCAACACTACCCAGAGCACTTCGATAGAAAGGCTACAGTTGGGCGATTATTGAGTGTTGGCAGGGTCGAGTTTTTAAAATGACATTTTCATCAAATGAAATATCTCGTAACTTCATTTCCTTTTTGATGATATTTCAAAGATTGATTCTATACAAGTTATGTCTTGTAACTTCATTTGTGGGATGAACTATTTATACCTTGAATGATGGTAGTTCAAGTATTATTCGAAAAAGATATAAGTATATTGGAGTATCTCGTAACTTCATCTTTTCAACTTATATCTAGTTAATGATTATCTTATGCATGACAAAAAATTTCAGAAAAACGTTGAGACGAGGTTAGATATATGAGATCACCTTGCAACGATATTTTCATACAGTTATAAACTGGAACTCTGTGTATATTATACATGTCAGAGGATTTCAAAGATTTTGAAGAGTATATATGTGTATATATACTGAATATTTTGCGATTTCGTCGCATTAAGATATCAAACTTGGTCCATTTCCTCTTGACCAAGACTATAATGAGTACTATGAGAATGCTCATATATTGTTAATTATTATACATATTATTTCGGTGGGCTTGTTGCTCACCCTTGCTTTCTTCTTTCATCACATAACAACAGATAGATAAGATGAACAAGATCAAGCTCCCAATTCGTGAGCGGTTAGGAAACGTTCCGCAGTTTCCTGTAGGCGTTGATGTCGTTGTAGCTGAGGTAGGAACTACCAATATGCTAGGCTTTCAACTTTTGTTGTGCTAGATTTATGTATATTTATGAATTGTAATAATGGAAAGGAATATGTAAATTTATTCAGAAACCCTTTTGAGGTGTAATGGCTTATAATTGTAGAATTAAATGACTTGTGTTATTTTTGGATATTCATCTCTGAGACTATAACTTGTGGTGTGTGTGTATATTGTGGGGTCACAGTACGAAGTAGTTGGTTGATTATTAAGATTAAGTATTATTAAGGAAAATGGAACTCGTGATAACCCGGATCCCCGACCCCGGATTTGGGGGTGTTACAGAAATGGTATCAGAGCTAAGCGTTATAAACCTCAGAGATGATGCGATGTTAAGATAAGAAGTTCACAAAGATAATAAGAACTCTTGCCAAGTTCATAGTCGGACTACCTAACGTAGTACTGACAGTTAAAACCCTTATGGGAACCCTTATAAATATCGTGATGGAAGCGTAGTTCATTATCGTATATGGTAGCGGGACTCCGAACCCCGAGGTTGAGGAGCAACAACGCGATGATGTTTTATTAGTTATTGGAGATCAGATTGTGGATTCGATAAAGCGTCCTAACACGGGACCGGATGATGTTCATATTGAGATTGTAGCAGTTGAGGATATTGTCCTAGAAAGGATTGTTGCTGAGGAGGATCCCGTGGAGGATCCTGACAAGAAAAAAAAGGGACCATGGAGGAATTGATGACCATGGCCAGGGCAACTACCACAAGTAGGATTGGACAGTTACTACCGGAATTTCGTTCAAGTTTGCAAAGATAGTATCCCCTTTAACGCGGCTTACTCATAAGACTGAGAAGTTCGAATGGACCGAGAATTGCGAGAACAGCTTTCAAGAACTGAAGCAAAGATTGGTGACAACCCCTATGTTGGCGTTGCCGGATGGAAGAAGAGATTTTATAATTTGAATTGACATTTCGCACAAGAAATTAGGGTGCATTCTTATATAGCACGGTAAGGTAATCGCGTACGCGTCAAGACAATTAAGGGAATATGAAATTCGATATCCCACCCATGACTTGTGTTATTTTTGGATATTCATCTCTGAGACTATAACTTGTGGTGTGTGTGTATATTATGGGGTCACAGTACGCAGTAGTTAGTTGATTATTAAGATTAAGTATTATTAAGTGAAATGGAACTCGTGACAACCCGGATCTCCGACCCTGGATTTTGGGGGTGTTACACAGACTTAAGCACACCCAGCGCAAGAGCGTGGGAAGCATCCTGCGTCTTCCCGTTGTTATCATAGTTGCCATAGCTGCAGAGGTAGATCTATCTGTAGGCCAGGCATTCTACTTTTGGGAATCAATTATGTATAATTATAACTTGTGACGGATAATGCAACTAACTGTAAACTTATTAAGTAATCATTTTGGGTTGTAATAACTTTTAATTTTTGGATTCAAGGACTTGTACTTATTTCAATTTCATCTCTGAGACTATAACGTTTTGTGGTGTGTGTTATTGTGGGGTCACAACATGAGGTTATTTATTTTAATTAAATTAAGTGATATATATGGAAAGAAAGACCGTGACGACCCGGATTCCCGACCCGGATCTGGGGGTGTTACAGAGATGCACTATCCGTGAAGTCCTACGATTACGCACGAGCTTTGGGCCTTTGCGATTGGGCCTCATAGTTGGACATTCCTAAAGCTAGCGGAAGATGGATTCTGGATGGGCTTCTACTGGGCCTAGGAATAAGAAGTCTAAGCCCATTAGATTTCTTGTTCCCCAAGAACTACATCAGGCTTGATCCCTATATAAAGGGTACGTAGGCACATTGAGAGGGGTAAGTAGTTGAGAGCTAAAAAGGAGCCACCACTTACTCTGATCAATCTCAGCCTAAAACAACCACAAATCACCACACACCGCTTGATTTTTCGATGAAGAAATAGATCTTAATTCCGGCGAGAAACCTCAAATTTTGTTGTTACCAGATTCCCCCGTCAACAAATTGGCGCTAGAAGGAGGGGTGCTATTTAAGATCGTAATCTTGGGAGGAAAAGATGTCTTACAATCGTGATGGAAGTTCTTATGATTTAAGTGATAGCATATCTAAAGGAGAAGGAGAGGAAGGCTACACTCCCCATGAACCCTACGTGCCCAGAAACATGGAAGATCCCCGGAGAGCTCCAGATGTGGGAGGAACATCTCCAGTTCTCATCAGCAACGCTGATATCTTAGAGAAGTTGTACCATATGTGGGATACGCTTAACAGTTTTCAGTCAAAGCTGAATACGGTGGAGCGTCGCAGGACGAGGAGGGGTCGTCATTTTCCCCGTCATGGCCACGCCGTGGGAAAAGCACCTGTAGTTGAGGGGGATGCCCAGGCCAGCGGTGAAAACCCATGAATCACTCTGCGGCGCTTGGAATATTCTGATGATGTAGAACCTATTATGGAGCTTGTCGATGAGGACACGGACGGTAGAACGAGGCCTCGTCCCGTCAATCAGTATGCACCTATCCACATAGGTGTGGGCGTACGATGGATGAGCATCGTCGTGCGGAAGATATTCAGAACCCAGATGAGGAAATAAGAGATTTTTTGACCTTGAAGAGAAGGCTTGGCATAAGGTTAGGAGATGATGATTTGAGAATGCTGTTGGTGGAATGGCAGAAAGAAAGAAATGCTGAAGAGATGAGGCCCCGTGATACAATGCGTGTGCCCCCTACATACCCAAGGGATGATAGAGTGCGGCATCGCGAGCACGAGCGTGCTCCTCCGTGAGGAAGGTTTGGAAATTATGGCCGAGGCTATCAGGGGAATGGATGAGGAAGGATGGGATACCATCATGGAAGGGTGCCATATAATGGAAGAAGAGATGGTGCGCCCTCTATTGGAGAACCCCTCGTCATTATTCCTGTAGCTTCCCAAAGTGCTCCGGGCAATGGAACCAGGACGCATTCTCATGACCGGGACGGTGCACGAGGTCAAGAAAGGTTGCAAAATAATGATGAGATATCACGATGCGGTCAAAAGGAACTTCATACACAATGGAATTCTCAAAATCAAGATGGAAACATACCACAGCCGCAGCCTTAGGGCGAGGGGTGGCAAGATCCATCGGTACACCCGGGGGGTAACCAAGGGGAACAACCCAACATTCAAACCATTCCCGGGGTAGGGACGTTCAACGTGAATGATCTTAAGAGGTTGCTCAACCATCTTGAAGGAGGTATGGTAACAGCGACTGCGCAAGCTCCATCCCCTTTTGTTGCTGATGTGAGGGAAGCGGAGTTGCTTGTAGGATACATGAACACAACCAATGACTTGCGTTTTCATGGAAACTCTGACCCCGTGGAATTCCTAGGGCGTTTCAACATTGAGATGGTTGTATATCAAGTACCTGGCTTGGCACGATGTCATCTCCTGGCGGCCACCTTCAGAGAAGGTGCTCAACAATGGTTCCAAAAACTTGAACCATGGGTGATCACATCTTGGGAACAGATGAAAACCTTGTTTCTAACTCAGTTCCAGGCTGCGGTGAAGTATACACCACCGGTTACCACGCTGACCAATGTGAAATAGAAAGAAAGGGACATCTTGACCTCATACTTTTAAAGGTTCAATGCAGAGTGTAATAACCCCAATTTTTGGGAAATTTTGAAACCCTTATGAATAGTGTTTTTGCTGAATGAGAAAACTTTTCATGCCACACTATGTAGGGGTTCTGATATGGATATTCTGAGATTTTATTAGTACTTTATATGGGATATAAGTGTATGTAAAGATCGTCAGAATCCAATTCCGAACACTTTGATTTTTTCCCGGAAATCCAATAGATACGGAAAGAATTGAGTATAAGGTAACAGGATAAAAAGGATTTAAATTAAAGGATTATAAGAGAGGATCATAAAAGGAATACAATATATTGAGAAAGGTTAAGGGAACCTAAGTAATAAGATCCCGGGTATGATCCCTCAAACGATAAACGAAAACGAAAGTTAAGCGAACCGTATAACAGATCAGCGGTCATTAGGCAAACAATTAGGAAGTTAATCAAAGGGATTAGAGAGGATGATGTCACCCAACCAATGAGAAGAGGACAAGGAGGGGAGGATGACATCATGAGGATGACACAAGCATGACATGGGAAGGAAGGAGATGTGGTGACTTTTTAACCACACAAACTCAAGGGCAACAAGGTAATTAACTAAAAACAACACAAAAATCAACTAACCAAGCAAACATTTCATTTTTCATCAAACAAAACACAAAAATCTCTTTCTTCTCAAGCTAGCTCTCGGCCCATTTCTTAAAAATTGAAGATCCAAGCTCCACCACTTACTATTTAGCAAGGTAATTATCTAAGCTTCCCCATGGATAGTTACATACTCCCTATAAGTTTAAGCTTCTAATTCCAAGCCAATCTTTTTCTATAAATCATGAAAGAAGATGGTGAATAGTGTTTTTCAAGAACTAAAATTTGTGTTCTTGAAGTTTTGTTTAGATTAAGCTTGGATAAGGACTTTAAGGGTGATTCCAAGCCATTCTCTTGATTCTCCACTCTCCAAGGAAGGTATAAACTACAAACCCTAGCTTTAGTTTTGAGTAATTAGGATTGAATATGTTTGATATAGTATATGTGAAGCATGATGCTTGATTGTTTGAAGTTTGGTGGAGTTGTAGAGATTAGTTGGTTTTGTGGTATTATTGGAGTTGTAAATCTTGATAATTAGTTAAAGAACCTAAGTAAAGCTTTTAGTTCATGTGGGGAATAAGTATAAATGGTTAATGTAGATTGTTGGGGCTGTTATGATGTGGTTTGGATGGATGTTGGTTGTATGATTATTTGGGGTTGAATTGTGGTTGGTTTTGAATGGTTTAAATTTGGGAAATCACGTAAACATAGCCGTCGTAACGTCCGATTTTCTTTAGACTGTTTTTGTGCATAACATTAGGACCCGAGAACCCCCTGCTAGATTATGACCACTGCCATGTTTAGGTAGCTCATGTTACGAGCTTCGTTTTGATATGTAGTTCGTTCGATTCCGATGCACGGTTTAGGAGAAATGACCGTTTCAAGTAACGGCGTTTCGCGAACGAAACTTTTCCCCTCGCCTTACTTTGAAACATAGGTTAAAGACCAAAAAAGGTTAATTAATTTATGAAACATTTATGGTAAGTGTTTAGGCAGTTGATAAGACACTCGCGAAGGAATCGCTTTAAAACTCGTACAGGTTAAATTATTAAAAATGGTGGAGCCGAGGGTACCCGAGTGACTTAAGCGAATCAGTAAGCGCAAAACGAGCGTTAGAGTCTGAGTTGGTTAGAGTATAGATTTACAAGTGATTTTGGTTTAATTCCAACTTACTTGTTGTTTATAGGTTACCAGACTCGTCCCGAGCCATTCGTAACCCCCAGTCGCTCAGGCAAGTTTTCTACCCGTTATACTGTTGCTGTGATGTATATATGTATATGCATTATCTTGTGATAGATGCATGTTGGTTAATTAGCAAATGTTGCGATATATTGAAGTATGCTGATATGGTATATATATGCATGCCTGTTTCGTATTCTTGCCATATATATCTGTTGGTTCAGTTGATAATACCTATGCTAGAGAATAGCGGTAACTTGCATATACCCTTAGTATAGGGACCCAAAGGTGAAAACATTTTCTAAAACCGGGAGTCGAGGATCCCGAGTAGATTTTATATATATATATTTATATATATATGGTAATAGTTTTCAAAACTATTAATCGAATAAGGTTTATTCGATAACTTTATTTTACTTAATTGAATATTAATTTGAGTATTCATTCGAGGGCTTATGACTCAGTTTATATTTATTGAATATTACTTGGATATTCATTTGAGGATGTATGACTCCTTTATTTTATTTAATGAATATTATTTATAATATTCATTCGAGGTATTATGACTCCGCTTATTATTTATTAATAATCTTTATTTTATTAAAGAATAAGGTGTCGATAATCAAACTCACTTTTGATTATTCGAATAAAGATAGTACTTTCGTATAAGTATATCTTTGGATATTTAATATTCATTTCAAGTATAAGTTTCAAAACTTCTACTTCAATTATTTTTATAAAGATTATTCTTTATGGAAATATTATTTAAATAATAATATTCAGATATTTTCTAATATATTGGGACTGATTTATTTTGTTAAATCAGCATCACTCCAAACATTCTTAAAAATGTTTTGCGAGTCTTCAAAATGATTTTTAAAAGTTAGAGCGGATCCCAAAACTCATTTTTATATTTAAGATCCTCCTTTCGAAGGGGATTTAAATACTCGCTCAAAACCTGAGGGATCCGGCTCTGTGGTGTGTTTTATATTCGCAACAAGGTTGCTGTTTTGTTAAATGAATCGATTACTTACCCAACACTCGGGAAGTAAAATTCTTGGAACAAGTTAATCCATTAACAGGCATCGCCTGGGAAATATCGGTGAGTTCTCCTTTCCAACTAGATACGACTTCTTGGTGGAGCCGTATCAACAAGTTTCTACTTGGGAAAGTGGGGACGAGCTTTACGTTTCAGAGTCATGGATTTCATCTGAACTAGGAGTGGCGTAAGTGGCCGAGTAGCGCCGGCCCAGCCTTATTATATTGGCCCAAATGGCCTGGAAGTTCCGCTAAGGCGGTCCATTCCTTAGGAGTTCAGTGTTCGGTTGACAAGTAAATCCGACAGGTTCTCCTCTACATGTAGAAAATGGTGGGGTTGTACTACTACGACTGATCATCGTAAGTGGTCTTCCTGGCGCGGCAAACTCCCGTAATGAGTTCATCATCCAATTGGATAATTTCTGCAACACTACCCAGAGCACTTCGATAGAAAGGCTACGGTTGGGCGATTGTTGAGTGTTGGCAGGGTCAAGTTTTCAAAATGATGTTTACATCAAATGAAGTATCTCGTAACTTCATTTTATTTTGATGATATTTTAAAAGATTTAATATATTCAAATCTGGTCTTGTAGTCTCATCTATGTGATGAACTTTTTAACTAATTATAACTTGAACGGTGGTAGTTCAAGTAGTATTTGGAAAAGATATAAGTATATTGGAGTATCTTGTAACTTCATCTTTTAAACTTATATCTAGTAAATGATTATCTTATGCATGACAAAGATTTTCAGAAAAATGTTGAGACAAGGTTAGATATATGAGATCACCTTGCAACGATATTTTTATACAGTTATACACTGGAACTTGTGTGTATTATGCATGGAAGAGGACTTCCAATATTTTGAAAAGTATATATGTATATATACTGAATACTTTGCGACTTCATCACATTAAGATATCAACTTGGTTCATTTCTTTTGACCAAGACTTTCATGAGTATTATGAGTAGGCTCATATATATTGTTAATCATTATACATATTATTTTGGTGGGCTTACTGCTCACCCTTGCTTTCTTCTTTCATCACACAACATCAGATAGACAAGATGAACAGGACCAAGCTCCCAATTCGCGAGCGGATAGGAAACATTCCGCAGTTTCCTATAGGCGTTGATGTCGCTGTAGCTGAGGTAGGAGCTGCCAATAGGCTAGGCTTTCAACTTTTGATGTACCAGATTTATGTATATTTATGAATTGTAATAATGGCAAAGAAATGTAAATTTATTCAGAAAACCTTTTAAGGTGTATTGTCATATAATTGTGGAATAAAACGACTTGTGATTATTTTTGGATGTTCATCTCTGAGACTATAACGTGTGGTGTGTGTATTTATTGTGGGGTCACAGTACAGAGTAGTTGAGTAATTATTAAGATTGGGTGTTATTAAGGGAAATGGAACTCGTGACAACCCGGATCCCCGACCCCGGATTTGGGGGTGTTACAGAAATGGTATCAGAGCTAAGCGTTATAAACCTCAGAGATGATGGGACGTTAAGATAATAAGTTAACTAAGATAATAAGAACTCTTGCCAAGTTCATAGTCGGGCTACCTAACGTAGCACTGACAGTTAAAACCCTTATGGAAACCCTTATAAATATCGTGATAGAAGCGTAGTTCATTATCGTAGATGGTAGCGGGACTCCGAACCCTGAGATTGAGGAGCAACAGCGCGATGATGTTTATTACTAATTGGAGATCGGATTGTGGATCCGATAGAGTGTCCTAATGCAGGACCGGATGATGTTGATATTGAGAATGTAGCGGTTGAGGATGTTGTCCTAGAAGGGATAGTTGCTGAGAAGGATCCCATGGAGGATCCTGACAAGAATGAATAAAGGACCACTGATGAATTGATGACCATGGTTAGGTCGACTACCAGAGGTAAGATTGGTCGGTCACTACCAGAGGTTCGTTCAAGTTTGTAAAGATAGTAGCCCCTTTAACGCGGCTTACTCATAAGACTAAGAAGTTCGAATAGGCAGAGAAATGCGAGGACAGCTTTTAAGAACTGAAGCAAAGGTTGGTGATGGCCCCTGTGTTGGCGTTGCCGGAGGGAAAAAGGAGATTTTGTGATTTGTAAGTGACGCTTCGCATAAGGAATTAGGGTGCTTCTTATATAGAACAGCAAGATAATCGCGTCTGCGTCAAGACAATTAAGGGAATTTAAAATTCGATATCCCCACCCATGAGCTTGGGCTCGTGGTAATAGTTTTGCCCTAAAGATTGGAGGCACTACTTGTATGGAGAGAAGTGCGAGATTTACCTAAGCCATAAGTGTTCTAGTACATTTTCACGCAGAAAGAGCTCAACATGCGCCAAATGAGGTGGTTAGAGCTAATCAAGGATTACGATTATGAGATTCTTTATCATTCGGGGAAAGCCAATGTGGTGGCTGATGCCCTTAGTAAAAAGGAGAGACTCTAGATGATAATGTCTTTGAGAGAGTTTATAAGAGTTTTTGAGAAAATGGAAATAGAAGTGAAGGTAACCGGAGCCGGTACCGAAAAGCTGTTTGAGATTGCAATAGAGACCGAATTATTGGAAAAGAGCATATTATGCCAGAAAAAGGTGATGAATGAAGGCAGAGAGCCAACAAATAAATATGAGATTAATACCGAGAAAGATGATAAGGGAATAATGAGGTATTCCTATAGAATTTGGGTTCTGAAAGTTCAAGAGCGTAAGGATGAGAACTTAGATGAGAGCCATAGTTTGAGAAATAAGATTTAGAGCAAACCCTGAACGTGATAGTCAGGGAGGTCGCCATCAAGATAGAAGGAACCCATGATATAATGGAGTGGAAAATGAGGATTTTAAATTAAAAGATGACCCCAATTATGGGGAGTAGGATGAAACATTTCATACTAAGGAAACAGAAAGTCGAGTAAGGAAAGGAGACCCGAGACGATACTCCTATACGGCAATTCATGGACCTGTCTAGACAGAACTTAGACTATTATCCCCAACCACCACCTTGAGGAAACAATGCGATAGGAAATTCTTTCAGGACCTGTAAGTCTCTAAGCTCTCAGAGTTCCAAGGAACAAGTTGACCTAGTCGAGGCAAGAGCCTGGCTAAAGGAAATAGAGGAATCATTTGAGATTCTGAATGATTGACGAACCACAAAAGACTGTTTTGTCACTTACCCTCCTAAGAAAGAGACCACCCGCTGGTGAAAGACCAAGGAAGGCACGGAGCAAGAGATTATAATAAACTGATTTAAGTCCAGTCAATTGTTTTCGGGAAAGTAATTCCCAAAGATAAGGAGATAGTGTAAAAGCTTTAGAGCCAGAACAAAGGCAGACAAGTATGATAAATTATGAATCTAAGTTGTAAAAGTTGTCAAGATTCGTTCTGAGGACACGAATCTAGAATGACGGGATGTTTGAAATCAATGTTTATATTGTGATTGGTTTGTGAAATAATGATAAGAGAAAGGAAAATAAAAAGAAACTGAAGTGGAAAGGAATATAAAGGCAATAGAGTTTGAGGAATGATAAGGGAGTTGGGTATGAGGAAACCCTAAAGACTCATAGCAATAGAAATAGAAAAGTATGTAATCGTCAGGATGATGATGATCCACCATGAGTTAAAATTGATGGTTGAAGGCATAAGAGATACATATATTGTACCCCCTTTAAGTAGGGAGGATTCGAGAAAACCTTGAGATAGTTCGAAGGATAAATATTGAGACACGGATAGACTGAGGAGACAAGAAAGTAAGAAATCAGGAAAAATTGGATGAAGGAAGTGACCTTCAATAATGTGAAATGTAAGACCGGTGGCTCGATACCCAGAAAGGGAGACGCCAGGTATGAGAGATATCCCAACATTGAGATGACTGTTGAGATAAACAACAAAAGTAAATAAGGAATTATTAAGAAGAGGTTCACGTTGAACATGACCAATATCTTCCAGAACATCCATGTTATCATTACCAAATCAGGAAAGAAAAGCGGATGACCATTGTTATCTTTTGGAGGCCATATGGATTGACCTCAATTTGAATAAGGATGCTATTATAAAGTTAGGTATAGACTATCGAGGTGGGAATGATGAATAAGATAATCTATCAAGGATATATGACTTGATTTATCCATGGAAGGATGCATGTACCTTTTTAAAGGTGGAATTAAGAATAGAACATCGGTAACTTAAAATGAATCCTAGGGGAATGCATAAAGGTTGGCATTTCACCCTTAATAGGGACAATATGAGTTTTGACAGGATGAATTGGAAAGGATTAAGGTAATAACAACCTTTAAGAATCAGTGGAGAAATTTTTCAGAAGTATATAGACAATGGTTCTAGTAGTAGTAAATGGTATTTTGATATGCCCTGTATCTAAGGAATACAGGAGGAACGATTCAAGGATAACCCTAGAGGTTTTACAAGGAGAAAGGTAATATTCAAAATTTTCAAGAATAGAAATGTTGATAAAGGAAATATGACGTAATTATATTGATGCCAAGTGAGGCACGTGTTAAACCATGAGAAGGTATGGATCGAACCAGTAATGGTCGAAATTGTTCAGGGCAATTAGGACTTAAGATAAAAGATGCTCTAAGTATAATTGAGAGTCAGTCATGACAGTGATTAACCTCTAAAGACTGAGGCAATAACTTATGGAAAAAAAATGGTGATTTTTTTTTACTCATCAGATTTTAAGGAAAACATCTTCACATAAGCTGTGATTGAAATGAGGTAGAAAATTATTTGGAGGTGGTTAAAATGACATTGACTGTAAGGAAATTGTACTATCAGGAAAGGCCAAAGAGGTGGCCGACACTTTAAAGGTAAGAGGATAATTATAGGCGCTCGTGCGAGAGGAATACAGTGATGATGGTTAAAGCTGTGAAGGTTGTATTATGGTTTGGAAGATTGACATTCCTTCTGATGACTGTGCAATACCCGACCGTAATAGTAGTTGGTAAAGGTTTAATTCGCGTAATCGCCATGAGCGGGCTATCTATCTCAGAAGATCCTATCTTGAGATAAGCCAGGACCATGTTTCAAAAAGGACTAAACAAACCTTTGAGTTAAGTCTTCTATTGAAGGCATATGATTACGAATGGTATTAACCTGCTATCGTTGCTTTGATGGAAACTCTTCTGCAATTTTATTTGCTTCATGTCATGTATGTATGTCAGGATCAGGAGTGTTCTTCATGAATCATGAATGGTGATTATGTTACCTCCTTAGAAGAATTCGATACGATATGTATGGACTCCGTATGGTTAGCTATTAAGACTTCAAGGAAAATGAATAACTACAGTAGGTCAGTGGTGGACCATAGTAAGGCAGCAATGATTCTGCGAGTATTGAGCTGAATACAACCGTGAGAGTTGTATTGGAATGGGTGTTGAGATTGAGTACCACTAATTGGGTCGTGGTAGTGTATAAGTTATCATTGATAAACTAATTAAGTAGAGTATCTACCTAGTGAATAATTATTCTTTCTTATCAATAGAGAGTCGTATTATTATACGAGGAAGGTTGCGGTGCAAGCATAGAATTCTAGTAACGATGATGTATAGAATGAGATCCCAGATTCGATTTTCGATGTCGAGGGAGTTTCAAAGGTGATTGTGTATAAGCTCGAGGAAGAGTGTGGGTCCATAGAATGATGGACGGGATAGCGAAAATATTTAGGCATGGGAAATACGAGGCTATAATGCTTAATGTTGATTTATATACGTATATGATTTGTTCTCCTATGACAAACCTCTATAGTTCAGAGGTAGGTTCCAAGCCAGATATTTTGTGGCAGTATATTTTTTTTCATATATACAATTCTCTTCAGTTTGTTCTTTTCTCTTCTTTTCATTTCATGTAAGCTGAGAAGAACAACCCTTCCAGAAGGGGAGGTATTGTCGAATGACTATCTATCTTTGTGATAGAAGCCTAGTAGGATACCACATGTTGTTTAATTGCTTGTCAAGTACTAAAGGATGGCCACCTTCTGTACTAACTATGCGATATAACAAGTGTTCATGATCATAGTGATCTCTCAACAAATTCCTTTACTTCTATTTGATTGATCAAATTTTGGAAAATAAAAACAACTGAAAAAGGAGTAATAAAGTGGTGGTAGTATGCGGAATGGGAACACATTCGTGATACTAAGGTTGACGTGGTTATTAAAAGGTTATAGAACGCTAACGAGCAAAAGTATAACCAGTATAATATTAGGAATGGAAGGTAGTAGCGATTACGAACTGGAAAAGAATGGGTATTAAGAAGCAAAAGTTATAATGCTAGAAGCTATAATGAGAGTCTGTGCAATAGACTTGAAAGGAATTGGAATGATCACATAACGCGGATTGAGTTTTCTTACGACAATAGATCGCATGTCAGGTATCGAGATGTCGTCTTATGAGATTTTTGAGGGAAGACAATGTCGATCCCCCTTATGTTAGGATGAAGTTGTAGAGCGCAAGATACTCGGACCCGCAGTAGTCCAAAGGACCATGGATATAATAGATCTAATCAGAGGACGGCTGGTAGTAACCCAAGATGGACATAAGAGGTATGCTGATTTGACTCAAAAGGATAAAGAGTATGAAATAGGGGACCTAGTAATGTTATAGGTATCCCTTGGAAAGGATTGATGAGGTTCGGAAAGAAAGGAAAGCTAAGTCTACAATTTGTTGGACCCTTGGATATATTAAGACGTTTTGGGAAGTTAGCATATGAGCTAGCCCTACCCCCGAACATGTAGCAAGTTCATAACGTGTTCCACGTATCAATGTTAAGAAAGTGTAATTCGGATGCCAGATAAATAAGGGCATATGAGCGCATAGACATGCAACCAGACATAACCTATATGGAGCAACCAAGAAGGGTTATAGAGTGAAAAGGAACAAGTGCTTAGGAGAAGGATTATCAAACTAGGCGGAATCTGGTGGTAGGACCACAATGTGGGAAAATTGACTTGAGAGTTAGAAAGTGCAATACTAAGAAGGTATCCCTATTCATTTCTATCTGATTCCGGGACCGAATCCTTTTAAGGAGGGGAGACTGTAATAACCCCAATTTTTGGGAAATTTTGAAACCCTTATGAATATTGTTTTTGCTGAATGAGAAAACTTTTCATGCCACACTATGTAGGGGTTCTGATATGGATATTCTGAGATTTTATTAGTACTTTATATGGGATATAAGTGTATGTAAAGATCGTCAGAATCCAATTCCGAACACTTTGATTTTTTCCCGGAAATCCAATAGATACGGAAAGAATTGAGTATAAGGTAACAGGATAAAAAGGATTTAAATTAAAGGATTATAAGAGAGGATCATAAAAGGAATACAATATATTGAGAAAGGTTAAGGAAACCTAAGTAATAAGATCCCGGGTATGATCCCTCAAACGATAAACGAAAACGAAAGTTAAGCGAACCGTATAACAGATCAGCGGTCATTAGGCAAACAATTAGGAAGTTAATCAAAAGGATTAGAGAGGATGATGTCACCCAACCAATGAGAAGAGGACAAGGAGGGGAGGATGACATCATGAGGATGACACAAGCATGACATGGGAAGGAAGGAGATGTGGTGACTTTTTAACCACACAAACTTAAGGGCAACAAGGTAATTAACTAAAAACAACACAAAAACCAACTAACCAAGCAAACATTTCATTTTTCATCAAACAAAACACAAAAATCTCTTTCTTCCCAAGCTAGCTCTCGGCCCATTTCTTAAAAATTGAAGATCCAAGCTCCACCACTTACTATTTAGCAAGGTAATTATCTAAGCTTCCCCATGGATAGTTACATACTCCCTATAAGTTTAAGCTTCTAATTCCAAGCCAATCTTTTTCTATAAATCATGAAAGAAGATGGTGAATAGTGTTTTTCAAGAACTAAAATTTGTGTTCTTGAAGTTTTGTTTAGATTAAGCTTGGATAAGGACTTTAAGGGTGATTCCAAGCCATTCTCTTGATTCTCCACTCTCCAAGGAAGGTATAAACTACAAACCCTAGCTTTAGTTTTGAGTAATTAGGATTGAATATGTTTGATATAGTATATGTAAAGCATGATGCTTGATTGTTTGAAGTTTGGTGGAGTTGTAGAGATTAGTTGGTTTTGTGGTATTGTTGGAGTTGTAAATCTTGATAATTAGTTAAAGAACCTAAGTAAAGCTTTTAGTTCATGTGGGGAATAAGTATAAATGGTTAATGTGGATTGTTGGGGCTGTTATGATGTGGTTTGGATGGATGTTGGTTGTATGATTATTTGGGGTTGAATTGTGGTTGGTTTTGAATGGTTTAAATTTGGGAAATCACGTAAACATAGCCGTCGTAACGTCCGATTTTCTTTAGACTGTTTTTGTGCATAACATTAGGACCCGAGAACCCCCTGCTAGATTATGACCACTGCCATGTTTAGGTAGCTCATGTTACAAGCTTCATTTTGATATGTAGTTCGTTCGATTCCGATGCACGGTTTAGGAGAAACGACCGTTTCAAGTAACGGCGTTTCGCGAACGAAACTTTTCCCCTCGCCTTACTTTGAAACATAGGTTAAAGACCAAAAAGGGTTAATTAATTTATGAAACATTTATGGTAAGTGTGTTAGGCAGTTGGTAAGACACTCGCGAAGGAATCGCTTTAAAACTCGTACAGGTTAAATTATTAAAAATGGTGGAGCCGAGGGTACCCGAGTGACTTAAGCGAATCAGTAAGCGCAAAACGAGCGTTAGAGTCTGAGTTGGTTAGAGTATAGATTTACAAGTGACTTTGGTTTAATTCCAACTTACTTGTTGTTTATAGGTTACCAGACTCGTCCCGAGCCATTCGTAACCCCCAGTCGCTCAGGCAAGTTTTCTACCCGTTATACTGTTGTTGTGATGTATATATGTATATGCATTATCTTGTGATAGATGCATGTTGGTTAATTAGCAAATGTTGCGATATATTGAAGTATGCTGATATGGTATATATATGCATGCCTGTTTCGTATTCTTGCCATATATATCTGTTGGTTCAGTTGATAATACCTATGCTAGAGAATAGTGGTAACTTGCATATACCCTTAGTATAGGGACCCAAAGGTGAAAACATTTTCTAAAACCGGGAGTCGAGGATCCCGAGTAGATTTTATATATATATATATATTTATATATATATGGTAATAGTTTTCAAAACTATTAATCGAATAAGATTTATTCGATAACTTTATTTTACTTAATTGAATATTAATTTGAGTATTCATTCGAGGGCTTATGACTCAGTTTATATTTATTGAATATTACTTGGATATTCATTTGAGGATGTATGACTCCTTTATTTTATTTAATGAATATTATTTATAATATTCATTTGAGGTATTATGACTCCGCTTATTATTTATTAATAATCTTTATTTTATTAAAGAATAAGGTGTCGATAATCAAACTCACTTTTGATTATTCGAATAGATAGTACTTTCGTATAAGTATATCTTTGGATATTTAATATTCATTTCAAGTATAAGTTTCAAAACTTCTACTTCAATTATTTTTATAAAGATTATTCTTTATGGAAATATTATTTAAATAATAATATTCAGATATTTTCTAATATATTGGGACTGATTTATTTTGTTAAATCAGCATCACTCCAAACATTCTTAAAAATGTTTTGCGAGTCTTCAAAATGATTTTTAAAAGTTAGAGCGGATCCCAAAACTCATTTTTATATTTAAGATCCTCCTTTCGAAGGGGATTTAAATACTCGCTCAAAACCTGAGGGATTCGGCTCTGTGGTGTGTTTTATATTCGCAACAAGGTTGCTGTTTTGTTAAATGAATCGATTACTTACCCAACACTCGGGAAGTAAAATTCTTGGAACAAGTTAATCCATTAACAAGCATCGCCTGGGAAATATCGGTGAGTTCTCCTTTCCAACTAGATACGACTTCTTGGTGGAGCCGTATCAACAAGTTTCTACTTGGGGAAAGTGGGGACGAGCTTTACGTTTCAGAGTCATGGATTTCATCTGAACTAGGAGTGGCGTAAGTGGCCGAGTAGCGCCGGCCCAGCCTTATTATATTGGCCCAAATGGCCTAGAAGTTCCGCTAAGGCGGTCCATTCCTTAGGAGTTCAGTGGTCGGTTGACAAGTAAATCCGACAGGTTCTCCTCTACATGTAGAAAATGGTGGGGTTGTACTACTACGACTGATCATCGTAAGTGGTCTTCCTGGCGCGGCAAACTCCCGTAATGAGTTCATCATCCAATTGGATAATTTCTGCAACACTACCCAGAGCACTTCGATAGAAAGGCTACGGTTGGGCGATTGTTGAGTGTTGGCAGGGTCAAGTTTTCAAAATGATGTTTACATCAAATGAAGTATCTCGTAACTTCATTTTATTTTGATGATATTTTAAAAGATTTAATCTATTCAAATCTGGTCTTGTAGTCTCATCTATGTGATGAACTTTTGAACTAATTATAACTTGAACGGTGGTAGTTCAAGTAGTATTTGGAAAAGATATAAGTATATTGGAGTATCTTGTAACTTCATCTTTTAAACTTATATCTAGTAAATGATTATCTTATGCATGACAAAGATTTTCAGAAAAACGTTGAGACAAGGTTAGATATATGAGATCACCTTGCAACGATATTTTTATACAGTTATACACTGGAACTTGTGTGTATTATGCATGGAAGAGGACTTCCAATATTTTGAAAAGTATATATGTATATATACTGAATACTTTGCGACTTTATCGCATTAAGATATCAACTTGGTTCATTTCTTTTGACCAAGACTTTCATGAGTATTATGAGTAGGCTCATATATATTGTTAATCATTATACATATTATTTTGGTGGGCTTGCTGCTCACCCTTGCTTTCTTCTTTCATCACACAACATCAGATAGACAAGATGAATAGGACCAAGCTCCCAATTCGCGAGCGGATAGGAAACATTCAGCAGTTTCCTATAGGCGTTGATGTCGCTGTAGCTGAGGTAGGAGCTACCAATAGGCTAGGCTTTCAACTTTTGATGTACCAGATTTATGTATATTTATGAATTGTAATAATGGCAAAGAAAAGTAAATTTATTCAGAAAACCTTTTAAGGTGTATTGTCATATAATTGTGGAATAAAACGACTTGTGATTATTTTTGGATGTTCATCTCTGAGACTATAACGTGTAGTGTGTGTGTTTATTGTGGGGTCACAGTACAGAGTAGTTGAGTAATTATTCAGATTGGGTGTTATTAAGGGAAATGGAACTCGTGACAACCCGGATCCCCGACCCCGGATTTAGGGGTGTTACACAGAGTCTACTTTGGTGAGGGGCCCAACTCATGAAACACTGAAAATACTCCTTATAGCTGGTCTGCGCGTGGGAACAGATTTCTGAAAACACCTGCAAGGAAAGGACCCTGTGTTGTTAGCTGATGTACTTGGGCAGGCGGAATCCTTCAAAACGATTGAACAATCGCTTGTTGAAATAAAGAAAAATGATAATACCCACAATTTCAAGGGGCAAGCTAAGAGGAGAGATAGGTCCGTAAGACCAGATTACCAGCGGAATGCCCGAAACCCTAATAGGGTGAACACCATGAACACGCAGAGAGAATGGAGTCCACCGTCAAATTATAAAAAGAGGGTAAGCAATTACACCCCGCTGGTAGCATCCATTGATCATATCTTCGAGGTGAATAAGGACAGAGGAATTTTCAAGAAACCAAACCGCCTGACCTCATGGCAAAGAAGAGACAAGAAAAAATATTGTGACTACCATGAGTCTACTGGCCACGACACCCACGAGTGTCGTCACCTAAAAGATGAAATTGAAGAATTTATCAAAGCTGGATATCTGGGTGAGTGGATTGATAAGGTTAAACGACGCAGAGGAAGCGATGACAAGGGAAAAGATGAAAGGCAGCCCCCACAGGCAGAGGACGTTAAAAAGACAGCGGAAGTTAAGTTCCAAAGAGCTGGTAGTATCTGGGCATTTTTGGAGGACACCCGTTTGTTGGCGATAGTAATCGGGTGTTAGAAAGAAATGCAAGAGAAGCACGACACCCTCCACTCACCAACATTCATAGCTTGGAAGATAGGCCTCCGAAAATATTCAAAAGGGAATCAGCTGACATTACGTTCAGGGAAAGAGAGTCAAGATGGGTACATCATCCTCATAATGATGCACTGGTAATAACCATGCTTGTTGGGGCAATGAACGTACATCGAGTCTTCTTGGACAACAGGAGCTCTGCGAACATCTTGTATTACAGCACGTACAAAAAATTGGGTTTCCCAGATAGCGACATGAATTTTGAAGACGCACACGTCTATGACTTTACTGGAGAGGCAGTGAGAGTCATGGGCTCGGTTAGGCTTCATGTCATACTCGGGGAAGGAGCTCTATCTGTCACTCAAATGATAGACTTTAAAGTGCGGGATTAGGACTCCGCGTACAACGTGCTGATGGGCAGACCTTGGTTGTGAGCATTCAGGGTGATAACCTCGATACATCACTTGATGATAAAGTTCTCAATACCTAACAGAGTGGGAAGTCTGAGAGGATCGTAATACGAGTAACGCGACTGCTATCACAAGGCTGTTAAAGAATTTTGCAGGAGAAGGTATGAGGGAAAAGGTCTTCCATTTGAGGATGCAGAGGATATTCAGAAAAAACCAAGTGAAGATGTTTATGCCCATTATTTTTTGGAAGGTCCAGAGGAAGAAGAAACTCATGCTACCGAGACCCCTGTATTGACGTTGGGGAATGTTTTGAGGATCCATAGTATGGAAGAAGTTGTGGTGAACCATATAGAGGGGATCGTACAAAGGCAGGTTAACAGAGAAAAGTTGGAAGGAAGAAGCGAGGTTTTACAAAGTCTCGAAAGTAAACCCAAGTTAGATGCTCCTCAAAATTAGGATGCGCCCTTGAAGAGTGAAAATGGAATTGAGGTTGATGCTCTTCAAAATGAGGACGCGCCCTCCACACCTGCATTGCACAAAGCCATGCCTTGTCCTGAGGTGGATGCTCCTACATATAGGGATGCGCCCTAGGATGTAGGAATGGAGGTTGAAGACCCCTGGGACTTTTATTTTGATTTAGATCCCAGAATTCCTATGCCCGCCGAGAAAACGGGGTCGGCCAAAGACACAGCATCTGTTCCGGTCGATAAGGATGACCCAAGCAAGGTTTTGAAGGTGGGATCTCAGCTAAGTGATGAAATGAGGGAAAGACTTTCCCATTTTTTGATCAAAAATCTCGATGTATTCGCATGGAGTCATTCATACATGGTGGGATTCAATCCAGAGGTAATGTGTCATCGGTTAAAGATTTTCCCTAACTGCATGGGCATACGGCAAAAGCGTCTCCCGGTGAGCGGGGAAAGGGCGATAGCATTAAAGGAAGAGGTGGACCGGCTGTTGAAAGTGGGGTTGATCAAAGAATCTTACTACTCCGAGTGGCTTGCAAATTCGGTGCTCGTAAAAAAGCCGAATAGGAAGTGGAGGATATGTGTAGATTTCACTGATCTCAATAAGGCTTGCCCGAAGGACAGCTTTCAGCTCCCACGAATTGATCAGTTGGTTGACACGACGGCAGGGCATGCCTTGTTAAGCTTTATGGATGCCTACTCTGGTTACAATCAAATTCCCATGTATGGTCCCGATCAGGAGCATACATGCTTCATCACTGATAGGGGCAATACTTCTACATAGGGATGCCATTTGGATTGATCAACGTTGGCACGACCTACCAGCGGTTGGTAAATATGATGTTCAAAAACCAGATTGGGAGAACCATGGAGGTATATGTGGATGATATGTTGGTAAAATCCAAGGAGGAAAATGACCATATCAAGCACTTGATTGAAATATTTGACATTCTGAGGAGGTTTCACATGAAGTTGAATCCACAAATGTGTGTATTCCGCATGGAGTCGGGCAAGTTTCTTGGGTTCATCATCAACCATAGGGGAATTGAAGCCACCCCCGTGAAGACTAAGGCACTGCTGGATATGAAATCACCCACCAATGTGAAACAAGTGCAAAGTTTAACTGGGAGGATCGCCGCGTTGAATCGATTTGTTTCCAAATCGTCCGATAGATGCAAGGAATTCTTTAAGGCAATTAAGCTGGCAGGGAAAGACTTCATATGGACACCAGGATGTGAAGAGGCTTTTAGGAGGATCAAGGAACAACTGGGAAACCCTCCCATATTGTCAAAACCATTAGATGGAGAATCTCTAATATTGTACCTTGCAGTGTCTGAGTATTCAATCAGCGCTGTGCTTGTAAGAGAGGAGGATGGGCAATAGTCACCAGTGTATTATATGAGCAAATGATTGCACGACGCTGAGACTCGCAACATAAGCATGGAGAAGCTGGTTTCTGCCTTGATCCTTGCGTCCAAGAAGTTACGGCCATACTTCCAGGCCCATAGAATTGAAGTTCGTACAGCATATCCCCTACGGCAAGTCCTTCACAAACCAGAATCATCGGGGAGAATATTGAAATAGGCTGTAGAGTTGGGACAGTTTGACTTGGAATACATGCCCCGTACAATAATTAAAGGACAAGCCTTAGCCGATTTCTTGTTGGAATTTTATTCTGTTGTTGATGATAAGGCTTTGGTAGTGCTCCAGCCCCCTCATAATGAGGAATCTTTAGAAGAGTTCCCACATCCCTGGTGGATCTTTCATGTAGATGGGGCAGTTAATAATGGAGGAGCAGGTGCGGGCATAGTACTCGTGTCTCCGGAAGGCCATCATCTGATGAGTGCAATTCACTTCAAATTTTATGCAATGAATAATGATGCAGAATATGAGGCATTGATCAACGGTCTAAAGATCGCTTTGGAAATGGGAGTGCGGAACCTAATTGCAAAGAGTGACTCAAAATTGGTGGTGAATAAGGTGAATGGGGGGTTTCAAGCTCGAGGACTGCGAACGGAGCTATACTCAAGGTGCACGCAGCGCCTGATTGGAAGGTTCAAAGAGGTTAGGCTGGCATGTGTACCGCGGGAAAAGAACAGCAACACGGATGCCCTGGCAAAAATGGGATCCCAGCAGGAGGCTGTGTTGTTGGGATTCTATACCCTTAGAAATCCAGGAAATTCCTAGTATCCCGGAGGTGGAGGCGATGCAAATAGATGAGGCTCCCAAGGAAATATGGATGACGCCCATTCTTTCCTATATTTACAAGGGAACACTCCCCGAGGATAAGTTCAAGGCTCGTCGACTTCGTTATTAGGCTGCAAGGTATGTGGTGTACGATGAAGTTCTATATAGGAGGGGCTTCAATCAACCGATGCTTAGATGTGTCGATGAAGAAGAAGAAATTATATCCTAAAGGAGGTGCATGAAGGAATTTGTGGTAATCACTCGGGGGGTAACTCGTTGGCAATGAAAGTTTTACGCCAAGGATACTATTGGCCTATGATGAAAAAAGATGCTACAAATTTTGTCAGAGCATGCGATCGCTGCCAGCGCTTTGTATATATTCTTCTATGTCGGCGACGCTCTTAACACCTATGGTGAGCCCCTGGCCATTTTCCATGTGGGGAATAGATGTGATTGGAGAATTGCCCAAGGCTAAAGAGGATTTCAAGTATGTAGTGGTCGCAGTTGATTACTTTACTAAGTGGACAGAAGCCATGCTGTTGGCGACTATCACCGCAAAGAAAATCATAGATTTTGTCTTCAACTCCATCGTGTACATGTTTGGAATCCCTTACAAACTTGTGTCTGACAATGGAAAGGAGTTTGACAGTAAGGAGTTGCGACAGTATGTGGATATCTTAAAATTAAGAAGGAGTTTGCAGCGGTCTATCATCCTAAAAGCAATGGGCAGATAGAGGCTGTGAATAAAATATTAAAGCATACCCACAAAACCAAACTGGAAAAGCACAAAGGGAATTGGCCTAACAAACTCCCAAAAGTGATGTGGTCCTACAACACTACTCCGTGATTCACTACGGGAGAAACTCCGTTTTTGCTGACTTACGGCTTTGACGCTATGGTCCCTGTGGAAGTTGGTTCAGGGTCGCTTCGTAGAGATCGTTACACGGAGGAAGATTCAGAGGTTAATTAAAGGCTTCATTTGGATCTTTTGGAAGAAATAAGGGAAAATTCCCAGCTGAGGCTTGTGGCATATCAACAGCGTGCTGTAAGGTATTATAACAAGAAGGTAAAGGGATAACTGTTGAAGGTAGGGTATTTGGTGCTTAGAAAGGTGATGCCAAACACAAAGAACCCCCAGCATGGAGTGTTTGGAGCTAATTGGGAAGGACCATACAAGATAAAAGCAATCTTGTGGAAATGGACTTATCACCTTGAGAATTTGGAAGGAAAGCTGGTTCCGCGAGCATGGAACGTGGAACATCTCCGAAAGTATTATCAGTAAGGCGCAACTTTGGCCCCTTACATATCTTTTTATTATATCTTAGGGTTGTGCCCAGATTATAGACTAGAAGCAATAAAATTACTCCTAGCCTAGGGGGTAGTGCATGTACTACTTACCTTATAACTAGTTGAAGTATCATTTTTTCGAATAAATTTTCCATAGAGCATAGTAGCCGTGGGACTGGTGCACTTTTTAATACTAGAGCGTAGTATTAATAAAAACTTTGACAAACTCTAAAGGTTGTCTGTTTGATTTGTTTGGTTATGAGACGCGTCCTAATCACAGGGCGCGCCTTGAGAATGAGTTCTTTATGCATATTTGTAGAGAGCAGGATTGGTAAAAAAATCCAAGTAAAAAATGGAAGATAGGACGTGTCTCGGGTTTAAGGACGCGCCCAAGTAACCTTGGTTGATGCTCCTTTAATTCTATGCTCCAATTTTGGCACTTTATAACTAAAAACAAGAACGTGTCCTTACGAAGGACGCGTCCAGCCTGATATGTTGATAATATTATCTTCAAAAATAAAGGGTAGACGCGTCAAAACCCTAGGATGCACCCCCCATGTATTGTGCCTTACCTAAACACAAAGGTGCAACATGATATCATGTTTGGGAAAAATATACCATCTAAAAAATTCAAAACAGTCTAAGTAAACGGATTAATGAAGATGCGTCCAAGTAGCGGGACACACCCTATGGCGTATGATGATGGAATAGAATTAACACATAACGTCGACGCGTCCTCAAATGAGGACGCGCCCCAATAGGATATCTGTTTAGCTTGTAATAATAAGGGAAATAACAGCAAGACCTAAAAGGCGACGCGTCCTCAGCTTCAGACGCGCCCACTATTGGTAAACAAGGTGATCAGGAAAACATAACATGCATGAAGATAATTAAAGGAGAAAAATTTCATGAAAAGTACAAACAAACAAGTTCAAAGATAATTATTACAACTTTCAAGGCTTGAAAGGGCCTGTACCCCTAAAGTAGTTCAGATAAAAAGTTCATGAATAAATATAAGACGAGCCCTAAGCAGGAGGCGCGTCTTGGGACTTGTCCTGGTTGTTTGGAGGAGGAGGCTGAGTTTGAAGTGGAGAAGGCGCTGGAGACGAGTCATCCTCTTCTAAGCCAAGAATGATCATCTTGTTTTTGATGGAATCTGCAGCCCTAATTCTGAAATCATTTACCCATTGGCTATGAACCCAGAACACTACTTTTTAAACCCGGCTACAAAACCATTCTGGTAAACCAATTTTTTCTCTTCCTTCCATCCATACAACTTGTCATCATTTAAAGTGTCCAGCTCCAGTTGCATGGTGGAATTCAAGGCTACAATACTCTCCATGGCCTTCTTCATAGAGGTAACATTACCTTCCAGTAGTGCTTTCTCACCCTCAAGATGCGTCCTGTCTTCCTGCAGCCGCTTGATCTCAACATCTTTCTCTTGGATAAGTAAAGTAGTGGTCTTTACTAGAACTTTGATCTTGTCTTCAGCCTCGCTTTTAGCAGTGCCAGTGACAGCAAGACGTGCCCTGAGTCTAGCGGCCATGTTGGCACTTTGTCTAGCATGCAAGTGGAGCTCGACTGCGGCTCTCACCATGGCTTGCTTTGTTTGTTCTTCTGTCC
Organism: Apium graveolens; assembly: GCF_009905375.1. Classification (NCBI taxonomy): domain Eukaryota; kingdom Viridiplantae; phylum Streptophyta; class Magnoliopsida; order Apiales; family Apiaceae; genus Apium; species Apium graveolens. Next base: position 41,096,805 of record NC_133649.1, read on the forward strand.
AAAAAGTCCAGCCTCAAACTTCATCTTCAGTGATGTCGCCAGCCTAGGACGTGCCCAGATATCTGAGAACAAAGGATTGCTCATATGGAACTATCTTCTGACGCTTTGAGGGTGCGTCCTCCTTATCAGGGATGTCTGACACTGTGGTATGAATGATGTTTGGTGGAGGGGGAGGAGTGATAGCAGGCATGGGGTCTTTAACCTTTGGATCAGGCTTAACAGGGGTTTGTTTCCTGGCCCTCAGCTTTTTGGTGGCCCCAATAGCAAATCCTTTTGGAAGAGAAGTCATATCTGTGACACAAACATGTAAAAATATCAGCCGAATAATGTAGACGCGTCCTGATAGCAAGACGCACCGAGAACATAATTTATAGGTTGTCAATGCATGTATAGATGTTAAGTAAAATGCATGTAAAGGCATGAAGAATGCATGTATATATGTCAAACAAGGCGACTGTGACGCGTCCAAAACTTATGACGTGTCCTATTTAGAGGAAACATCAACTATAACATGGACTATGAGGAAAGTATAAATTTGACGTAGTAACATCATTCACAAATATTATAAGAAGACGCGCCCTAATATTAAGGCATGCCCAAAGCGAAAACACGGATGTGGGAAACATCTATAAATCAGATTAAGTTAAAATTATGCATGTAAGAGTAAGGGCGAATATACGCATGATGCGTCATAGACGTATGACGCATCCTATCCCCGATAGTTCTTACATTGCTCTAAATCCACTTGTCTACTGATGTCCAGTTGGACAAGTTATGTTGCATTGAGCCCTCTAGCTTTCTCAGAAGTAGTAAGGACGGGTTTTCCATTGTAAAAATTACGGTATTTGCAAATGGAACAAACCCTTGTAGACAAAGCCCCAATCTTTTTTAAGATTGGCCTCCGTAATCATATCCTTAAGGTTGAAATGCTTCTCAGCATACTTTAACACCTTCTCCGCTCTCATTTTCTTCCTTCCTGTTAGCTCTTTCTGAGTTCTTTTATCTAAGGAAGAAAGATGAGGGTTACAAAAGTAAAAAAATAAGTAATGAAATATAAGACGCGTCCTATAGAAGAGGACGCGTCCTGATAGCGTTTCTTACTTGGCTCTAGATTGAAGCGCACACGAGTTCTCTTCACATCATAAATGTAGAAAAACGGTTCCTTCCAGTCTCGTTCATGGCTGATTTTACCTTCATTAAACCCTTTGGTGTTTAACCATTTGTTGACAACCAGGAAATGGTACCCTGGGATAGACTTCCTGATGCTAAAGAAATAGCTAAATTCTTTCAGTGAGGGCGTGCCCAACCCTAAATTATTATACATAATGTACAAGGCCCATGCTAACTTGTATGAGTTTGGGGACAGTTGGACTGGAGCCATATCATACCACTTCAGAATTTTCTTGATGTACGGGTGCAAGGGCGCGCCCACACCCAAGGAAATGAGCTTTGGAGTGAGGACCATCCTTGGGATCCTTAGATTCTCCATGTTGAAGATGTGGGGTCTCATCATCCTAAGAGAACACGCCCAGATGCCCTCCATATCGTAATACTTCATCGTCCAAGCAATCTCCAGATCAGTGGCAGTAGATTTCATGCCAACACAAGCTAATTTATTCTCTCTCTTCCTCCAGATATTCTTCTCTGTTTCCGGGAGATCTTCAAGTTCCTTCCAGTCAAAATCAAGTTCTACGTCACTTGGTTCCCAGTTCTCCAATGGAGATACGGACTGCTGAGGGGAGATGGGATATTATCGGGCTGAGGAATTCTGTTCTCAAATTCACCCTCACTATGAAGGGATGGCGCGTCCTGAAAAAGAGACGCGTCCCCAATAGGAGATGTATTTGGAGGAGACGGGGGCGCGTCCTCATTCAAGGTGACCTTGTGTTGAGGAGGGTTGATTTTATCATCAGTCCAATCCTCGATTGCTGACCTTGTGTTAAGGATTGGAGTTTTTTTTCATTTTAATCTTTTCTTTTTCATCCTAGAGCTTATAGGGACATGATCCATAGAGTCAGAACTGGAATCTGACATTATTGAGGTTTTTGATTGGAGAGATTCGAAGACACGTGTTTCTGCTTCAAGAAAGTAATTCGTCCTATGGAGCTCAGGGAGTTCGGGTGTGAAAGAAGTAGAAGGTGGGGAATAAATCCCAAGACGTTTGTTAAGGACCTTGAATGGGTGAAAAGGTGATGAAGAAGACGCGTCCTCCAGCTGAAAAAAGAAGGAAGAAGATCTTGAGGACGCGTCCATTGTTAAAAACTAAAAATATGTTAAAGCAAGGGAGAAGAGAAGGTGTCGTGAAGACGCGTCCTAAAATTCTATCGAAGAAAGTGTACTAAGGTGACACGTCCTAGGTGGGCAGTACGTCTAAATAACTTTTGGTTGAGAACTCAAAACGGTGATAAAAAAATAATTAGGATGCGCCCTGACTAGTAGACGCGTCCAAAATGGTTACAATACAGTGGAATTCTAATCGGTAATAATCAATTTGGGGGAAATTCAATTAAAACCCTAAAAATGTTTAACTCAAAATCAAAAAGCAAAACATGATGTTTTTGCATATACATACACCTATACATAAAGAAGAAAATGAAGAACAGTAAAGTGAGAAGGGGGAACACGAACGGTCCTTTGATCGTTGTAGTGGATTTATTCGATGAAACGAAGAAATGAAAGAAGATTTGTGTACCTTAGAACTCGGGCATTTAATCGACTGTAAAAACTCGGAGAATGGCCGGTTAAATCGCCAGATTTTTGAACTTGAAGCTTTTGCTTGGGCGGCGGCAACAACGGTTTTTGAGAGAAAATGATGATGATGTCGGTCATGTATGTGGGGTATTTATAGGGAAGACTATGGCTGACGTATGCAACAGATGTCACGCAACGGTGAATTTCAAAAAAATGAAATTGAACGCGTACAGGGTCTAGAACGCGTCCTGACGTTTAACGAAAGAGGCGACTCAAAATTTTGCTTGAGATCTCTAAGTAAAATTCTAATTTTGTCTTCAACTGCAAATGGAATTTGGGGGGTAGTTGTTATACCCAAAATTTGGTATTAAAACTACTTGGGTCAGACGGGGGCTGATTACGGTCAAACTCGGCGCTGTGTTGCAAAAGAAGTTGAAGACACGCCCAAATCTGTAGGACGCGTCCACTTTGTTGGAAGTGTTCATTAGGTGGTCCTTTGGCAAGGAAGGTTGAGGATGCGCTCATACAGTTGGGACGCGCCCACTATTCGTGGGAATGTTTGTTAAGGTTACCTTTTTGGTAATGAAGATTGGAGCACGCGCCTAGAGGTCGAGGACACGTCCTGTCTTTATGGAATGTTATGAAAGGAAGTTGCTGGAAGAATAATACGGGTTTCATGAAGGTCAGGACACGCCCAATATCTTCGGATGCGTCCTATGTATGGTAAATACATTCTTAAGGGTGACCTCAAAAACGGGCATGCATGGAAATGAGCATTGGAGATTATTTTCATTAACGTATTTGTTGCAGGTATTTTTTGAAGAATTCCCTTCTTGAGACGGTCAAGGAGGGGGATGTCCATGAAAAGCTTGAAGGCCTCCAAGGGTATGCCTGATGATTGAAGGCCTCCTCCTATATTGAACGGGTGTCCTCGTTGGTGATGCGGGGTTAACATTGGTGTGTGTTTTGGGAACTCTGTTCTTGTATTCAATGGGTGTCCTCGTTGGAGAACTTTGGAGTCATCCTGCACTTTGCACCCAAGAGTTTGGGATCACCTGTCCTGCTATCTGGTGGGTTATCCTCATTCGGGGGACAGGGATACGTCCGGCATTTGGGGTGAACCGTGGCTATACCTGCGTCCATAAATCAAGGGAGATAGCTGTAGCGTGGTGTTATCCTTACGCAGGGAGATGCACTATCTGTGAAGTCCTATGATTACGGACGAGCCTTGGGCCTTCGTGGTTGGGCCTCATAGTTGGACATTCCTAAAGCTAGCGGAAGATGGATTCTAGATGGGCTTCTACCGGGCCTAGGAATAAGAAATCTAAGCCTATTAGATTTCTTGTTCCCCAAGAACTACGTCAGGTTTGATCTCTATATAAATGGTACGTAGGCAGATTGAGAGGGGTAAGAAGTTGAGAGCTGAAAAGGAGCCACCACTTACTCTGATCAATCTCAGCCTAAAACAACCACAAACCACCACACACTGCTTGATTTTTCGGTGAAGAACCACCATCATAGATCTTGATTTCGGCGAGAAACCTCAAACTTTGTTGTTACCGGATTCCTCCGTCAATAGTACACAAGTGGAACTACTGGTGAACCAAAGGGTGTAATGATTTCGAACAATAACATTGTTACTTTGATTGTTGGGACACCTTTGCTAGCTTTAGCAGCCTCTCTCCTAACTTACACAAAAGCACTGTGTTTTTTGTGACTGCGATTCAGAGGTGATTGATTGGTTTGATAGTGCTTATGGTGTTGCTCACGGCTCCTTGCCGGTTAAATTCCTAGGGGTTCCCCTAATTTCCTCCAAGCTGAGCATTAATGATTGCATGCCCCTCATTGAGAGAATTACCTCTAAAATTACTTTTTGGACTGCTTTGTTGCTCTCGTTTGTAGGCAGTGTTCAGCTAGTTCGAACAGTTTTGCTTTCTATCCAAGCCTATTGGTCTAATCACTTCTTACTTCAGGGTGCCATTCAAAAAAATATTCAGCAGCTTCTCACTAGGTTTCTCTGGAAGGGTGATACAATTAGCAAAGGAGGTGCTAGGGTCAGTTGGAAAAACATTTGTGTGCCTCTTAGTGAAGGGGGCTTGGGGTTGAAAGATCCTACAGATTGGAACCGGGCCCAGATCTTACTGCATCTCTGTCGAGTTGTTGACAGACATCCCTCTTTGTGGGCAACTTGGATCAATTGCATAGCTCTTAAAAATAAGTTTTTCTGGACCATGAAGATCCCCTATGACTGCTCCTGGATATGGCGTAAAGTTCTCAAATTAAGGGATATCGCCAAATCTCACTTGATCTTTGTGCTTAATGGCCTCAATACTTCATTCTGGTTTGATCCTTGGTGGCATTACACCCCCTTAGATTCTCATAAGCACGACATTGCCTTGTCTCAACTTGGGCTTCCCTGGGATTTTTAAAATGGGTAAGCTTTTTGAGACTGGTTCTTGGGTGTACCCAGCTGCTAACCCTCGGTTGAGACACATTTCTCCGTTTATCTCTATGTGGCTTCGCGCCTTTGATTTTCCTCATTTTGACATCTCAAAAAATGACTCTATTTCTTAGTCTGACACTAGCATCAGGAAGCTTAAAGCGTGGCATATATGGGATACTATTCGATATAGGAGCTTGGAAGCCCCTTGGCACCATCTTGTCTGGCATAAATTGCGTGTGCTCAGGTATGATCATGTTCAGTGGTTGGTTTGCTGGAAGAGACTTCCTACTCATGACAGATTACTTGGGTTTGGTCTTCAGGTGCTACCTCATTGTTTTCTCTGTGTTGGAGGTGTTGAGTCGCATGATCACCAGTTTGCTTCTTGCACCTATACAGCTTTTATTCTGCGTGGCATTGCTAAATGCCTCGGGGTTAACTGGATTTCTGGAACATGGTTTGATTTGCTCTCTCAGTGTGACAATATTCAGAGATCTTATGTCAGGGCTATCTTTTTGCTAGATGTCCAGGTGGTTACCTATCATATTTGGCGAGAAAGGAATGCTAGAGCTCATAACAAAGGAAGTTTCAGCCCTTGCATATTGCTCACGGGAATAATAACAGATATTAGAGCTAGGATTTGCTCTTCTAAATTTATGAATATAGATTGTATAGGCGCTTTTTGTAATAGCTTAGCCTAGTCTTTTGGCCCCTCTTCTGCTTTCTATCTCCAATCTAGCGTGTTAGATTGATTATAGATAGTCCTCGCTAAGGTATGCCTTAGTGAAAGGGTTAATCCCTGTGTATTCTTTTCTTCTTTTCTATATATATATCAGCTTAGAAAAAAAAAAGCTTTCTAGCAAGTTTTAATGAAACAGTAAGTACACAGTATTCTACTCACCTTTTCTGCACCTTACATAATTTCGATATTAAACATTATGTTCTACATCATAAACTCAATTTAAAGTAATATTATTTGGATGAATATACTTTATTCTCTTATACACATTTGGGTCAGCTATTTTGAAATAACAAACAAATTTGAGTTGAGTATTTGGGAGGAAGCAATGCACAAGTACAACTGTGTAGTGACTTTTCTGAGTTATTAACACAAAGACTTCCAAATCTTACAGCTAAATGAGAAGGATGTATAAATTTCATACTTCCCTTTGGCACATATCTTTGATAGGGAAATTGAACAGTGCATGATTATGCACAGTTCCTCCATTGAATTTTGGCGCGGGGTAATATGGATGTTTTCTTACTGCTCTTAAACAAAGATGTAATAATGTATATTATATATATATATATATCAGGATGTCAAATTGTTACTCAAAGACATTAGAGTTTTAAAGCCCACTATTTTTTGTGCTGTTTCCCGAGTACTGGATATGATCTATTCAGGCATGGACATGGTTTATTCAATCCTTTCTTAATGATATTGAGTATTGATTCTTGTATTTCATAACGTACAAATGTAAGGTTTAACGCAGAAGATTTCTACTAGTGGTCTCTTGATGAGTACACTGTTTAAGGTTGCATATTCATAGTAAGTTCCTCTACCAGCTCATTTATTATATTTCGATTTTAACGATAGTTGATTAGGGTGTCTTCAGAATGCATTGTATAGTTATGAAGATTTTTGCTCTTTCAGATGTTATGTTTATTCTATAAGGAACATCATTCCATCTCCTGTAAATACATTCCCTCTAGATTAAATTAGTTATATGCACTTCTTCTACTTAAATTTTAGTACTATTTCATATTACACCTTGTCTTGTTCTCATATGCGGGTTATACTTTTTTTGCTTGCTGTTGTTTACCCGTTATCACCGTGGTTATTTTTTTTTTGTTTTTTGTTGGAAAAAATTAATTATGTATGTTAAATGAATGACATTTACTTTTTGAAAAGATGTTTTCTGTTGTGTATGTGTCTAAGTTTTCGTACATACAAGAGGTTCAATTATATTATGTATGTTGGTTTAGTCTTTATCATATTTACAGTCCACTGTTGATAATACACTTTTTAATCTATTTATTTCTGCTTAACTATTGTTATAGAAATTATGTTGCATGTATGTGCAAGACATGCCTGTATCTTAATAAGACTAAGTCAAATCGACAACTCTAAGTAAGTTTTATTGTAATCTTAATTTATATTTTATACTTGTAACATTTAAATTCTGTAAAAATGTTAAAAGAGCATACTTGAGTCTTTTTCTAGTATTTAGTGTCAAGCCTAAGAATTCTATCTGGAAGAAGATCAAGAAGATCATGCCACATAAGAATTATGAAGAAGCTTGGAGTTTAATAAATCTATTTTGAGAAAAATATTTCAAAATCAAGATCTCTACAAGTCACATATTTAGTGTTATAGAAAAGTCACTCGAGAACTCCAAATGACTTATAGAGAACTCAGAAAAACTACTAGAAAACTCAAAGATATCGACAACTCAAATTGAAGACATGAAAATTGGAGATATCGACAAGTCAATTCTTCACTAGAGAACTCAGAGTCATCGACAAGTCAACATTCATTAGAGAACTCTGAGTTATCAATAAGTCAAATTTCACTAGAGAACTCAGAGATGTCGACAAGCCAAAGTTAACTAGAGAACTCTGAGTTATCGACAAGTCAAATTTGACTAGAAAACTCTAAGTTATCGACAAGTCAATATGTCACTAGAGAACTCAGAGATATCGATAAGTCAAAGTGAAGATATGAAGATTAGAGATCTCGATAAGCAAAATTTTCTTATAGAGAACTCAGAGACCTCTACAAGTCAAATCAACTATGGAGTATTAGAGATCTCGATAAGCCAATATACTTATCGAGATGTCAAGTTCTCTAGATGCCTAACTGGAGATCTCGAGGTAAAATCTCAAAGTACAAATCGCAGATCAGTTCAATATCCAAGATTAACAATCAACAAATAATCCAACCAGTTGGATTGACACGTCTACAAAAAGCAGCTTGAAGAGTGTGCAAGATCAAGGGTGAAGATTAACTGACAAAGGAAGATCAATGTTAACACAGTATGCAAAGATATGCTAAGTCAGAAATGGAAGATATATTTTTTCTAAAATAGAAATGATTAGTGACAGTTTACTAAAGTGAAATAATCTCTTATTGTATAATGTGTAAACCAGCAGTTAACTAAAATATAAAGTTAACACTGTTCCTTTGTTAGTTGTATCAATTAGATCGGAAATTCTTGTATTTTCTCAAGATTGAAGCTAAGCTCTTTAACAACAAAGAACCTAGAAATTTTGTAGCAAAATATTCTTAATTTTAATATAAAATTAAGTGAGTTTTGAAAGATCCGTGTTATTCATAACTGCATGTTTAATTTCTGTTATAACACATCTTACTATAAGATTTGATTTACTTTGTTCAAAACCAAAACAGTTCAAGAAAACCATAAAAACACTAAAACACATTCACCCCCTGTGTGTAATTCATTACCTAACAATGTACTACAATCAAAGCTACGTGTATTCATAATTTAGATGATTCATTTATATATTGGCATGTATACCAATTTATTTTTGATATATACCCTTTTTCCTAATTTATATTTACCTTCCTTTTTTCCGAGAGAGGTTAAAGTGAATATCATGGGAGGTTGGGAGGCCCTGGGGGAAGGAGTGAGGGAGATATTAGGAGTTGGGTTGTAGAATTTTCCTAATTAATACATGTTAGAGTTAGTTACTGAAAGAGTTATGTACTCTACACATGTAGCATGTTTATGTTTATGTTTTCTTTTACTTCTTGTTCGGGTGGATTAGCAACTTCTGGATACACTTCTGACTTTTTTATATGTATTGTAATCTTTCTTTGCAGTATACTAGGTTCCAGGAGCAGACTTTCTTGTTATTAGAGTTGTGTCATCGGTTGATAAGAAGTTGGAAGTGAAGCAGATGTTCCTTGAGATTTTTCAAGAAGAGAATTACCCAACAGAGTTTGGGTATAAATCAAAGGTAGTGATGAGTTATGCGATATATTTATGACCTTGGTTCTCCTGTAGAGTGTATATTTCTGCTCTCATATTGAATGGCACTGTTTTATCAGGTAGTATTGTTGTTTCAGAAAATTGAAGGCATGGAAGTGTGCCTATTTGGCATGTATGTTCAAGAATTTGGAGCAGAGTGTCAGCAACTAAATCATCGCCATGTTTATCTATCTTACTTGGATTCAGTGAAGTACTTTAGACCGGAGATTAAAACTGTGGCATGAGAGGCTCTCCGCATATTTGTTTATCATGAAATTCTGGTCAATAGTTTGCCTAATTTATTTCATGATTTCATCTGTATAGTAGCACTGTAGCAGTTTACTGTTGTGATGTTTTATATGTTGTTATTATGAATTATAGTACTGTTTACTAAGTTTTGAATTGATTTTACTCACCCCAGGTTAAGCAAGCCTTGGGAGGAAGAGTGTGCCTGATTCTGTCTAGGGCAACATCTCTTGCAACTCATATAGAAGCTCATCTAAGGGTGGTGGCATGTTGTTATGTTCTTCAAGGATATGGTATGTGACTTGCAGAAGCAGTTGAAAGTCCTAGATGGTTGCAAGTGTTGTTGTTGGATGTTCTAGGGCTAGTTTGTTAGTTGTAGATAACCTGAATTGTAGTGGTTATTTATTTTGTTTAACTTTAAATTGGAGTTACGAATGATATAGTGTAAGTGCTATAATTTTGTTGGTCGATTAATTTAATAGTTTAGTTCATATGAAAACAGTGCAGTACACTTTTATTACATAAATCTGATGTCTAAAAACTACAAAGACAACAACTATTACTAAAGAAATCGATGTGAACAAAAGGATATAACAACAATTGAAGTTCTAAAATCGATGCTGAAAATAGAAGTTAAACAACTACAGTTAAACCTCTTTAAATTAATAGGGTTGGGACCGAGAAAAAATATTACTTTAGCGAGTTTATTACTTTATCAGGAGTAAATATACACTGTGTCCATTATGTTGGGACCGGAAAAAAATATTATTTTAACGAGGTTATTACTTTAATGATTATTATTTCATCGAGGTTCAACTTCAGAAGAACAAAATCGATGTTAATATATGAGGTTAACATCAGTTAGATAAATAAAACTGATGTTAAAAATAAAAAAATAACTACGACTACAGAGATAAAACCAATGCAATCAAAACCGGTTCCTTAGAAAATAGATGTTAATTAATTTAATATCGCTTTTTTCTATATAACCGATATTAATGTTATTTTCTTTCTTGTGTGTTACATATTTAAATACACCCAGACTTCCTAATATTTCAGTTTTGAAGTTGTGGTTATTCAATTATACTATAAAAATATAATAATGACATCGGTAATCTTCCAAAAGCGTTGTGTAAGACTGTTTTTGACATCGGGTTTTACCCGATGTTTATATAAAAATACTTTTAACATCACTCACGAAGACATCACTCATTTTTTTTTACAAAAATATCGGTTTTTACCCGATGTCTAAGTCCAAATTTCTATTAGTGCAAGCACATCTTGCCAAAATTCTTCTACACACATGAACTACAAGAGAATGGTGACATTGATGTACAACAAGTGCGCCCATGTGATAATCTGGCTGATTTGTTCACAAAATCACTACCCACTTCAACTTTTGAAAAGCTACGAAATAATATTGGAATGCAAAGACTAAAATCATTGATACAACAAAATACCAAACTGTGAGATGTTTTATTCAGGGGGAGGCTATACTCTTTTTCCATGATCAAGATTTTTATCCCATTAAATTTTTTCTTGCAAAGTTTTAATGAGTCAGCCAATTTTACGACAATTAAAGAGGAGTGTTAAAATCTAATATATAAATGATTGTCTGTGTAAATATAAATGAGTGTCAAGTTATTTGAAATTTCACTTCTCAATACACGCATGCATTTACTGTACGCGGAAGGTTGAAAATTAAGGCTGATACACATCAATATACTCTTAAACTTTACTAGCACTAACTTTTCCAATTTATAAAAAAACCCCTCTTCTCCTTCTTTAGTAACTTCCATCTAATGTCCCTTTTTGTCCACGAAAAACTATCTGGAGCATCCAATTGTAAGATGGGTCAACCCGATCACATCAATACAGTATAATTTAGTGGTTTGGTCGGACTATCCAACAACAATGGATCGCCCCGTGTTTTCAAATGACTGTGTACGTGACTTCCTGAATAACTTCCTGAATAACCATTACCAAAAATTTGAAATTCAAAATTTTGGTTACTTCTTTCAACACCACTCCATTCAACAATGTCTAATGCTTGACATAATATGTATACTAAAGAAATTCTCTGCAATCGCTTTACATTACGCATCATATTTGCAGTCTAAATCTTTGTTGATTTCTAATGGACAAAGGGGGTAAGTCTTTACATCATTATCTTCTTTTAAGGTTAATGTTAAATCTCCATATTTTACATCATAATGTTTTTTCATGTCGTTAATGTTCAATCTCTATTTAATTTATATTTTATGTGATTCAAGGTCGTAAGCGGGAACCTCTTGGATCAATATCTCCTTCATCCGCGCATAAAGGTTTTTTATTTATCCATTTATCACTCCTCAACCTATATTATTGTTGTCATTTGCCTAATTTTTTACTGTTGTTTTTGTAGTATCCAAAAAACAACTAAGTAATGCAACTCATAAAGCAATTGTCAATGACAACTCAACACCTCATTCTGCACTGACTGAGAACAAAGATCCTAATATTTTGCAAGAGACGAGTATAGGTAGGTTGTTTCTTATCTCTAATTATGCTTAACTCATCAGGTTACTGTGCTTTGCCATCTAGTCATTTTTATATTGATGCCGCCTACAAATTGGATATGATATTGATTATACAAATTGAAGTTCCCTCATTACACGTTAAAGGTAGCATCTGACTTCCAACTCCTCTGTCTTTCAATGTGCAGTCCTTCGATAACATATAGAATAATCTTATTATTCTATACCCCAGGAACTAATTTATTCTTGATTAGTTTGTTAATCTGGTAATTTAGTCCTAAATATGAGGACAACACCAATATTCTTAGACACCAAGCCGGGTCTGCACTAGGGTGCTCCAAGAAGGGAAGATAATAAATAAATGGCATACTAATTTCAGACAACTTAATACATAGCATATGTCAAAGATGACCATTTTAATACTTCTATCGGGATTTATTTTTAGTTTTTAGGTTTTATCATATAATTATAATCTATCTCTGTGTTTCATATCATTATCATCTATATTTGTGTTTGATGTAGGTATATTTGTCTGGTTTAATCTTTGGTTTATAAGAAGACAAACACATATAACAGTGATTATATTTGTACTTATATATGTTTAATTTAATTGTTTATATATGTGCCTGAGTTCTTTGTTATTGGAAATTCACACAATTGCAATTCAAAATTTATTTTTATCTTATTTTTTTAATTTTCCATGTTTTTAATAGATATAGGTACTATACAAGAGTACAAGTTTTAGTTGCAATGACCATATGTTGGGTTGGGTATATAGATCTACTTAATCAAGAATAATTTCTTAGACATTGATTAATGATTTAATAACTATAGCCTCATCTCATAAGATTATTATAGTTATATGCCCGAGTAAAGATTTAAAAACATTAATTAAACGATGATTGTATGTTTTATAAACTATTCCAAATAAAGTACTACCATTTTCCATATATTCCATAAATTTACATATTTTGTTACTAATGCTTCACGGATAAATTGTGCTAAACACCTACAAATTTGATCGTTATAAAGGTCTTCTCTTAAATTTGTGATTTTGAGGATCTATTTCCCTAAGACTTATTACTTTGAGATGTTGCACATGAGCCTTAGACCTTCTGTATCCTTTGCTAATCTATCGCACCAACCACCAACGATTGCATCATCTTAAGTGAGCCTTAGTTTGTTTAACAAACTATAGCATGTTCCATCTGATCTATCACACCAAAAAGAGAGTACATTAACATGTTATTTCATAAAAGCATAACAGGTTTAGTCCACTGTATGGTCGGTCTTCTAATTCTATATTCCTTGATCTTCTTCGTTCTTCATTACTTTGTTAACTTCCTTTAGTCTGTGATGTGCATCAATATGTTTGATTTTTTTTATATAGTTAAAGTTAATTTAGCATATAGGGTAATATGCTATAGCCTCTTCATTTACAAAATATAGATTAACCAACATGCATTTCTTATCAGAAGTAATTTTATGAACATCACCAGGTGACTACATGAAGCAATCACGAAATATAATTTCTATCTCTGAATTCAGATTAAGTTTAAGCAGTCACTGTCTCTTTTCAGCATTTCTATCCCTGGACTCATTATTTGATATTTTTAATCAGTCATGAGTAGCTTAACTATTAGTCTATGGAGTGATGTATTAGTTTTTATATGCTGAAAAACAATACCCCATAAAAAACTATATCCGTCAATTAGTCATAGGAATTTCTGGATCCCCGCGAGGAGCTGCAGTTCTTAACACACCGTCTCAGATAAGACTTAACAAATTTATTTTTTCGCACCTTCCTGGTTTTGGTGCTCTATATTATTTTTCACTTTGCAGTTATAGCATAGGATTTTTTAAGAGCAATTTATAGTGAAAGGTAATTTACCATATCAATTTCAATATCAATATATCAATTAACTATATGGTTGACTTGATGGTTGTTTTACTTGATTTCCTAAAAAAATATACTAACAATATAATGAACTTCTTCTGCTGTTGTAGTTGAAAGCCCATTACCACGAATTACCAACACAAGGTCACCTTTCAAAGAAAGCCATCTTAGGTTTCAGCTTCCTGCTTCGCGCATAACACCACACACTAATCATAATGTAGAGATGGAGCAGGAAATTAGTTGTGATACATATATCAAAGGTTATTTCTGTTTTTCAATTATCTGTAGATAATATGCAAGCAATTTATATTTTATTAGCAAACAATTTTTTCGATTAACCATATATTTATATTTACTGTTTTATAACCTGTTATAAATTTTGTGTTCTGCATAGCAGTGAATCAAGCTACTCTATCGCAGAGAACATCCAATCAGGCTGTACCGACACTTAATAGTGAGTTACACCAGGAAAATAGATATTCAGGTATGGACATGTACATAACAAGCAAACAACATTTTCCATAATTAAAGTGATTTGAAATATTTGCTTGCACTTTCACTCGTACTCTATTAATTCATTAACTATGTCAATGTACCTGTTAAACATAATAATGGCATGCTTTTATAGTTTTTTTCGCTCAAATTCAGATCATCTTTCAATATCTGCAAGAGTAACATCAACATTATAAATAAAAAACTGATATATAACACATTTACATAATCTCTCAAGTAATTACTAATTTTATCTTGTATCAAATTAGTTAGGATTTAACGATAATTTGTCCATACTTAAAACTAAATTAATAATATTTATTTATTGTGCCTCAGACATATCGACTCCATCCACTGCCCGACATGTCAATAAATCACAAAGGACATTGATTCAATACAGTGGCTCTCAACGGAGTGTGATTACCCATCACCATAATTCATCAGGTTGAATAAAATCTCTAACATTTTCAAATTATTAATAATTTCTCGCTGGAGTCTACATCTATAAAAATATAAAGGTAAAGCATACATTTGTTTATTAATCTCATCCTTGCATCGTTTTATGTAGGTTCTTCCGACTATTTTGGTAATACGACATTTACTCCCGCTCCACCTCATAACATACCTCATGGGACAACCTCGCCAGGTTCTATTTCTAAAAAAATAGATTTAGTAGTTATAAATTTAAGAAATGAAATTTTTATAATCAATGTACTTGATACAACAAATTCAACTCAAAAAATCATTCCATTTTTTTATGATATAGTTCAAAGCCCATTATCAAGGATCTTGAACAATAGGCCATCCTCCCAAAAAAGTCATGTTAGGTTTCGGCTCCCTTCTTCACAGATTAGACCACGCACCGATCGTACTGTAGAGATTGAGCAACAAATTAAATTTGATACGTTCAACAAATGTACCTTTATTCCTTTTTTGCTAAAAAAAGTTTCTTTATTTTTAGACAGTGCTTCACAAATATTAGGCACACTACAATTTGTTTTATTTTTAAAAGGCAAGGTCCATCTTTTTTATAACAGACAGAGGTTTGCCATTTTTACCAAAATACAACTACTCCAGTAATTAAACTCGCATTGATGTTCGGATAATTGAAACTCCTAATGCCGAAGGAATCTCAGAGAAGTGTTAATGTTATTGTTCCAGAACCGGAAAAGATGGGTGTAAAACGATCAGGTTGTATTTATATGACATTAGTTAATAATATTAGTTAATTTTTATATATGATAAATTATTGCCTTTTTATCACAATATCTATTAAAATTTTTAAATAATTATATGAAAACATGTTATATTTGATGTTTAAATAATTTTATAAATTATAGGTATGCTAAAAATTGACATATTATTTATTAAATAATGTTGTATAAAGCAAAAACTTCCGGTGTGCAAAGCACGGGCTCACTTGCTAGCTAGTTGTATTAGAAGGTACAGTTCACCTATAAATAGGACCCCTGTGTAATCATTCATATGGACTTGAGAGCATAAAAATATAGACTATCTTTTTAATTCAGCACACTGACGTACTAAGAAACATTATCTCTTCTCTTACTGTATACAAGCATAAATCCTATGCGATGCACGGATTCCCATTAATATTTTAAAATTTTATTTTTTCAGTTATATTATATTTTTAAAATATTTATATAAATATATAATGATTATAAATTTATAATAAAAATAATATAATAATATGTGGTTGTAATTTAGTAGAATAAATAGAGTATTTCTAGTAGTTTAACAATTTAGTAGTTTAGCAGATATATAACACTATTATTTATATCTTTTAATAATATGATAAGTTGTATTCGTAGTTTAGTAGGATAAGTATACTATATTTAGTAGTAGTTTAATAATTTAGTAGTTTATTAGATATATAATACTATTTATCTATTTTTGTAATAATCAAAATTAGGGAATTATCGTTGAATCAAACCGTTGAACCAAATTATCTTTATTCCGGTTATTATAATATAATATAGATATAGTATATAGTATATAGTATAGATTAAACGAGGACAAAAAGGTAAAAGACCAATTTACCCTTAGCTATCGTGGATTAACAAAAATGCCATCCACTTGGTTACATTAAATCGAATTTTACCAGAGAGTTGACTTCATTTGTTTGGGGCTGAATGCTTCTGAATGAATCAGGTATGACCGAATCTTTTATTCAGATTGTTTGTTTGAATTTTTATTGTATTTGAATGATTCATGTATCCCTTAGCGATTCATACAGAAAATTCTATCTATCCGAATGAATCATATACTGTCTGGTAGTCTTGAAGTTCCCTTTTTATCACTATTTTTTATTTCTATTTCAATATTTTATTATTACCTACTACTACTAGCTTAAATCCTTGCCATGCGGGTTCCGTTAATATTTAAATTTTTTTATTTCGTTATATTATAATTTTAAAATATTTATATAAATATATACTAATTATAAATTTATAATTAAAATTATAGGATAATATGTTGTCTTAATTTAGTAAGATAAATAGACTATATCTAGTAGTTTAACAATTTAGTAGTTTAGCGAATATATAACACTATTTATTTATTTCTTAATAATAGGAAAAAATTATGGTCATAGTTTAATTAGATAAGTAAACTATGTTTAGTAGTTTAATAATTTGGTAGTTTAACGAATATATAAAACTATTTATTTATTATTTTAATAACCAAAATTAGGAAATAACCGTTGAACCAAATTATACCACATTCCGGTTATTATAGTATAATCTAGATATAAATTCTTTCATTCATATCTCATATCGTGTTGCTCTAAAACTTATATATAAATAATATGATAAATAATTTTTTTTTGTTAGCTAACTGACAAATGAATTAATGAATTTACTCGCAAAATTTAATCATTCAAAAAACATAAAATTTAATGAGTACATCATAAAACTAATCATAACAAGTAATAAAAAAAATTAAAAAAAGGTTAAGCATAAATATTACAAATAAAAAAGTAATTAATTACAAAATTTAATTATTCAGAAATCTTAAAAAATTGACACCAAACAGTTTTATATATTCGACATTCAGATTTTTGATTCAATCGGATCATTCAGAAATATTAATAATTCATATATAAATAATCCAGATTTGCCAAACGACCCCTTACATGAATGGCTAATCGGAAAGGACGGGGATATGCCATCAGACATATGTTAAATTGCAATTTACTTCATCTATTCGCCGCTTGATTCCGCTTGCCAATAATCTCAATCTTCATTATCAGTTTTAGGGTCTGTTCTTATAAGGTAAATCAAATAAGCACTTGATTGACGATGCTGCATAGTAAGTGGGTTCTGTGACTTTTGCAATGTTGGATACCAAATACCAATTTTTTTATTTTAATGAGCTTTGGTGTATTTCTATGTATATGTGCATATATTAGTGTGGTATGTGTAAGGCATAGATGAGAAATTAAGCTTGAATTTTGTGTTACAACAAGCAATTGTGTAGTTAATTCATGTATATGTATTTTCTGCAAGTAGTCCCTAAATTTTAAATGTGTGTTTGTCTTCTTTGTTGAATATCACCTGTAAGGCAACTTTGAAATTCAGCGCATATACAGAAAAGACAAGAAACAACTTTTTGTTTAAATTTTAGATTTTGCCTTTTTCCGCCTCTTTGCTTTTGAGAGTGTTACATGCCGTTGATTTCTTTCTGCCATTGCTCCGGTCCAACCTGATCAGCTCATTGATATACAAGAAATGATAGAACATTGATGCTTTATTACAAAATCTCTCACCAAGTTTTTTCCCTTTAACAATCCTTGATAACCGTTTAATTTTTCCATCCGAAAAACCATGAAAATATGGGAGCAAAAGAACTCAATGGTAAAACATTAATATAAAATAAGATAGTTGTCTGATAATTTAGATTAATGCAAGGCTTTAGCGATGCCAAGGCATGTTTTCAACACTTGACCTCCTTCAATCTATGGGCAAAGTATAGAAAGGTTGGATTAGTTGCACCATCCTTGTAATAGGAAAAAACCATAGTCCCATCATTGTGCGTACTCTCCCCCACAAAACTTCAGGCATAAAACTTCAGGCATAAACTCATTTTCTTAAAGCAAGTGCTCAGTTGTGTGCAGTCCAGCATTTTGTTTATTCAGTATGTGTTTGTAATTTGTTTAGTCGGGCTTTAGTTTAGGGAGTGAGTACGTGACTTCCTTAATTTCATGCTTCACTTAATGAACTATTTGGTGAACCAGCTGTTGTGGTTGGACATTTTGATTTTTTTTTATAATGCTGGTACCCTGTTAATACAAAATATACCCTGAATTAGTACAGGGTCATCAGCGTAATATATAATAAACGAATTTTTATCACATGTCAATTAGCTTGTATTTTCAGTTGACATAAAATTTCAGGTGAGCTAGGCTTGGGAATGGATTTGGTTGCAATCAATGTATTGTTACTATAATAGATCACGGATAGTAGCACGGGGTAAAATGAGCCAAAAAAAAACCCTGTGAATTTACCAGTATACCACTATTATTCCTGAAATAATAGACTACCACACCCGTGCGTTACGAAATACAGAGCATCTTGCCACAGACTATATAGAGTGAGAATCAAGGTCTCAGTAAGGTTGACTTGTAGGGGTTTGTTGAATAGGAAATACATTACCATTATTGATTTGATTAAGAGTTTTCTAATTACCTTTCTTTGTGCTAATTACTTGGATAATTATTGTTGGATACATTTAAAGGTGAGTTGATATTAATTATGTAGTTTAAGTTTGGTTCCTGGGGTATCTTGTATTACTTGTGACTCATGTACTTGTTGTTTATCTAACTAAATCTTTTATATGCGACGTGACATGTTAGCGGTGCTTCTCAGACTCTACCTATTGGTTTTACTCATATCAAACTATTGAGAAACACAACAGAAAAATTAAAGGATGTCTCAAGAATGTACGAGCACAAGAAGTTCTGTTTGTAACTATAAGTTAGACCAGAAAAATGAAGGTATGAACTTCGTTTATGTTATTCATGTCACTGACTATTTTTAGTTATATTAACATCATAACCATCGTGCTACGTGTTAAATTGTAACTGTAGATTACGCTATATATACAGAGCTTATCATTAAAGTTTAAAGTAAAAGGTATTTTTAGCTGTTGATTTAAACTTGGACAAAAAACTGGATAATCAGATAAATGAAATATATGACTCGATTTAGACTTTAGCATATCTAACGGAAGGTTGAGTTGACTCGATTCCTTCATCACCCGCCAAATGTCTAGGTCCCCTTCAAATAAAACTAATTGCAAGTAAAAAAATTAATCGCAAAAAAGTTAAAGTACTCTTAAGGCAACCAAAAGTGTATCTGCACCTATATTTTTGAGGCAGTGGTGAGAATTGCTTTGGTGGTTTGGCGCCAATTATTTTAACATAACTTACAATTAGTTGACCAAACTTCTTTAGAAAAAAAATACTTCTCATGTGAATCACAGAATCCCTTATCAGTAAAATAGTGTAAAAAAAAATACAATAGTAGAGCCATGAGCAAAAGCGATAGGCGATTCCAGTAGATAAGGAGTATCAATTAATAGAATAAATACTATGATCTTACTATCACTTCCTCTAATGTCTTCAGCTCACGTTTAATTTCGAATTTAAGAAATAAAAGTTTTAAGGAATCTGATAATTGAACACCTATATGATCATTCCGGCACTTTCTCTTTTGTTGTACACTTATGCATTGGAAGCACCACCTATAATCATATTAGTTGAAAATTATTTAGAAAATAATGAAAATTAAAAATTTAGGATTAATGTGCTTTTTGAGATTATAATTACAAAACTAAAAAGTATAAATTTATATACTTTATTTTCCATTAATCTAAATAAGATAGAAATTGAATTTTGAACCATAAATATTAAATAAAAATATAAAACAAATCTGAGAGAATGTATAAATTTACACCTAAGAATTAGAAATGCAGGTGGTTATAATGTAGAATAGGTTGTTAACCGGTGTTGAGGCTTGCAAGTATATTACTAGCACACCACTCAACAAAACCAAATATCTTAAGTCTCCTAAAACGCAAAAAATCAATTTTAAAAGATGAAGTAGGTTTAAGCCATTTCTGGTTTTAAAGTAAAAACATTGATAGCAAAATGAACTCGAATATTGTTGAGTGACGGTTCACCTCCAATTTTAGAAGAAATATTTTATTTTCCTAATTAATTTTTATAGGCTGATCAATAAACACAATCCAATTACATTATCAGATTTAGTATGTTTGTTTATAACACAAAAAAGTCAGTCACAAAATTTTCCCAGCATTAAAATGAAAAACTTATCTTTAGTATGTTTGTTTAAATATAATATTACAATCAAGGAAAGATGATTCTCCAAACTAATCTCCGATATTGAATCTGATAGTGGTAGAATTAAAGAAATAAAGAAGCGTGAGAATATATTTTTAGTAGTAAAACAAGGTGTAGTGGAAATGCAGATTCTTTAAAATGAAAATGATTTCTTTTAGTTGAATAATTTTCTGCTGAAACATTATCAGATCTAACATAACTAGAAACGTGTTACCTCCTCTACATCAGGTCTTATTATTAAACTTGATATAGGCCTCTTTATGATTAGTTCTTTAATTTTGTTATGCAAAAAACCCGTCAATGCTAACTGATAGCATAAGACCTTTATTTTCTTTATCATGTAAATTCCAGTTATCTTGTGTTTGTTCTCTACATTTCTTCTTATCTAGATTGTCCTCCAGCGTGCTATGTTAAATCTTTGTGGTGACATATATTAGTGAGCTCACATGTACAAGGTACCAAAAAACCTATTAGGATAACCATATAAAACTTAAGGTGGTGTGAAACTTCTATTCCTCAATTTTGTACAACTATTGGGTTCCAGCGTCAATCCAGGTTATTCTTCTTGCTGCGTAACTTAGTAAAAAGTTTTTGGCAGCCCGGTTCATGGAGTGGGAAGCTATTTTTTCTGTAGCACGAGGAAGCTACAAAATCGGGCACCATGAAAATGAAAACACTCTTTTTCACATGTACTATAATAAAGTGTTCATTTTTCCATGCTAATTATTTTGTCGCATTTTACCATTATTAATCCAAATCTCGTATATCCACAAGTTATTATATGTTACTAGAAAATGACCTGTGGGGCAAAATATGCTAGAAAAATATCTGCAAAACTACAAATATGTCCTTACTTTAATATGACTCAATAATATGACTCACAAATTTGTCATTTCAGATTCAGCCTCTTTTTTTAAAAAATTGAACTAGGGCTTTACCAAACAAAAATTGTAAAAAAAAGTGTTCTTCTGATCTATGAGAAATACCAAATAAATTAGTAGGACTAAATAAAATTACTACTTCACTGTTAAACCATCATGTATTCAAAGGGGGAGAAGATTATATCGTTGTTGGTTTGCCTTGAATTTTTATTTTGACTGCAAGAAGCTAAAGAAAACATTCCACATAGAAAACATCAAATTATTCCAAGAAAGGTTGTATATTTTGTTATATGTATATCTTGTGTTTCTGATTTTATGTGTGTGTTTGTAAATTGCTGTAACCAGATTTTTTTAATGTGCATCTTGAATATTCAAGTGGGAGTTGAACTAAACCGAAAATGGGGCCCGCAAGGGTTGACTCAGTTGGTTAAAGAAGGGATAACTATTCTCTTGGTCACATGTTTGAATCCCACGGGAGGAGAATTTATGATTATGCCTCCTGAGAGTCTGTCATAAAAAAATTGAAAATGGTAGTTATTCCTGTGATGTAAGTTATAAATTGTTATGTACAAATATTTTTTATGTATGCAAAGTTTTGAGCAGTAATCATGTTTCCTTACACACTAATATGAGACACTAATAGTTACAGTAACTACATGATCTCGATCGTATTGTTATTTTTCTAAAGGATATGAACCCTGCTGTTAGCAACTGTTGGGAACCAAGAAAACAAGGAAGTTATGATTAATTTCTATTATTGTATTCCCTATCCTTGCTTTCAATTGACTTAAAGAAATTAATAATGTGGCTATGACTCAGATGCCTATGAGGTTGTTTCCTGTAGATGGTAGAGCTGGATCTGATGGAGTAATAGCAGCGACCCTGTTGAGTGTCCAAATCCATTCTGTAATTGTGCTTCAACAGATATGAATTATATAGGAAGCTTTTATTCCCTGAACTACTAACAAAAACCTGTGTTGGAACTTGTGGCACGGATAATTAAGATCATATGCATGTATAAACATTTATAATTTTTATTGTATAGTTTATATTTTATTTGAAGCAAGATATGCATATATCATGAATAAGTAGAAGACATGTATTACATTCACTTACCAGAGAAATGTGCAAGGTTTCTGATTGATTGTTGTCTCAGTTTTGTTGTATTTCCATGACCATTCATATCGGCAATGAAAAAATACGGCATCAGAAGGTTCCTTGGTGAATATAATGTATTCAGCAATATATAGTGTAGGCCCATGACCTCACAATAAATACTATATATTTTGTATGTTTAGCTTTCTGCAAATGACTCCTATTTTTAAATAATGATGGATCATCTGCATGTCCAAAAACTACACCAATCAATTTGAGCTCCCGTAAACATACACCAGAAAATCCGTAAATCTATATTTTGTACTTGTGATAAAAAATGAACCCCACCTTAACTCATGTACTAGATATTAATACAAGCCCAAGCCCAATATAAAAATATAGGAATCCTGAAGGTACACAAAGTTATTTTTTATTTGATGTACACTAATTTATTCGAAAATGGTGGCAAAAAAAAAAAAAAATTATTCGAAAAAGGTTTGAATTGATTTTTACAGTGTTTAATCTAATTCTCAAAATTTGATCTCAATGAATTATATATCGATTTTATTATAGATATATTTTGACATGCTATAAAATTAATAATTGCCTGCACTTCTTATAATGATACATCGATATTGTGATTTGACACTTCATGAAGATGGTTGTATATGTACGTATATAACTAATAATAAAGATTCGACATAACACATTAAGATGTGATTTCTCAGAAGGATCGAAATTATACAAATTTTATGATGGGCTAACTACACAACTTAATGAAGGATTTATCATGTATTGTGCAATGCGTTGTGGACGACTTTATTTGAAAAGATTTACAACAAATAAATCTCATTAAGTCACATATAATATGTGACAATATCATCAGGGGAGTTATACGTGTGCAGTAGTCTTTTTTCCTTAACCATAATTTTTCCACAGGATTTTCCGGGTGAGATTTTTAACAAGGCAACTTTACTTGCGCATTAAGAAGTGATGTTCTTGTTCCTTTACTAGGTCTTTCTCCAACAGGTTTCTCTAGTGTGGTTCAAGCGAAACATTGTTTCACATAAGAGACATCCAGGGGGTGTTATATTATAAATAATTAGTTATTAAATGTCTCTTCAATATTCATCACCTAGACCTTTGGCCTTTCATTGACTGAACTTATAGCCTTTAACTCTCTTTTAACCCATACCTTGTATACCTATATATATGGGTGACTTGTATATATATATATATATATATATAGGAATAAAAGAATGATCTGCCTTTTTGTTTTAGCCGTCTATCCTGCATCTCTCTTTCTTTTTCTTAATCTCTATATATATTACATAACATCAATATAATTATTTACTCGAATCATGGTTTTATTAACCTATCAACATATTATATCAAATATCTGTTGGGACAACAGGATCTCGGCCCTACGTTTTATGATATGAATTTTTCTATAGAGAGTTCAAACAGAACGTTAACCTTAATCGCTACGGCGCAAGCGATTCAAATCCACGTCTTCTACTGTATTCCTCGATTCTTTTTGAACGAAGTGTGGGTTTCGATTTCCCAAGGTGTACCTCTCCTGATCGCTCCGAAAATCTAAAACCCTAGCTGACTCCTTGAGAAAAACGTTTGCCTCTCTCAAACCCTAGGATGTTATTTTATGTGTTATCGCACATACATGCACGCACACGTCTGTGTTGTTATCCTTTTTTCAGTTTCAGGAGAATTAGAATATTTATAGGCTACAGTAGGGATCATTGATAATTAGGTCAGGCCTCCCAATGACATTCTGGGCCAAGCCAGATGTCATTAAATATTAATTCAATCCACTAAAAAATTAATATTTGCACTACCTTTCCTAATTCCGTAAATTAAATATTTAATTCATCTCCCATATTATTTGCTTATTAAATTCCCCATGTTTAAGATATCGCATGTCCATTGATTAAAATAATTTCTGACAATCAATTTAATCAATATCTTTTATCCTTGATCATCCACTCAACCTTATAATTGTGCAAGAACAAATCTACCTGCAGGACTAAAACACAAGTATCTTTATGAGCTTTCAAGAGGACATCATCACCCGAAACTGTTCTTCGGACATGGTTTCCTTTTATAGTCGATATCCCAATCTATATATAATGTCATTGCCCAATACATAAATTCGTAATATAAAATAAATCACTTAATGTATGAATCAAGGCATGTGCATTAAACACAAGTGTTAATCACTATATCCAGATTAAGAACCTAAGCAGTAATAATTTAGTAGAATCTTAGTTCTTTATTGTCTGAATAAAAGAACTATTCTACTATTTCGATCCTGTTCAATATGCAAAAGTATTATTCAATAGTCAAGATAAACTATTTTCAAATACTACTTCAGTCGTTCCATTGGTTTGTCTAACACCACTTAGACTGTGAACCTTTTACTATATTATATAAGGAGTCTGACAATCTAATCTTCTGTTATCCCATTTGATACTAGATTGTCTACAATAGATAATATACATACATTGTGAAAACATGCATTCAAGATTCTCAAAAGATTATTATATACTTCAAACGAATAGTTCTGTATATACCCCAACAATCTCCCACTTATACTTAAGCTATTCTTTGAGTATGTCAGTGTTTATTATAATCAATCCACCACCAACTATATAACTATGTGACCAAGTGTCTGACTCCTATCGCTTCCACGTGCTCCTGAAAAGCCTTAGCTGGTAAGCTCTTCGTGAAAGGATCTTCCCGGTTATCCTTTGATGCTATATCAGCCACAATAATATCTCCTCGCTTAACGAGCTGATGTATGAGGTGATATTTACGCTCTATGTGTTTCCCTGCCTTATGGGCCCGTGGCTCCTTGGTATTCGCCACTGCACCAGTATTATCACAATAAATCATGATTTGCCGTGGCAAATTAGGAACTACATCCAAATCCAGCAGGAAGTTTCAGAACCATATAGCCTCTTTGGTTGCCTCACTGGCTGTCACATACTCGGTTCCATGGTTGAGTCAGCAATGCATTTCTGCTTTACACTCCTCCATATTACGGCTTCACCTCCCACGGTAAAAACACATCCTGAGGTAGACTTTCTCTTATCCCAATATGTCTGGAAATCTGAATCGGTATATCCCAAAGGCAACAAATCCGAGGACCTGTAAACTAACATATACTACCTAGTTCTACGCAAGTACTTTAGTATTGTTTTTACTGCACTCCAATGTTCCTGTCCTGGGTTAGACTGGTATCTGCTAACCATGCCCACGGCAAAACTGATATCAGGCCTTGTACATAACATGGCATACATTAGGCTTCCGCATGCTGAAGCATAAGGAACTGCCTTCATGTTCTCTATCTCCTTAGGTGTCGAAGGACACTGACTCTTTGATAGAGAAACTCCATGCCTGAAAGGTAAACTACCCTTCTTGGAATCATGCATGTTAAAACGAGCTAATACGTCATCTATGTAGGGCTTCTGAGATAAAGCCAACATCTTTTTCTTGTGATCCCTTATAACTTTGATCCCAATGATGTATGCCGCTTCACCTAAGTCCTTCATTTCGAATTGTTTGAACAACCATGCCTTTATTGAAGATAACATCTTAACATTGTTTCCAATGAGCAAAATGTCATCAACATATAGCACTAGAAAAATCACTGCATTTCCCTCACATCTCTTATACACGCATGCTTCGCTTAAACTTTGATCAAACCCATACGACTGGGCTGCCTGATCAAAATGAATGTTCCAATACCTTAAATCTTATTTAAGTCCATAAATAGACTTCTTAAGCTTACATACAAGATGCTCCTGGACTTCCTTAAAGAATCCCTCTGGTTACTGCATATAGATGGTTTCTTCAAGACTTCCATTAAGAAAAGCTGTCTTGACATCCATTTGCCAAATCTCATAATCGAGATGAGCTGTTATAAATAAAAGAATATGGAGTGACTTAAGCATGACCACTGGCAAAGAGATTTCCTCATAAGCAATACCTTCTTTCTGAGTATACCCTTTCGCTACAAGTCTTGCTTTCCAGGCTTTCACCTTTTTATCCAATCCTCTCTTTTTCTTGTAGATCCACTTACATCCAATGGATTTTACACCTTTGGATGGTTCCACGAGCTCCCAGACCTGATTAGAATATATCGATTCTATCTCAGATTCCATTGTTTTTTTCCAAAGATCTGCATCTTTGTCTTGTAGTGGATCTTCGTATGTCCTGGGATCATCATCATGTTCACCAAAGACCAAGTCCGAAGACTCTCCCAAAAATATGAATCTACCAGGCTGACGAACAACCCTCCCACTACGACGAGTCACTGGTGCGGTATTAGTGACATGTTGTGCATTTTGTTGTGGCCGTTCTACTTGTACTATCGGATTCTGGGTATTATCTGTCCATCCCACTAGTTCCTTTAAAACGACACTACTCATGGATTTGTGATTCATTATATAGTCTTATTCTAAGAATCTAGCATTGGTACTTACAATGACATCCCGATTCTTCGGAGTATAAAATAAATAACCTTTCGTTCCCATGGGGTAGCCTACAAACAACCTTACTTCTGTATGAGATTCTAACTTAGTCTCGTTCCTGTTCAGCACATGTGCTGGACAACCCTATATCCAAATGTGTCTTAGACTCGGTTTGTCCCCGGTCTATAAATTTAAGGGGGTTTTAGGAACCGATTTAGAAGGTACTAGGTTCAGAAGATAAGCTATTATTCCTAAGGCATGTCCCCAAAACAACTTGGGTAAATCTGAATAACTCATCATCGATCTAACACTTTCTAAAAGAGTCCGGTTCCTTCTTTATGCTACACCATTCTGTTAGGATGTGCCTGGTGCAGTCAACTGGGATTCTATCCTAATCTTTGATAAATATTCCCTAAATTCTCCAAGTAAGTATTCGCCACCACGATCTGATCATAGTGACTTGATACTTTTACCAAGTCGCTTCTCCGGTTTAACTTTGTACTCTTTGAACTTCTCAAAGCACTCAAACTTACGGCGCATAAAATAAACGTACCCATATCTAGAATAATCGTCAACGAATGTGACGAAATACGCATAACCACCTCTTGCTTGGATATTCATGGGTCCACATAAATCAATATGAACCAATTCTAACACTTCTTTGGCTCTATTCCCCTTTTACTTGAAATGCCTGTTAGTCATTTTACCTTCCAAACAGGATTCACAAAGTGGAAATGGCTCCACTACCAATGAGCTTAAAGGCCCATCTACTACCAGTCTTTGAATCCTTCTCAAGTTAAATCTCAAGTGCCAAAGATATGTTTAGTTGAAACTAGAAGGTTCCTTTCTTTTAATAGATGTAGAAGACGTGTTGTTCAATTCCCTATATTGCAGTTGCAGTGCAGGTTGACTATGATTAATTATATACAAATTGTCTTGCAATGTACCAGAACATATAATTCGTTTATTCATCATAATAGAAACATTACGATCCAAACAAAAATTATAACCATCCATAGAAAGCTTAGAAACCGAAATTAGATTTCTTTTAAATGAAGGTACATAAAGACAATTGTTCGAAACCAAAATCCTATCAGAACTAAAAGATAAATAAATAACTCCTACTGCAACTACTGCTACTTTCGTACCATCTCCCATGAACACGTATATCTCACCATCTCTAAGCATCCTGGATAGTTGGAATCCCTGCATAGAATTACAAACATGATCAGTGGCTCTTGTATCTACACACCAAGTGCTCATAGATATAGCCGCTATATATGTTTCTGTAACTAGAGAAAGAGACATACCAATATTGTTTATCTTCTTAGGAAGAGGACAATCCTGTTTCCAGTGACCTGACTGCTTGCACCTGAAGCACTTTCCCTTAGGCTTTTTCACACCACCTTGAACTCTCACTGCATTCGCAGCTTTCTGTGTCTGAGTCTTTTTCTTCTTCTTTTTACCTTTCGGTTTAGAGGAAGAACCTTTCTCAGCCACATGCACTTGAACACTCTGCCAAAATAATCCTTCAGCTGCCCGAAGTTCTGTCAGAAGTTCCGCGAGACTATACAACCTCTTGTTCATGTTGTAATTCAAACGAAACTACTCAAAACTCTTAGGCAAGCTCATAAGGACAATGTCAATCTGGGTTTCCTCGTCAAGTTCAGCACCAAGCATCTCTATCTCATTCAGATGAGACATCATCTTGAGAACATGATCCCTTACAGGCATTTCTTCAGTCATTTGAGTGTTCATTAAAGCCTTCATGACTACTTGCCTAGCAGCCCTATTCTGATCTTTAAAAAGTTCCGTGAGATTAAAGAGCATATCCGAAGCTGTGGCCATAGACTGATACTGATGCTGCAAAACACCAGACATTGCTGCCAGAATGTAACATCGCGACATCTCATCAGCCTTAATCCACCGCTTGTAATACTCTTTCTCATCTTCAGCAGCATCAGCAGCAGGCTGATCTGTCTTGGGTTCATAAGTGCAAAACTTGTACTCCTCAACAGTCAACACAATGTCCAAATTTCGTTTCCATTCAATATAGTCAGGTCCGGTAAGTTTGTTATCCTTAAGTATGGTGAACAGTGGATTAAACCCCATTGTATCCTGAGAATCATGCATAAAAATATCACATAACAAATAAAGGGTGTATTAAATATTAATTCGTATTGGTTCCTTTAACAATTATTAAAATTAATGCACTAACATTTAAACACCATAAGTTTCTGGTACGTCACAATGGGTGACATGTATACCACCTAAATTTTAAATGTTACTTCGGTCCTATTACTAAATAATACGCCACATTGGGGTGGTCAATATTATTTTTCATCGCTAAGTGTATACCATTATCAAATCTTAAATCATAATTATATCAAATGCCATCAAATGATATCTTATAATTATCCGAAATCTATGAAACTTGGTATGCCACGATGGGTGACATGTATACCTTCCAATATTCGTTATTAATTTAAGAAGTTTGTTCAAGTAATCTCTTTAACATTCCAGACACCATAAATTACATGTCACGATGGGTGACGTATATATAATTTATATTTGTCTCTATGTTAAATTACATATAAACAATAATGGTGACCATGGGATTTGATTTCATATCAATTCCCTCTCCCACTTAGTATTTACTTTGAGGATTTTAATCTAAATGCATTGTCCTATGTTATTTCTTCGAATTCCACATGTAATATGTAAACAACAAAAAACACATAACATAGCAGCATACTCGCATGATTAAAGCATTTAAAACATTCCTATGTCCATCTCATTCTAGCATGCTGGGGTTAGTATCACATGGCATAATAACACAGACAACAAACACATAGTAGCAATAATTAAGATCAGCAAAAACTAATAAAGCTCATTCACTATTATGGCCTCATATAAGCTGATCAACAGATGTCTTGATCAACGGATGTTCGATCAACAGATGTCCTCATCAACAGATGTCCTGATCAACTGATATCTTGATCAACGGATGTCCTGATCAACGGATGTCCTGATCAACGGATGTCCTCACCAACGGATGTCCTGATCAACGGATGTCTTGATCAATGAATGTCATATGCAAAGTCTGCAGCCACAACATCGAAGCTCCCCGAAAACAGAATGCAGCAGCGGAAAATCTCTGTTTCTTGCAGCTTAATCGCTTAATCGGTACTACAATTATATAAAACTTAATATAGTTGAACTAGCCTATTCTATTACATCAGATCATAACCTTGATCAATTACAAATTGAGACTACAAGATTACAAAACCAGAATAAAAAAGACTATCACGATCAACCCTCGTGATTTACAACAAAACCACGATAAACCACGTGGTATCTTAACCATAATAAAATAACCACGATTAAACCACGTGGGATCCAAACACATAATTAAAACATGGCCATAATAGTGAATACCAACCTCCATCACAGAATCAATACAAGCATACCACTATATACATGTATATATAATTATGACATGGAGATCATAAAATGCAGAACCTCGAACCAGGCTCTGATGCCAATTGTTGGGACAACGGGATCTCGGCCCTGCGTTTTACGATATGAATTTTTCTATAGAGAGTTCAAACAGAACTTTAACCTTAATCGCTACGATGCAAGCGATTGAAATCCACGTCTTCTAGTGTAATCCTTGATTCTCCTTGGACGAAGTGTGGGCTTCGATCTCCCAAGGTTTACCTCTCCTGATAGCTCCGAAAATCCAAAACCCTAGCTGGCTCCTTGAGAAAAACGTTTTCCTCTCTCAAACCCTAGGATGTTATTTTCTGTGTTATCGCACATACATGCACGCACACGTCTGTGTTGTTATTCTTTTTTCAGCTTCAGGAGAATTAGAATATTTATAGGCTACAGTAGAGATCATGGATAATTAGGTCGGACCTCCCAATGACATTCTGGGCCAAGCCCAATGTCATTAAATATTAATTCAATCCACTAAAGTATTAATATTTGCACTACCTTTCCTAATTCTGTAAATTAAATATTTAATTCATCTCCCATATTATTTGCTTATTAAATTCCCCATGTTTAAGATATCGCATGTCCATTGATTAAATTAATTTTTGACAATCAATTTAATCAATATCTTTTATCCTTGATCATCCATTCAACCTTATAATTGTGTAAGAACAAATCTGCCTGTAGGACTAAAGCATAAATATCTTTATGAGCTTTCAAGAGGACATCATCACCCGAAACCGTTCTTCGGACATGGTTTCCTTTTATAGTCAATATCCTAATCTTTATATAATGTCATTGCCCAATACATAAATTCAAAATTTAAAATAAATCACTTAATGTATGAATCAAGGAACGTGCATTAAACACAAGTGTCAATCACTATATCCGGATTAAGAACCTAAGCAATATTAATATAGTAGAATCTTAGTTCTTCTTTATTGTCAGAATAAAAGAACTATTCTACTATTTCGATCATGTTCAATATGTAGAAGTATTATTCAATAGTCAAGATAAACTATTTCCAAATAATGCTTCAGTCGTTCCAGTGGTTTGTCTAACACCACTTAGACTGTGAACCTTTTACTATATTATATAAGGAGTCTAAAAATCTAATCTTATGTTATCCCATTTGATACTAGATTGTCTACAATATATAATATACAGACATTGTGAAAACATGCATTCAATAATTCAAAAAATTATTATATACTTCAAACGAATAGTTCAGTATATACCCCAACAATATCAATATAAGGTTTATAAATCTGACTCGAGTTGAGTTCTACATAAACTTATGATAAATTTGATTGGATTCGTAAAAAAATTCAAACATCGAATCAAATTTGAGTATTCAATTGAGTTTGAGCTATATATATCCGCATTTCATTTTCTTTTTATTTTCTTGCTCAACAAGTTCTTTTTCAATAACACAACTGATTTAAATTAAAATATTTTTAGCATTAATCTTTACTTTGTAGGTCTTTATTTATTTTGGGAACAAAGATATTTTACTATCATTCCACCAACATTCTTTTCTCCTAATATATGCAATATACATACAAAAAGTCAGCTTGTACCTTACATGTAAACTTGCTATGATCACTTAGAGCATCTCCAATAATGGTTTACAAAATAGTTGTCAACCCTTGTCAAAACATCGTATATATTAATAATTTATTTAAATTATATTCCATGTCAATATGATAACATTTTAGTCCAATAGTCAGTAACCTTTAAGATTGCCTATATGGTCCTATAAATTAAATTACAAATGATACTTAACCTAAAAAGAGTATTGATCATATAGACTTTATACAATTATATATGTATTTTAATCATTTAGGAAATTTTCCAAAAGTTGACAACATTGGTTGGCAACCCACCAACTCCAGTAGGTAGGCAACCTCCTTGTCACTTCAACTTTGGCAATCTCTTGACAACCCACTAACTCCAGTAAGTATTAGTATTACTGTTAGTCCCTAACAATGCAACAAGAATTACAGAAGGGGGTTGAATGGAATTCTTGAACCTTATCAAAAATATAAAATGTTCTAACTCAAGATATATATGACAGT
Organism: Apium graveolens; assembly: GCF_009905375.1. Lineage (NCBI taxonomy): Eukaryota > Viridiplantae > Streptophyta > Magnoliopsida > Apiales > Apiaceae > Apium > Apium graveolens. The sequence continues at coordinate 41,129,500 of NC_133649.1, forward strand.
GTTTTGATTTGCAAAGTGCAGAATAACAAGTTATATATGAATCAAAACACAGAGTAATAAAAACACAAGTCTTTAAAACTTTCTGGTGGATTAGAAAATATCCACTATATATATATACAGAGTAATAAAAACACAAGTCTTTAAAACTTTCTGGTGGATTAGAAAATATCCACTATATATATATACATATATATATATATATATATATATATATATATATATATATATATATATCGAGAGAACTCTGTGAAGCTTGAATAACTCACAGCTGCTTACAAAATAAGAACAACTAAACCTACAGAGAAATGCTAAGAATTCAGCTTACAAATGTTTCTCTGAGAATTTACTTGCTTAGTCTTCTTGTTGTTCTAATTGCTACTCTTAGTTTATATATCACCAAGATAACACAACAATAAGAAAAGATAATAAAACAAAACATATCAAGTCTAATACTATGCTACTTCATTACTCTATTCCAGCATCTTTGAATATCTTCATAATAGCATAAAAATGGCAATGCTTCTTTGTTCTCAAAACCCCAGTTGAATAGGCTTCCACATTCCTTTGCATACACTCGATGCATGTGACTGTGTTGTCACTGTCAACAGATGTTTGAATTGATTATCCGTCGGGTACATGATCATCCGTCGGGTTGCCTTGTTGATCATCCATCGATTAGCTTTTTTGATCATCCGTCGAGTAGCTATTTGGCACTTGACTTCATTTTATTTATGCAGAATTATAAGACATCATTTATGTACAATTAATCAACCTATTCTGCATATCTAATTAAAGTTAACATGACTTATATACTACTACATAATCTAAACAAAGGTGTTTGCAGAAATGTGCTACATGACTTATTCTTACATAAGCTACTCACTTGATGGATAATAAATCATCATCCGTTGGGACTATATTGAGTCATCCGTCGGAACTATATTCCTTATCCGTCGAGTGCTACATTTTTCACTAAGTTAAATCTACTAAGGTGTTTTGTTAATGAAATTATCAAGTTCACAACATATTCACAACAATCTCCCCTAATTTATGTCTACTAGAATTGTAGACATAAATTAAGGGAAACTTGATGATAATAAAACACTTTAAAAATACAAATTTAAATGGAAGTAGATAAAACTGTAAAGTGCTTCAACTAACAAAGTGTACAAAGATTTGCTCACAGTCATTTTCAAGGTGCTCCTCTAGCCTGAGCAGATTAATCTATTTCCTTGAAGATCTGGATCTCTTTCCAAGCTTTCTGTTGTTTTCTTCTATCTGATTTTGGAGCTGTCTGTGGAATTCCAGTTCATCAGATTCTGAGAGATTTAGCATTTCTTGCATTTCCAAAAGAGTCTCATTGATAGAGATGCTCAATTGGTCTTCTAATCTGAAGAATCTTCTAACTCCTTTATCATCCATGAATTCCATAAGCTAGTAGGGCCTTAGATTCACTCTACTCCCTGTGTAAGGAATAGTTAGAGTCTTTGGGAGTGCATCTTTGGCTCTAATACTCCTCAGTTCTTCAATCTTCTTTAGGACAAGTCTTCTCACTGTCACATTGAATCCAAAGTTCTTTTTGAAAGATGAATAACCTTTATCAGCACAGATTGGCTTTCTTGAAGGATCCTGTGAAGTGGACACTGTATCTCTTTTCCTCCCTTGTACTTGAATACTAACCTTTCAGGAAGATTCCTGTAAGCATCAATCCCTCTAACTTCTTCCAGTTCATCTAGATAGAGGTTCAAATCTGAGAATTCCTTGATGTCACAGATGTACATTATGTCCCCCTTGTTGACTTTGGTTTGAGCTTTGGTTAGGGACTTGGATCTGAGAGTTGATGGCTTCACTTTCTTTACTGCTCTTGTCTTTGTCTTCTCTGGCTTCATGAAGTGAGGTAGATTGAGTTCAGGTATTGGTAGACTATCCCAGTCTATTGGCTCATCCTTTGGAATGATAGGTTCACCATGAAAATTCTTGGATGGATCTATCTTGAATTCTTCATGTGCCACAGAGGGCATGGCTGTTTGAGTTGTTGTAGAAATAGACTCTTTGGGAAAGTACCCTTCCATCTCGTCATAACTGAAGTCCAATTTTCTCTTGATTCTTTGCTTGTACCTTGGCTTCTTTGTCTTTGGAGGTTCATTTTGCATTACTTGATCTTGAGATTCAACAATTTCAGATGGTTGTGCAGAAATTTGTTTTGTAGGTTTCACAGCTTGTAGCTTGGCCAAGATAGCAGCTTGCTCCTTCTTTTGTTTGTCCTTTTTAGCATCTAGAGCAGCTTGCTTCTTTTCTTGCTTCAACCTTGCCTTTTCTTCTCTCTTTGCTTCAGCAAGTTGAGGGTGTCCAGCCACCACACAAATTTCTTTATCATTCCTGAAAACTTTAGCAATTCTTCTTTTCAATGCTGAATCAGCTGGATCCTTGTAGAATGCTATGGACCTAGCCAACAGCTTCTTTTCATCAGGATTTGGAGTCTTATACACTGTGTCCAAGGGGTTCTTTAGTGAAGATTTTGGATAGTTCACCCTTGGCTTCAAAACTAGCTTGGCCTTTGGAGATTTGATGCAGGATGGTTGTCCTCTTTCCAGATTCTTCATGCTCATTTCATTCACAGATATTTTCCTGACTTGAGAGTGATGAATGGCTGATTTTTCTCGGCTTCTTTACCAACCCGAATTTCTTTTGTATATCCTCATCAATTTTCTCCCAGTTGATTGGACTCAACTGCTTCTTCTCAGCTGCTCTCAATGTGGCTGCTGCTTCATTTATGAGATCAATACTGTTTATTGTTGGTGGCTTGGTGAAAGCAATTGTAGGCACAATCACTTTACTGACTTGAATGTTAAGCTATTTCACCCCCTCACTTAATCCTTTCTCCCCCTTTTTGTTATTATCAAGTTGTGTGGGAGGGAGTTGAGCTGCCACCAGTTGTTGGAGTAATGCAGTTTGAGCTTCTTGATTGTTTAGTATCTTGACCATTGACTTCTCTACAACAGATAGTCTTGAGTCCATGGCCTCAACTTTCCTGTTTAGATCATCCTCCTTCCTTAGTTTGTGAGCAATTTCAGTCCTGGTGGTTGCAGAGAGTCTAGCATCCATCCTTTCTATAACATCCTGCTTAACTTCAGAAATTTCCTGCTTGATGGCATCCACACTCTGACTGTGTTGGAGGGCTTGAATCTTATACAGCTGGAGTGCTTCAAGATGTGCTTTGAGTAGCTGCTTTGTGCTAGCATTGGAAGATGCCTGAATGGCTGCTTGGGTGTCATGAATCAGCTTGAAAAGTGTTGATTGGAGATGGGAGTAGGAGCATTCTTTTGTGAGCATCTAGGCAGGAATATCTGCATCTCCCCCTATGTCCATGCTACCTTCCTCATCATCACCACCATCATCTCCAAAAGAAGTCTCATCCAGTTCCAAATCACTGCCAATGTTGGAAGGTATAGCAGTGATTGCATTATTTGCTCTTTGTAAAGATTGTGTTGTATGCACCAAGTTTAGCAATATTTCAGCCTCCTCATTACCCTGTACAGCTAGAGTTTGGTAAGCTGTCACAGGGTGAGTAAATGTCTCAGCATCCAGGGAAATGGAATCTATAACAACTTGATATTCTTGTTGAAATAGCCTTTTCCTTTCTGTATTATTGACACTCATTGACTCACTTGCAATGGTTTCCACCCTTATTACTCATGTACCTACATTTCTCTCTTGATCTCTCTTTTTTTGCATCAAGGTCTCACCTTGGCTCCCCACCCTCACACCCTTACCTTCACCATCTAAGGTGGGACTCCTCACACTCACTTTTGCCAATCCTGAAGAAATGGATTGCATTTGTTCACTATTTTCCTCTCCTTTTTCCTGGGAGCAACCCAGACTCCCACTCATTTCACTCTCTTTCCTCAATCCTAGGAGTGATTGCACTACCACTAAGTCTTCTGCACTTGTGATAATTGATGAAATTTAAAGCTGTGCAGAGACACTCGACGGATAAGGGATATCCGTCGGGTTAACAGTTTGACTATCCGACGGATAACTACTGTTAAGCTTATCCGTCGGGATACAATCACTACTCGACGGATGAACAATATCCATCGAGAGAGTAGAAATAAATGAGTTTGGAGTGGAGACTATTGTAGACTCTGTGCAGATTGATAAAAATTTTGGCACAGATGTCTCAACAGTCTCAGAAAGAAATGGCAAGTGAGCCAACAAATCATCTAAAAGATGATGCTCACTTGCTTGGAGTTTTGGCTTCTCCAAGAGAGTTAAAGATGGAGAATTTGGTAGTGATGTGTTTATCATGTCAACATCGAAGGAGTGTGTGTGGGAGAGTTTGGTGTTTCAGGGGCTTCAATTGTTAGAGATTTTGGCTGTGACTCCACATTTGTTGGAGCCACATCAAACTGACTTTGAGAAGGTGCAGTGACTGTCTTCAGCACCAGTTTGCACAGTGTGTGAACCCTGTGTATCCCTAAGGATCTTTGGTTTCTTCTTTCTAGTATAGGTTTGGGGTGAGCTTGTGTCCCTTACCCTTTTAGCCTGTGCTCTTGGTTGAGAGCTTTGTTCAATAGTCACATCCTTTTGGGAGGATGCAACTAGCAATGAGCTTATATCCTTATTAAGCACTGCAGTTTGTTGGGAAACTGCAGTGTGGCTAGAATGGGAAACACTCACCTTTCCAACCTTATTCTTAGTGTTTCTTTGATGTTCACCCTGTCCCTCACCTTTCTTACCCACCTTCACACTCCCCTCTTTTGGTTTGGTGGATTTTACAATTGGCATCTTTTGAGAGACACCAGAGGGGGCTTTCTTTGTCTTGGTTTTTAAAATTTTGGGTTTGGCAGCTTGGGTAGGCAATTGTTGGGTCAATGACACAGTTTCCATAGCTACACTAGAATGCAAAGAAGTATGTGATACTGGAAGAGTAGAGACAGATGAACTTACCTCACTTACCTGAGGTGCCTCCATAACAGGAAAATAGAAGAGTGGCACCTCTTTGTGATGATTTACCCTGTTCAAATCTGCAATAATTCTTCTTTCTTGAACCCAACAATCTAATTTGTTGGTTGGGTTCTCAAGCACAATATCCTCAGAGAGGTGGTTAGCAATCATCATTAAAAATCTAGCATAGAAAACATTTTTACCCCTTATTTAGCTCCCCTAACTTAAACCCCAACTCAATTATAACAAGATCACTAAAGTTGAAAATTTTATCAGTTACAAGCATGTTAAGCATAGAGATATTAACTGAATCAAAATTATTGCTTTTACTAGAAAATACCTTAGTAACTACATCACATAAATAACTCCATTCCTTCCTAAGACCCAACCTCCCAATTTCACTTAATTTTGAGGTAGAAAGTGCATAGCCCATGGAGTTAAGCATATTAACAATGTCAGTGTCTATGTGTGGTGAAGTTACAGTATTATCAGGAATTTTGAAACATGCTTTAACAATGTCACTGTTAACACAGAATTCCTTACCTTTATAGTGAAAGTGATAGTCTTATCAGTTGCGTTGTATGTTGCAGTCGTCCACATCTCTTCAACAACTTCACAGTATATGGTGGGTGATTCCAGCATGGCATAGTTAAGTTTGTAGTTTTTCATAAAATTCATCATTGTGTGGTAGTCGCCAGACTGTTGAATCCCCTTATTCACAAGAGCAGTGGAGTTATTCTTCTCATAGATAAATCCAGTTTGAGACATTATCTTGACGACTGGTGCCATTGTTAGAGAGTAAAAACTTGCAGAGAGAGAGAGAGAGATTAAGTGCTTTTGAGAAAGAGAGAAGTTAGAGTAGATGATTTGAGAATGATAAAAGAAAAACAATAAAAATGAATTATGCTTTTATACTCTCTCAAAGATAACTTTCAAAAATAATAAAGTAAAATAAAGTGACCAATAAGAATTTCCCAAAATAGCCGTTTAAAAATAAACTGTAAAAATTCCATCAATTATCCGTCGTGTTATGCTTACAAACTGTAAGTATACTCGATGGATAATGTTCAAAGAATCAATGGCTAAAAGTAAGTATAACGACTCGTGTATTTTTTAATTATGAAAATATGTAATTGTGGAAGTATTAAATAAATAAAGTATGTGTATAGTTTTGTCAGCTCGGTTTTATTTTATTATTATGTATGTGTGATTTATGGCGTACCGGGTTGTCCTCGTAATTAATTATGTATGTATGTGTGGTATTGCACGTGAATTGTTGATGTTCCTGTTGTTTGGTTGTTTATCTCTGATGTGTGAATTTTTCAGTCCGATTCTTTCATTTTTGCGAAAAAAGTTGAGCTGTTAATTTGCATATTTCGAATTGTTAATTAAATTAAATTTTCGAATGAAATCCTATGATTAATCGAGTTATTGTTTATGTTATTTAAAAGTAATTGGTGGAAATTTGCGTTGGAACCCGGAATTTAATTGAGTACCCGTAAGTTTTCGCCGCCGTCGGCGATGAGCCTCGGCAAGCCGACGGTGGACAGTGATGTTCCAATTCTGAGTCCTAATATAAATAAACAATAAATATACAAATTTTATTTATGAATTTGAAGTGAAATAATATTTATATATTATTATTCGAGATTGGGATTGTGATTGTAATAGTTGATTGATTGTTGGGTTGAACTGGTGATTGGGACTCGTGATTGGAGTGTTGGATTACGGTTGTTGTGAATTTGGTTGTTGTTGGTTTGACGTCGATTGTATTCGACGGGTAGTCCGATAAGCAAAGAAGACGCTGCCCGATTTTCGGAAGCATATCCTGTGAAATATCAGAACTACCACTCGAATGTAAGTTGTTATATAGTTAAAAATAAATATTTTATAAAATATAACGGACAACTTGTTTCCTAAAACGACGAGTACCTGTGTTTTCCAAAAACGAATATTGAATCGAGATTTGAGTATATGAATCCTGTATGTTACGTGTACTATAATAATGTATATTAGTACGAGTCGGGATTGTTATCGTTTGGGTAGGATTGGTATCAAGGATATGTCTAGCATAACTGGGTGTCTAACATAGAGTATTTCGACCCTGTAGGTTCTAGTCGGGCAATCAAAAGTGGATGTTGGACTAAAGATAACCTAGTGGTAAGTCGGCGAGCTCAGTAGGGTTTCAACTGAAAAACCTGAGTGTCGAAGTCGAGTCCAAGGTGATCTAGTGGTTGGACGTTAAAGCCTGAGCGTCAGAGTCGGCTCAGAGTTAATCAGTAATAGTTGTAAAGCCCTGCAAGGCAAGTACTTTTGAACATTTCTCGAGATATATTGCAAATATTTCCAAATTCTCTAGTGACAATGCTAGTATTCAAAATAGTCCTGTTTTATGTTAAGTACTTTGAATGATTCAGCCTGTACCCCGATCACATCATTTGATCTTTGAACCGTAAGCCTTATTCTTTGTAAACCATCCATTGTTGATTTACCAGACACTAAACCACACAAATACAATACTACTCCACAAATACATATCCACTATTTACCAAGCACTATAACAGAATTGTTTGAACCTACAGAAACCTATACATTCAACAATATCTTGTCACATCAAATAACTAAACTCCGTATAACCATTGAACCATTGTTCATTTATGACCTGATCATTCAGTGAACTTGAATCTATTCTTCATACATACCTTCACATACCCTTGTGATACTCATGAATTGCATTACGCTTTTATACAAATGTTTTATCACTGTTGATTATGATCTTTCTTATTGAATTACATTGTTTATTATACTGAATTGCTTTAGAATCGGATAGTTTCTAAATATGGACCATATTCGTGGTCAATTATAGGCCAATGTGTGCCTTGGATCCAGTATATAGAGCAGAGCTGTGTGCCTTGCTCGGGGTTAGTGCGTGACTGATCAGCAGCCTAACCTTGGTTTTTAAAACTTAAAATCAATATCCAATTCTAATGATTGTTTAATAAGAAGTTTGATTCATCTGAATCATCTGGTTTGATCATTATTTAACCTCAGTTATTGTTATTATGACTTGCTGAGCTAGTTAGCTCACTCTTGCGAATATTTTTATGTATTCTACAGTTAAGAATGATACAGTTGATAGCGAGGTTTTCCAGTTCAATATGCGTGCTAGGAATCCAGATTGAATTGGATCGAGCTAGCAGGAACTTGTTACAATAGTGAGATAGTAAGATTATAAGAATAATTTCATTATCAATTGTAAGTTAAATTAGTTGGGATTTGGTACGTTGTAATAAAAGTTAGGATTGTGGCTTGTTTTCATACTTTAACCTGTTGCGATCCGTGGTAATGTAAAGCAGGGTCAGTGCAAATAATATTTCATATACTGGTTTACATATTGTGTATGTGTTATGGACCCCAAACTTCTGACCCGGGTTTGGAGGGCGCCACAGGTTGGTATCAGAGCTACATGTTATAAGTCACTAAAACAAGCCTAGATTGTCGGGATTGGGTAGAGGGTTAGGATTAGGAATAGGAAATAGAAAGATAAGACATAGTGAGGTTGAGTGCGACTATATAGTAGGTCTCCTGCACGGTTCGTGTTGCAATTCGGGATTCTTAGCTTGCGATGTGATTTCCAGATAACGGCAATGGCAGATCCTGTTTTTCCTGTATCATCTGATCATTCGGAGTCTTCCGTTCGAGGATCGTCATCTTCTTCCAGGTTTGATTCGCACCTTGTTCTTTCATCAATATTATTGGTATTACCTTCTACTATAACAGCTTCACCCCTTCAAGCTATTCTATGCTATTATCCACCTCCTGATGTGAGACCACTTATTTAGCAACCTCCACCTGCTTATTCTTTTTCTACTGGACTTCCAGCTGTGAATGTATCTTTTCAGTTTACTCTACACCATGTTCTATGCCCTCAGTTTAAAACCTATCTTATGGAGCAACAGTACTTACGAGGATGGATTCGATAGCTACAGTAAATGGTAAGTAGATGAGATATTAATAAATGTGAGAAGGAGTTTAGAAAGAAGATTCACGTGTTTCGGAGGATAGCTTCTACTAGATTAAATGGAGACACTATTGAATAGACCACCCGTGATTAGCTTGTGGGATGGACTAGATAAATTTTAAAAGAGTTAGAGAGAAAAGTATAGATCTGGAATTTTCGTAAAATTAGATGATGGTGCTATGATAAATGTGATATGTAAAGTAGTGATGTGATGTGATATAAGCAAACTTTGTTATATGAAATAGACTTGTTGGCTGTTGGATAGACCTGTTCCACTTAATGACTGCAAAGATAATGATGGGAGTACTACCAGTATGGAAGCTTTGAAATGAAGCCACGAATAAGATAATATACAACGATAGCTAAAGTTTTCATCGATTAAGGAAGGTAATAGACCCAATGAAGGAGAGAAGATAAATGGAAGTGATTGGACCTTTGTGTGATTATTTCTTTAACTTGGTATCTTGTTATAGGAAAGACAACAACCAACTCATACAGTACGGACAACCAGATTTGTGATTTTCAAAATTCTTAAACAAGTTTTCAAAAAAGATTTTCCCTTACAAAATTTCTAAAAGCTTTTTTCTAATAAAATAAGTTTTAAACATTGGTTGTCAAGTTACTACTTGAGTTTCTTGTTTGTTAAAAGATCGGGATTACCTGGAAGGATGCTTGTTTCAGACTTAGTATTGTTAATTCAGAGAACAAAGTGACCCGCGATTATGAAGAAGTTGATTATTCCTAACAGCAAGGTACAATTATTGTTTGATAAGATTAACAACAGAATTAGCGTACGGAGTAACTATTCATCCAATTACTAGGACTATCAGAGTTCAAAGAATTTATTGATTTAACAGAAGCCTGAGCATGATCGAAGAAGATTGGGAAGATTTCCAGACTTTTCTAGAGGAAGAACAATATTAACAAAAGAATCGATATGATCAATGGTTATTTTAAGTTGCAAAGATGAAACTTGAAGTTTTCCGATAAGAGCGCAATTATGATTGAATTGTTAAAGTACTATACGTGTAGGTGCGATGTTAAAGACGCGTGACTTAACAAGTAAGAATTTACCATAATGCTTAATTTGAGAAGACATTTCAGCATACCTACTAAAGTTGTTATATGACGAATTGGGATATGATCGAACAAGCTCGAAAGATGAATACAAGTGAAATATGGATGGTGACCAATGGTATCATTCTTGTCTCCAATATTACCGCGTATATTCCTTTTTGATTCCTAAATATGTATGAACCTCTTTTCTTAATAAACTCTTTACGATGATTTCGAAAAGGAGGATATTGCATTCCTTTCAAATTTAATTTTTCCTCAAGTTTTGTTCACTGATTGGGACAAACAGTATTATGGTGAGACGCTTTGTCGGGATGATGAAGAGTCGGGTGGGACGCCATCTAATCATGTGCTATATGCCATGTGGTACAAAAGACTGGCCATCTTAAGTACCAATGTGGTTGTCTCATTCATACTCAAATCCTTACTTCTTCCTTCTTTTTAACTCTAATTTTGTTAAATTATGAATCCTTCTAGTTGTTTCGTCGTACTGTCGTTCTTTGCAAGAGTTTTTCAAACAAAAATCAACGTATTATGAACCAAGTGGGCGAATTTCCATCTACCTCTCATGCATAGAAAGGAAGCAAGGGCATATAGCGAAGATTGCAAATCACTAGCCCTAGCCGGGGATGCACTAGGAGTCAAGGAAGTCTACTCCAATAAGGAATACGTCTCCGAGAATAAGAGTTTGCGAGTTGTCTATAAAATATGTTATTCATAATATGAACGTGATGACATGGATGATTATTTTCAATACCTTATGCGTTAAATTATTGAAAGATGTGGGAGAAACCTGATTATTTATCTCTCAAGATTTTGTTGATAAGATGAATTACCTTGTCAATCGATAAGATTATGATTAAAAAGACTAGCAAATCAAGAATGTGTAATTGTTAAATAAGTGAGTACCAATGGTGGAATTGAGATTTCTGGTAAGAAGTTGTGAGGATTTAATATAATTTAAGATAGGAGAATTTGACATTATTCTAAGAAAGGGACTAACTAATTAAGCGAGATGCCTAGATAGACCGACATGATGAAAAGATGGTTCTGAAGACGTCAAATGAGAACATGATGAGGTTTAGAGGACAAAGGAAGGCAAAGAATTTGTTAGCAATGATTTAAGCTAAGAGGTTACGGTGACTAAGATGGAAGCACTATGGTGATTATGAATAGAAGTCAAGAGCAAACAGAATTTGAAGATTTTATAGTAATTAAAGAGTTTCAAGATATGTTTCCAAACGAGTTACCAATATTTCCTTCAGATAAGGAAATTGACTTAGCACCTGAAATGAAGCCAGGGTCCAAGGCCCCGAACAGAATAGCGCCAGTTAAAATGAAGGAGTCAGCAAGGCAAATGCAAGACATGTTAGAAGAAGGAGTGATTAGACCTAGTGTACCCCATAAGATGCACCGGTACTAATTGTTAATAAGAAAGATGGAAGTATGAGATTATGCGTCGACTAGCGAAAGTTCAACAAGTTTGCTACCAAGAGTAAGTATCTGTTACCTCGAATTAATGATTTGTTTGATCAGATGAAAGAAGCAAAGTATTTTTATAAGATTGATTAAAGACTTGGTATTTTACCAATTGAAGATTGGACCTATGGACATATCAAAGATAATCTTCAGAACTAAGTACTGTTATTATAAAATTTTAGCAATATTATTTGGAATAACTGATATACTAGTAATATTTAAACTTGATGGATTGAATCTTGAAGGTAGATCCGAATAAGTTGTATTTATGTTACTTAAAGTCAAAGGAGAACCATGCAAAGTAATTAATGATAGCTGGGAAGTCGAAAAAGAAAGAAGTTGTATGAAAAGTTTACAAGGTGAAAGCTTTGATGGTAGGAAGTATAAATTTTTAGCATAAATAGTAAGTGAGGAGGAGACCAAAGAGGATCCGGCAAAGATTAAAGCTACTATAAATAAAGAAAGCCCAAAAGCATCAATAAAAGTAAGAAGTTTTCTTATTGGCCGGTTATTATCGGAAATTTGTTCAAGAGTTCTTGAAGATTGCAACACTTTTGATGAAGCTTACTAGGAATAAAGGGAAGTTTATATGAAATGGGAAGGTGCGAAGAAAGTTTTACAAAATTAAAGGAAAGAGTGGTCATATTACCTGTTTTATCACTTTGAGAAGATCAAGGAGTTTTGGTAGTCTATAATTATACTTTTCATAAGGGAATAGGAGGTGTGTTGATGCAACACAATAAAGTTATTTTATATGCATCTAAAAAACCGAAACCGTATGGACAGAAGTATCCTACCTATAACCTGGAACTAGCAGTAATAATATCCACTTTGAAGGATTGGAAAACATTATATGTATGGAGAAGGATGTGAGGTCTATACGGACCATAAGAGTTTGAAGTATGTATTCACGATGAAAAACAAATGTAGTGGCAAGCGATAAGCAAAAAGGAGAGAATGAACATAGAGACTACACTAGAGGAATTCAAGAAGTGTGTTATGTCTCGGGAAATAACTTAAGATCCAACCTGAGAACATATAAGAGATTGCGATTAAAGTGAGTTATGAGCATTGCAAGTTCTGGTGATATTATGTGAAATAACAAGTTTATCAGTTGCCTGTAAGGAATTAAGGAACATGGTATATAAGGAGTACTCAGATAAGCAAACTATATTTATTAATAACATCCTTAGCTATTCAAAGAATAAGAAAGTCTGTGTGGAATGCCCAAGGATTTTCCTCCAAAGATTAGAAGGAAAGCAACTATACGTTGAGTCTTCAAGTATGAAATTTTGACCGAGGTTAATAAAAGATTGTAATTAATCCACTAACAACTACCTAAACAAAGCCGTATGGTAGCGGATGCCTTGTGCAGAAGGAAAGGATTGGATGTAATTAAGACCACTGAGAAGTTAGTAAATAAATTGGAAAGAGTGGAACATGAAGTTCAAATACCTAAAGGTGATGATAAGGGAATATATGAGATTACCTTTTAGTCTTAATTGATAGAAACAAATAGGAGATGTTTAAATGTTTGAAAACTAAGTTGAAGATAAGCACCGCCTATCATCCTTAAACGAAGGGCCAAACTGAGGAAGCAATTCAGGAAAAATAAGATGTATTGAGAGGTTGAGTTTTAAGGAAAACTGGGATGATCATTTATCATCGATGTTAACTTTAGAATGCCACTTTACCAAGCCTTATGTGGACGCAAGTGTAGGTCCCCACTTTATTGAGATAAAGTGGGAGAAAGGAAGTTGTCAAATCCTAAGTTAATTCAGCACACCAAGGGCGTAGTGATATTGATTGAAGCAGCTCGGAGTAGACAAAGAAAGAAGGCGGAATTGTATCGAGAGAGAGTATGAATATAGAAATAGGACCAGTAGTGTTAGTAAAAAAGTTCACCTTGAAAAAGATTAGATAAGACTGAATAGAGGGGACACGTTGAGTCCTAAATTTAGTGAACCATTCGAGGTATTGATAAATATAGTTAAAGTTGTTCATAAGTTAATGTTACCATTACAACAGTATGTACATATAATGTGTTCTTCATGTCAATGTTAAGGCGATAAGTATCTAATTTGAATCAAGTGATTGATTAGGAGCCAATGGGCTCTTGTCCAAGTTGTTCAACATATAGTAATCGATCCAAATTCTCGATCGTTAAAGGTGAGTCCTTGTAAATGAGTGTTTATATACAGTAAGTACGTTTGAAATCCTCGAGTAGAAGAGTCTACTTGGGAATTAGAGTCAGATATGCTTGACAAATATCCTCACTTGTTTAGTTAGATCAGATTCTGAGGACAGAATCTTTTTAAGGGGGGAAGGATATAACGACTCGTGTATTTTTGAATTATGAAAATATGTAATTGTGGAAGTATTAAATAAATAAAGTATGTGTATAGTTTTATCAGCTCGGTTTTAATTTATTATTATGTATGTATGATTTATGGTGTACCGGGTTATCCTCGTAATTAATTATGGAATTGCATTGAATTGTTTCCACTTTTAAAAGTAAATTTAATGTAAATTTATTTGTATAAATATGTGGATTATCTATAAAAATTATTTTAATGATTTTATAATTACAATAATTATTTTTGGGATTTTACAAAATTTAGAAATCAATATTTCATCAATTAATTAACTCTGTATGATATTCTGAGTGCATTTATTTGTAAAATCTGCATTTAATTCCAGAATTCTTCAAAAATCATGGAACTCATCTTTATTTAAGTTTGGAATATTTAGATAATTTTAAAATTATTTTGGAAATTTTTGGGATTAATTTCACCCGCGCGTTGTTTCGTTAATTGTTAAAAAGTGGGTATAAATTATGTTTCAGAAATTGTTTAAAAATTTTAAAATTTATGTTTTAATTAACTTTGTGATATTTATAACATTTTAAAACTATTCTCATGATTTTCTGAAATTGTTTTAAGTGCAGCTCGGTTCGGTAATTAATTGCGGTATGTTAGCGCGACTCAAAAATAATTTAAAAATTTACAAAAATTTAATTTTATTAGTTTTTATGTATTCTGAGAATTTTTAAAGTATCTGGTTATTTTTTTCGGGTTTTATTTACTCGCTTGTTAATCGTTAAATTATAAAGAAACGAACCAAAAGAAGTCAGGCTCGCGGACGGAACAAACCACGCGTCGAATGCATATGCAGTGTAATAAAACGTGGCACTTGCAGAAAATTTTAGGATTAAAAACATTAAATTTCTCTCCCTCATCTCTCTGTTTTTCTCTCTTTACTCTCTCTCTCAATTTCTTTCTCACTTCTCTCGGTTTCTCACACTCTCAATCTCTCGAATTATTCTGGTTTCTACCTCTCGCAATATCTCCTCCCCTCTCATGTGTTCACCGGATTAGTGAGTTCGCCGGCTGCTTTCTTTTTCCTTCCGGCCATCTCAGTTCTCGGTTGTGGTTGTCACTTTTGGTTGTTGATTTGTATATATATATACATATATACAGTTTTATGTATGTATGTATGCAGTTCGGCTTATGTCGATTATGTGTTATTCTTGTTTCTCTGTTTTAGCGCCACCCCTTTTGTTTGTTACAAGGGGACGGTGACGCGTGTAGTGGTATTGCGCGTGAATTATTGATGTTCCTGTTGTTTGGTTGTTTATCTCTGATATGTGAATTTTTCAGTCCGATTCTTTCATTTTTGCGAAAGAAGTTGAGCTATTAATTTGCATATTTCGAATTATTAATTAAATTAAATTTTTGAATGAAATCCTATGATTAATCGAGTTATTGTTTATGTTATTTAAAAGTAATCGGTCGGATTTTGCGTTGGAACCCGGAATTTAATCGAGTACCCGTAAGTTTTCACCGTCGTTGGCGATGAGCCTCGGTGAGCCGACGGTGGATAGTGATGTTCCAATTCTGAGTCCTAATATAAATAAATAATAAATGTACAAATTTTATTTATGAGTTCGAAGTGAAATAGTATTTATGTTTTATTATTCGAGATTGGGATTGTGATTATAGTAGTTGATTGATTGTTGGGTTGAACTGGTGATTGGGACTCGTGATTGGAGTGTTGGATTACGGTTGTTGTGGATTTGGTTGTTGTTGGTTTGACTTCGATTGTATTCGACGGGTAGTCCGATAAGCAAAGGAGACGCTGCCGATTTTCGGAAGCATATCCTGTGAAATATCGGAACTACCACTTGAATGTAAATATTTATATAGTTAAAAATAAATATTTTGTAAAATATAACAGACAACTTGTTTCCTAAAATGACGAGTACCTGTGTTTTCCAAAAACGAATATTGAATCGAGATTTGAGTATATGAATCCTGTATGTTACGTGTACTATAATAATGTATATGAGTACGAGTCGGGATAGTTATCGTTTGGGTAGGATTGGTATCAAGGATCTGTCAAGCATAACTGGGTGTCTAACATAGAGTATTTCGACCCTGTAGGTTCTAGTCGGGCAACCGAAAGTGGATGTTGGACTAAAGATAACCTAGTGGTCAGTCGACGAGCTCAGTAGAGTTTCAACTGAAAAACCTGAGTGTCGAAGTCGAATCCAAGGTGATCTAGTGGTTGGACGTTAAAGCCTGAGCGTCAGAGTCGGCTCAGAGTCAATCAGTAGTAGTTGTAAAGCCCTCCAAGGAAAGTACTTTTGAACATTTATCGAGATATATTACAAATATTTCCAAATTCTATAGTGACAATGCTAGTATTCAAAATAGTCCTGTTTTATGTTAAGTACTTTCAATGATTCAGCCTGTACCCCGATCACATCATTTGATCTTTAAGCCGTAAGCCTTATTCTTTGTAAACCATCCATTGTTGATTTACCAGACACTAAACCACACAAATACAATACTACTGCACAAATACATATCCACTATATACCAAGCACTATAACAGAATTGCTTGAACCTACAGAAACCTATACATTCAACAATATCTTGTCACATCAAAGAACTAAAACCCGTATAATCATTGAACCATTGTTCATTTATGACCTGATCATTCTGTGAACTTGAATCTATTCTTCATACATACCTTGACATACCCTTGTGATACTCATGAATTGCATTACGCTTTTATACAAATATTTTATCACTGTTTATTATGATCTTGCTTATTGAATTACATTGTTTATTATACTGAACTGCTTTAGAATTGGATAGTTTCTAAATATGGACCAGATTCGTGGTCAGAACAGATTCGTGGTCAATTATAGGCCAATGTGTGCCTTGGATCCAGTATATAGAGCAAAGCTGTGTGCCTTGCTCGGGGTTAGTGCGTGACTGATCAACAACCTAACCTTGGTTTTTAAAACTTAAAATGAATATCCAATTCTAATGATTATTTAATAAGAAGCTTGATTCCTCTGAATCATCTCGTTTGATCATTATTTAACCTCAGTTATTGTTATTATGACTTGCTAAGCTAGTTAGCTCACTCTTGCGAATCTTTTTATGTATTCTACAGTTAAGAAGGATATAGTTCATAGCGAGGTTTTTCAGTTTAATGTGCGAGCTAGGAATCCAGATTGAATTGGATCGAGCTAGCAGGAGCTTGTTACAGTAGTGAGATAGTAAGATTGTAAGAATAATTTCATTATCAGTTGTTGTAAGGCATATGTCATAGCCTATTTATTTATTCGAGGATTTAACTCTACTCAAATAAGAATGTAATAAGTAAATAGTGGATCTACCGTCAAAGAGATCTCGCTAAGTAACATCTGTCAAAGGATTCAGAAACAAGGTTCATCTACAGACTTGAGGAATTAATTCACTGGAAGAAGTTCAAGAAATTGATCAAGCCTCAGTGATATAAATCAAGGTTGTGGATTTAATCAAGTGACAGAGATCTCGTCAGGGTATCAGATAATTACATGGATTTAATCTGAAGAAAATCAAGTATCAAAGTCAAGACATGAAGAAACGTCACGAAAGTTAGTCACTCATGAACCAGACAGTACATCGAGTGTCAACATTGAAGTGGTGGAATTGATTCATAATTGACTGTGATTATCAGAAGATTTTCAGAAGAATGGTTGCTGCTCAAGATTAGTATTAATTCTCTATTAATTAATTAAGTCATATAATTTAATTAAGAAACAAAATTATATCTGCAAAGATTAATTAATTTATTAATTAATTCAGAATTAATATAAAGAATTTTCAGAAGTTTAATTGGATTAAAAACAGTCTTAAATCAACAAGACAATTGAAAATGAACTAGCACGACAATCTGGATTGTCATACCGATTGTCATGCCAAGTCATTTCAATAGTCATACCGAAAGTTCTACTGAGAAGGAGATTGTTTTGCTAGTTCAACTGATTGTCATACCGAAAGTCATTGTAGTTCAATCAGATTGTCTTGCTAGTATAATCAATAGTCCTACCGATTGTTTTGCTGAGCTCAGGATTGTCTTGCCAATTCAATGAGAGTCTGTTGATTGATTTAAAAAGAACAGAAGCAGCAGACATTCATTTAATCCACACAGAACACAAGTCAAAAACAAGAACAGAGCAGAAAAGAAAAAGAAGACAATATTTCATCCTTCATCTGCATACTTCAAGATCATAATTTCTAGTTTGTAAAGTTAAATCCAATCAGCTAGAAATCATTCTCTTGTTCTTGTGTAACTATCTAGCGGATCAAAATCCCTAGAACTTAATCTCAAATTGCGTTTAGCATTTGAATCTTTTTATTACAAAAATAGAAAAAGTTCATATCGAATTTATTCTAGATTTGTGATAATTAATTTGAGATTAATTCCTTGTAATCGATACAGTTGTTGTAACACCTTTCAAGTTTAATAATATTCTTATTTAACTTGAATTTTGTTTCATATTTTTATTCCGCATTTAATTCGATTATTCGGTACTGTTTGTATTCAACCCCCCTTCTACAAACACATTGGGACCTAACAATTGGTATCAGAGCCTTCTGATTAACGTACAAATCTAGATCCTAGACTTTTGTGATTTTTTTTGTCAACTCCTTGAATTTTTATTTATTCAAAAATTCATAATGACTTCACAAAAAGTTGGAACCGTTAAAATTCCACTATTTGATAAAGAAAATTATATCATGTGGAAGATGAAGATGCTCTTGTTTTTACAAGTTGCAAATCCCAAATATCTGAACTTGTTAAAGAAGGGTCCAACAACTCCAATGGTTATTGAACCAGAGGTGATAGTAGATGATGTTGTGATTACCAAAGCTAGAACCTATCCAAAAGAGCCTGAGGATTTTTCTCCTACTGAAAAAGAAGAAGCCTCCTTGGATGCCAGCCTTCAGTTAATTTTAGTTGATTCCCTCGATCCCTTGATGAACAGACATGTGATGAACTGTAAAAATTCCAAACACATCTGGGAAACTATTGAGATGATTAATGAAGGTACAGAGGAAGTTAGGGAGAACAAGTTGGAGATCCTAACCTCTGAGTATGAACATTTTAAATCAAATCCAGGAGAAGGAATTACTGAAGTGTTTGAGAGGTACAATGCGTTGATCAACAACCTAAACATAAATGGGAAATATTATTCAATCAGAGAGGTCAACAAAAAGTTCCTTTTAACACTGCCAACTCATCTTGAACATAGAATCACTGCCATTAGAGAAGCTAAAGATCTGAGTGAGATTTCTTTGGATAGACTCTATGGTGTGTTGAAAACCTATGAGTTGGAGCAGATTCAGCAAAAGGAAGTCTACGGGAAAGATAGAATGGTCAGCACATCTACTGCTCTTGTAGCTGAAGGTCAACAACAACAACAATCTCAACAGTCGGAGAGAATGGTACAGTTTTCCAAGGCTGAGGAAAATGTGATAGTAACAGAATATGATCCTCCTACTACAAATCAATCCAGTGATGATTTTTATTCCTTGGAAGAGCTGGAGCAATTGGAAGATGAGTCAATGGCCCAAATTGTCAAGAGATTCTCCAATGTCAGATTCAAGAGAAATCCCAAGTTCAAGTACAAGTCCAACTACAACAGATTCCAGACAGGTGGATCTTCATCTTCTAACACCAGTAGTGGTGGATACAAAACAGGGATGGTTGATCGGAACACCATTAGATTTATAACTGCAACGAGTTGGGACACTTTGCCACGGAATGCAGGAAGCCAAAGCAAGTAAGGAAGAACTCTTATGATTCAAATCAGAAGAGTAACTCTGAAAGGGCTTACCTGGCAAAGGGAAGAAGCTGGGATGATACTGATAGTGAAGATGAAGAAGATGAGAATCTTGCTCTTATGGCTATTGATGGAAAAGCTTCATCGTCAAGAAAAGAGGTAAAATTTACTGATGCTGAATTAGTTTATCATCTAGGAGGTTCTTTAGATTGTGCTCGTCGTGATAATGAACTGTTAAGTCAGCAGATCAAAGACCTTGAGAAAGAGGTCAATAAATTAAGACTTGTGCACATTAATCAAGACAAGTTAAAAGAACAAGTATCTTTTCTAGAGAATAGAGTTGACTGTTATAGACAACTCGAAACTATTCTCAAAGACAAGATCACCGGTCTTGAGACTAAGGTTAGAGCCTACTTCAATTCTTGTTCGAAGGATAAAGAGTTCTACAGTAAGCAAGTTGTTAATCAAACATCTGGAATAGGTTATGATTACAATGCTGCTATTGGAGAATTAGGCATAAACTCCCCTCCTCATGTATGTGCTAAAGGTAGGGAAGTACCACATGTGCTTAAGGGTGTTGATGAACCCCTCTATAAAGCATCAATTGCTGAACTATTTGATGCGACCTCTTCTGTTATTCAAGAAAAAATACGTGCTGAAGATCATGATAATGAGAAGGTTGTTTCCAAGTCAAGTGTGTCGAAAGTTCCAGTCAAAGTTGTGAAAGCAACTGAGACTAACTCAGACACACATGAGTTGGATAACAAAAATGCCATGTCTACCATGCATAAATTGCCTGCTGTTAATCACTCTCATAAAGCATGTGGTGTTGCTAATTGTATGTCTTGTGCTTTTAATTTGATGTATGCTTATTTTAATGGTAAGCATGTTTCTAGTGATAAGACTACTCCTCGTCAGCATGTGAATAATAAGAAGCATGATAGGTCTAAGACTGCTAGTCCTTCTAAGGCTAGAAAGGAGTCATTTGTACCTAAGCCTAAACAGAAATTTGTTAAGGCTGTTTACAAGGTCAAATGTTCAGTCATTGAGGATTTTGAGACCATTAAAATTAAAAATGTTGTTTTGCCTGACAAAGGACAATTCTACAAGTATGCCGGGCCCAACCAAGTTTGGGTTCCGAAGAAGGTCTAATCTATTTGAAGTGCATGGCAGTATACAGGTGTAACCGGTAGTGTGGATTCTTGACAAGTGGATCATCAAGATATATGACCGGAGATAGAGCCCTGGTATCAAATGTGGATTGAGAAAGCTGGCCCACTGATTACCTTTGGAGATAACAACAAAGGTTTATCTGAGGGATATGGCTGTTTGCAAGCTGGGAATGTTATCATTGAAAATTTGTATATTATGCTAGGTTATTATCAGGAAGCAGTATCTAACATATAGCACCAGTGATGAGACTTGAGAATATTACGATATATCAGGCACCTGCTGCACATTACACTTGGAATTGGACTCTAGTAAGATGTGTACAAGTGTACTCCTGGTTGGTGAGTCAAAAGAGGAAGTCAGTGCACCACAGTTCATGGACTTTGCAGCTGCAGATCTATTGGACTATGCAATCTCTTCTTCACAATCTCACTTCAGGTTGATATGAACTAGTGTACTACTCAAGCAATCGTCATATTTATAACTCTCTAATCACTAGGCACAATCATATTGTTTTATATGTGCAGTGAGTTTTAGGAGTAAATCAAACTTCTTTCTACATTAGTGATTTCTTATTTCATGTAAAATCTTTTGAAATCACTATTGTACATCATTACTCTCAAAAGATTAAATGTATGATTTTCATTCATTATAGATCTTAAGTACATTTTATATCTCTATATTGCCCTATGTTCTGTGATACAGGTTCAGTCTCCAATGGCTTTCTTTTATTGACAGTCATGAGGTTGAAAACCCACAACATCTATCCCAGACTGTAAAGACAAACACAGAAACAGAACCAACCAACACTCTCTTACCACTAAAAAGAAGTATGAGTGAGCATGAGGGAGATAGTGCCTTAGTGCACCACATAAAGAAGGTTCTGAAGTCAACCCAGTAGCTTTGTCTCCTACATAGGTGAGTAGTATTTAAACCGAGACATCTGCTAGCCCCCATACATCTTCTCAAAAAGATGTAATGGCTGAAAAGGCACAAAAACAGTTACTAGATTCATTCTCTCAACAGGGCGCGTCTATTGAATTTTGCCTGTCGGCCAAGGCATCCGATGTAGTGTCATCACTTCAAATATAAACAATTCTTGATGCACAAGGAAAGGTTACACACACAAAGGATGAGTTGACGGAAATAAGAGTTTCGACCATTTTAAGGTCAGATTCGATTGTTTAAGGTTCGTTAATGGACCAATTGCCTTTACAGGTGTTAGGAGAGGATACTGATCCAAAAGCCATATGTCAGTGGTCAGTATCTACCTCCCCAGGCTTAAATCCCCTGGATGCATCTGCGGATAGTGGATCTGACATAGGTGCAGATCGGCAACTTGTTGACAATGATTCAGATATTACCTGATGAGTCACAAGGAAATGTCTTCACAGACATTAGAAGGGAACCTTGATCTTTATGCTAAATTCTTTGGATCATTGTTTACCTTCACATAATTCAAATCTGGAACCCTAAAAGGGAAACTAGCAACTTGTAAATTATGACTCAGATTCATCTAACGAGTTTAACAAGGATGGGGATTTGCGAACTCCCATTGCACCACCTGTGACCTCCTTAAGGATGGCTAAGGTGATTTTCCTTGCAGGTACAGCTGGATTATGGAGCTATGAGAGAAGAGTGATACACTTGTGAGAATGAGTGTAAACACGAGTGGAGAGAAGAGTGAAACACATATGAGGTACACTAAATAGAATCACACACTCACAGTGAGGAAGAAAGAGAAACTACTTGTTATTTCTTTTCCAACCAAGTGAAATATGAGAACTCCTTCAGACGACGGCATACATTCCTTCACTAAGGGGGAGATAAAAGCTTAAGTAATAGTTTGGAGGATTCCTCAACTAAGGGGGAAAATAGCAGGGAGGAAGAAAAAGATCCTACATGTACACTACACCATACCATTGTTGTTTGTAACTACGGATCCTATTGTACGGGAGAGGTGATAATCACAAGGTGATTTTCTAGTAAGGGAAGAAGCTGTTAGGGGAGTACCATTGGTTTTTATCTGCGGATCCTATTGTACGGGAGAGGTGGTAAACGAAGGTGATCTTCTTTAATCAGTTGATTTTTATAGGGGGAAAAGCAAGACAGATATGCGCTTCTCAACAGGAAATGTGGTTGTACAAAAGAAGATGAAACTACTTGAAGATATGTTTAGTCTAGAGGAACATCTATTTGGAATCTGGAAAAGGTTAAATGTCATCCAAAACTCTTCTGCTATTTACTTTGCATTTCTGTTTATATCTTTTTCTTATTTGTTAGTTGAGTTATCACCTAGGTATTTGTGTGTTATTGTCTAACAAACAAATAGGGGGAGATTGTAAGGCATATGTCATAGCCTATTTGTTTATTTGAGGATTTAACTCTACTCAAATAAGAATGTAATAAGTAAATAGTGGATCTACCGTCAAAGAGATCTCGCTAAGTAACATCTGTCAAAGGATTCAGAAACAAGGTTCATCTACAGACTTGAGGAATTAATTCACTGGAAGAAGTTCAAGAAATTGATCAAACCTCAGTGATATAAATCAAGGTTGTGGATTTAATCAAGTGACAGAGATCTCGTCAGGGTATCAGATAATTACAGGGATTTAATCTGAAGAAAATCAAGTATCAAAGTCAAGACATGAAGAAACGTCACGGAAGTTAGTCACTCATGAACCAGACAGTACATCGAGTGTCAACATTGAAGTGGTGGAATTGATTCATAATTGACTGTGATTATCAGAAGATTTTCAGAAGAATGGTTGCTGCTCAAGATTAGTATTAATTCTCTATTAATTAATTAAGTCATATAATTTAATTAAGAAACAAAATTATATCTGCAAAGATTAATTAATTTATTAATTGATTGTTTTGCTGAGCTCAGGATTGTCTTTCCAGTTCAATGAGAGTCTGTTGATTGATTTAAAAAGAACAGAAGCAGCAGACATTCATTTAATCCACACAGAACACAAGTAAAAAACAAGAACACGGCAGAAAAGAAAAAGAAGACAATATTTCATCCTTCATCTGCATACTTCAAGATCATAATTTCTAGTTTGTAAAGTTAAATCCAATCAGCTAGAAATCATTCTCTTGTTCTTGTGTAACTATCTAGCGGATCAAAATCCCTAGAACTTAATCTCAAATTGCGTTTAGCATTTGAATCTTTTTATTACAAAAATAGAAAAAGTTCATGTCGAATTTATTCTAGATTTGTGATAATTAATTTGAGATTAATTCCTTGTAATCGATACAGTTGTTGTAACACCTTTCAAGTTTAATAATATTCTTATTTAACTTGAATTTTATTTCATATTTTTATTCCGCATTTAATTCGATTATTCAGTACTGTTTGTATTCAACCCCCCTTTTACAAACACATTGGGACCTAACAGTTGTAAGTTAAATTAGTTGGGATTTGGTACGTTGTAATAAAAGTTAGGATTGTGGCTTGTTTTCATACTTTAACCTATTGCGATCCGTGGTTATGTAAAGCAGGGTCAGTGTAAATAATATCTCATATACAGGATTACATATTATGTATGTGTTATGGACCCCAAACTTCTGACCCGGGTTTGGAGGGCGCCACAGGTTGGTATTAGAGCTACATGTTATAAGTCACTGAAACAAGCCTAGATTGTCGGGATTGGGTAGAGGGTTAGGATTAGGAATAGGAAATAGAAAAATAAGACATTGTGAGGTTGAGTGTGACAATATAGTAGGTCTCCGGCACGGTTCGTGTTGCGATTCGGGATTCTTAGCTTGCGACGTGATTTCCAGATAACGGCAATGGCAGATCCTGTTTTTCCTGTATCATCTGATCATTAGGAGTCTTCCGTTCGAGGATCGTCATCTTCTTCCAGTTTTGATTCGCACCTTGTTCTTTCATCAGTATTACTGGTATTACCTTCTACTATAACAACTTCACCCCTTCAAGCTATTCTATGCTATTATACCACCTCTTGATGTGAGACCACTTATTTAAAAACCTCCATCTGCTTATTCTTTTTCTACTGGACTTCCAGTTGTGAATGTACTTTTCAATTTACTCTACATCATGTTCTATGCCCTCAGTTTAAAACCTATCTTATGGAGCAACAGTATTTACGAGGATGGATTCGATAGCTATGGTAAATGGTAAGTACATGAGATATTAATAAAGGTGAGAAGGAGTTTAGAAAGAAGATTCACGTGTTTCGGAGGATAGCTTCCACCAGATTAAATGGAGACACTAGTGAATAGACCACCCGTGATTAGCTTGTGGGATGGACTAGATGAATTTTAAAAGAGTTAGAGAGAAAAGTATAAATCTGGAATTTTCATAGAATTAGATGATGGTGCTATGATAAATGTGATATGTAAAGTAGTGATGTGAAGTGATATAAGCAAACTTTGTTCTATGAAATAGACTTGTTGGCTGTTAGATAGACCTGTTCCACTTAATGACTGCAAAGATAATGATGGGAGTATTACTAGTATGGAAGCTTTGAAATGAAGCCATGAATAAGATAATATGCAACGATAGCTGAAGTTTTCGTCGATTAAGGAAAGTAATAGACCCAATGAAGGAGAGAAGATAAATGGAAGTGATTGGACCTTTGTGTGATTGTTTCTTTAACTTGGTATCTTGTTATAGGAAAGACAACAACTAACTCATACAGTAAGGACAACCAGATTTGTGATTTTCAAAATTCTTAAACAAGTTTTCGAAAAAGATTTTCCCTTACAAAATTTCTAAAAGCTTTTTTTTAATAAAATAAGTTTTAAACATTGGTTGTCAAGTTACTACTTGAATTTCTTGTTTGTTAAAAGACCCGGATTACCTGGAAGGATGCTTGTTTCAGACTTAGTATTGTTAATTCAGAGAACAAAGTAACCCGCGATTATGAAGAAGTTGATTATTCCTAACAGCAAGGTGCAAATATTGTTTGATAAGATTAACAACAGAATCAGCGTACGGAGTAACTATTCATCCAATTACTAGGACTATTAGTATTCAAAGAATTCATTGATTTAACAGAAGCCTAAGCATGACCGAAGAAGATTGGGAAGATTTCCAGACTTTTCTAAAGGAAGAACAATATTAACAAAAGAATCGATATGATCAGTGGTTATTTTAAGTTGCGAAGATGAAACTTGAAGTTTTTCGATAAGAGCGCAATTATGATTGAATTGTTAAAGTACTATACGTGTAGGTGCGATGTTAAAGACGCGAGACTTAACAAGTAAGAATCTACCATAATGCTTAATTTAATAAGGCATTTTAGCGTACCTACTAAAGTTGTTATATGACGAATTGGGATATGATCCAACAAGCTCGAAAGATGAATATAAGTGAAATATGGATGGTGACCAATGGTATCATTCTTGTCTCCAATATTACCGCGTATATTCCTTTTTGATTCCTAAATATGTATGAACCTCTTTTCTTAATAAACTCTTTACGATGATATCGAAAAGGAGGATATTGTATTCCTTTCAAATTTAATTTTTCCTCAAGTTTTGTTCACTGATTGGGACAAGCAGTATTATGGTGAGACGCTTTGTCGGGATGACGAAGAGTCGGGTGGGACGCCACCTAATCATGTGCTGTATGCCATGTGGTACGAAAGAATGGCCATCTTAAGTACCAATGTGGCTGTCTCATTTATACTCAAATTCTTACCAGACACTAAACCACACAAATACAATACTACTGCACAAATACATATCCACTATATACCAAGCACTATAACATAATTGCTTGAACCTACAGAAACCTATACATTCAACAATATCTTGTCACATCAAAGAACTAAACTCCGTATAACCATTGAACCATTGTTCATTTATGACCTGATCATTCTGTGAACTTGAATCTATTCTTCATACATACCTTGACATACCCTTGACATACGCTTTTATACAAATGTTTTATCACTGTTGATTATGATCTTGCTTATTGAATTGCATTGTTTATTATACTGAATGGTGACATTGATAATCTGGCTGATTTGTTCACATCACTACCCATCTCAACTTTTGAAAAGCTGCGAAATAATATTGGAATGCAAAGACTAAAATCATTGCTACAACAAGATACCAAATTGTGAGACGTTTTATTAGGGGGAGGTTATACTCTTTTTCCATGGTCAAGATTTTTATCCCTCATAATTTTTTCTTGCAAAGTTTTAATGAGGCAATCAATCTTATATCAATCTTATGACAATCAAAAGGGAAAGTTATAATAGAATATATAAATGATTGTTAGTGTAAATATAAATGAGTGTCAAGTTATTTAGTCAAAGTACATCTTATTTAGTCAAAGTACATCTGCAATTTCACTTCTCAATTCTCAATACACGCATGCATTTACTGTACGTGGAAAGGTGGCCACCTGTGCGGGTCGTGCGGTCCGAGCCGGGTTGGTAACAGGTTGTAACCGGAGAGAACAAACACTGAACCGACACTTGAATCGAGCGAATCGGGCCGGGCTGTGCTTGAACTTATAGAAGGTAACTCGGATTCGGCACTGAGCTCGTGTGCGTGCCAGGCGGTTCACAGGTTGGCGGGTTGAAGGCACGCGGGCTGGCGGGCTGTGGGGGTTGAATGGTTGTTCAACTCGTTTTCCTTATCCACTTTCAAGTCTTCAACAATCATTCAAATATTATATTAGTAATTACTTCTCTCTCTGTCACATCACATCGCAGCTGAACATTAAATAATTTTCATATGTAAAATAATATTTTTGTTATACGTATTATATCGTTAAAATTGTAATCAATTAATTTTATTATTTTAAGTTTTTGGTTAAAAAGAGTACGGTACCTCTTATAAAATTAAAATATATTTATAATAAACAATATAAAATTTGTACACTGAAATTTACAAAAATGAATTTACAAAATAAATTCATATAATTCAATTTACAAAAACGAATAAACAGTATACTATAATAAACAATATACTATAATAAACAAATAAACAATATACTATAATATTCAAAAATCAAAACAGAAATTAAATTATCCCCCTTCTTACCCCTTTTTTAATAAACAAAAGTTCTGTCCAAGTCAATATTTGTGAACAAAAATAAGCTAACATGTTTAATTAAACTACGTCAATTTTTAATAAACCTTCTGTAGTTCCATGAACATATATGCATATCAACATATATCAGTGCATATCAACGTGCGGGCTGTGCGTGTTGTATAGAATGTGCAGCTCGTGCGGGCTCGTGCGGTCTCGGGTTCTTAAAATTGAATTCATACTCGATTCATCTAATTTAGCGAGTTGAGCGGGTTTGAACCGGTCCTTTTCGTGCCGAATATTTTCCGGGTTCCGTACGAGCCGGTACCGAATGAGCGGTTCGAACCCGCACATTTGACCGGCTCTACGTTGAAGGTTGAAAATTAAGGCTGATACATATTGTATTAGAAGGTATAGTTCACCTATAAATAGGATCCTGTGTAATCATTCTGATGAACTTGAGAGCATAAAAATATAGATTATTTTTCTAATTCAGCACACTTACATACTAAGAAATATTATTATTAATTTATAACACATACTATTTTTTCTTTATTGTCTTAATTGATACTCTCTCTGATCCACCATCATAGCGTTTGACTTTTTTTATTTTTAGCAGATTAAAAAATATCGTTAGAATTAAAAAAATTCAAATTTTATTTTTTAATTAAAATTTAACATATATATTTTAATTCAAAAAAAAAATTAAAATAAGTATTTTAGTCATACATCCAATTCACATTAAGATGCGTGTAAAAAATCAAACTACCTAGTATGGAGTATAATTATTCTCACCTGCGTAAATCTTGTCATATACTCCCTCTGTCCCTCCCATTTGTTTACACTTTCCTTTTTGGGATGTTCCTTCCAATTCCAATTGTTTACATTTCAAAATTTTCCAAAAATAGTAAAGTTTTATAATTTTTAAATTAACTACATCCACTACTATCCTCCACTATACCCACTTTATACATATAATATTAATCAGTCCCACTACTTTACTCACTTTTTCAACTTTTCTCCACTACTTTATCATTTTTCTTAAACTCCGCGCCCCACCCAAATGTTTACCCCACCCAAATGTAAACATTTGGGAGGGACGGAGGGAGTAATAATTTCAAATCGTTCGTCATTTTCTTCAAAATAGTACGTGCTCAGTATTGTATAGTCTTATGAAGTACATCACCGATTATTTTTGAAATAACAAATCTGATATTTTCAGATAAAAATTATTGCCAGGATTCTTTATTATTAAAAATTTTCAAGAATCTGTATTCAATTTTCATTCCATTTCCTCTGAAAAAAATTGACAAGTAAACTTAAAAAAATAATAATCATTCTTTTAATTGCTCATTTCATTATTTTCTCATTCCCCTATTTTGTTCATTCTAATTTTCAGGCTCATTTCATCTATACGGAGGTAAAGATTTGAGTGTAAAGAAAATAACTTACCAAACCAGATCATTGTAATAAAATGCACTTTTTTCAGAATAGTTGTAAAATGCACTTTACAAAGCCAAGACACCGGAAATTCTCTGTTCTTTGTATCAAAAATCTTTATTGATAACGAATTACTAACAGCGGAGTTTTACAAATATCGGTTCATTACTATGACCGAGTATTTATACGTAGAACAAAGCAGTCTTAATTAAGTACGTCATCGATCACATGTACGCGGCTGTTGATATTTTCAGGCCCTCTTAATTAATTGAAAAAACAATATTTTTAGGCCCTCTTAAACACAACCTTGACGGGAAATTCACTTAATCCTAGATATGGCGTATAATCATCCTTAACAATGCCAACGTCTCTGCATATAGCTTCACATTTTATGCACACTGAAGGACAATGAAGAAGCTTGTAACCATCCATGTATTTTATAATTTTAAACCAATTTCTTGCAGTTTCCGGACCAGGATTGCCTTCAACACCACCACTTCTCACGAAATATTTGTTATTTGATTCATGCTTGACAGTCCAAACAACCGTCTCATTACAAAGTGTTTCTGCTGTAAACTTGATGTTCATATCAGTTTCTTCACGTATTACACCTTTCGGGTATAATACTGGTGTAAAAGCAAATGGAACGCCTACATCATCATTAGCTAACTCTTGAACGACATCAAGCGAGCAATTTTGGTTCCTAGTAGGATTTAATGTGAGAGGACCAGCAGGACCCTGTGAGACCTCTGGCCATATGTAATATCTAGAACTTGTCCAGAGATAGTCTCCGTCGGTGTCCCTAACAGGCTCTGCGCCAAGTGAATACGAGGCTAATACAAGGAAGGAAAGAAAGAACACAAGTATCTTCATTGATCACTAATATAGCTTAGCTATCTTCTGTTTTAATTTCGTGAGTACATAAATGGAAGATGATCTTATTTATATCAATATTTGTTCATATACTATAATCGGGTCAGAATCAACACATTGTGAAATGTTTTAGTGGACAATAGATTGCAGTCGTGGTTTGCAAAATAGAAGCTTCTAATAAAGCTTATCCAGAACCAGTATGATCTGCCAGATTCTAATCAATACAATGTCCGTTGTTCTTTTGGAAGCATTACATGTAATCACATGCTGATGTGCACAAAATCATGGGTGGTTTAAATGTTCTCAATTGAGATTATTTACAACAAAAACATGATTCTCATGTGTATTAGTTTAAGTATAATATAAATATAATAATTATCTATGAACTAGTTTGACCCAAAGAATCCCGCGGCATGCAGTAATATCATATACTCCTATATTTAATTCATTATAAATCGAGATGTCGGATCAATATTGACTGAAAGCGTGCTGTACCGATATATAATTAATCGAGATGCAGATATGTGCACACTATAAACACTGGCTCTTTGACTCTGCGCGCAGTCATGGTTTGAGATAAAAACTAAAACATGAATCTGTAGGCAATAACAATATCAGGCACAAGTCACAACACATACCAAGTAAGTAGGTATATATAGTACATATAGATCTCATTTATCCTTACCAGCTTATCTCTCAAACAATACAGCATTATGAAGATATTATTGCCATTTCTTTTCATTTTACTAGCCTTTTGTTTAGTGCAGGCAGAGAACCTTCAGCCGGTCCTGGACATGTCACACAAGGAGCTCCAAACGGGTACAGAGTACTTTATACTTCCGTATAATGTTTCGTATGGTGGAGGATTAAGCCTTGCTGCCACTAGAGGTAAAACTTGCCCCCTTGAAGTTGTGCTACATGTCGAAAGGTATGACGACCAAATACCAGTGACATTTCATCCAGCAAACACCAAGGATGGCGTGGTGCTTGAATCAACCGATTTGAACATCAAGTTTAAGACCAAAACAAACTGCGTGAAATCTACAATCATGAAGGTGGACAACTATGACAGGTCGCGAAAACGATATTATCTGACAGTTGGGGGAGTGGAGGGAAATCCTGGTTATAAGACCATAAAAAACTGGTTTAAGATTGAAAAATATAATGACAACTATAAGCTAATGTATTGTCCTACGATATGTGAATTTTGCAAAGTAGTTTGCAAAAACGTTGGCGCTTATGATGACGTTTACGATGATACCATTCCATATTCAGTTTTTGCACTAAAAGCTGAACCACAAATGGTTATGTTCAGAAAGGCGTAAAGCTGATCTGGCTAGGGTTTACAAATATTAATATCGAACTGCGTTCAGTGATATGCTCAATTGTTCTTTCGTTGCAAATATGCATCACTTGCTTGTCATAATGGGAAGAAGATTCTCATATTAGCTTTCTTGGGTTGTATTTGAAATTTTCTTATTATATACAATAATCTATGATTTATATATGTATATATACATGACTCCTGAATTAGCTTACTTGTATGGATGAGATTTGTTAGTAGCTTTTAGTGTGAGAGGACCGGATGGACCGCATGGGAGAAGTGGCCATATGTAGTATGAAGAATTTGAATCTATTAGAAGCTAATACAAGGAAAAATAGAAAGACTAGAAGTATCTTCATTTTGCTATTGCTTGCTCTTTTCTGTTCAAGTTTGGTGAGCGTTCAAGTAAAAGATGAATGATTTATTTATAGCAAGTAACATTCGCACGTAGATTAGACATGGGTTGGGGAAAAAACAATGAGACTGTTCTTAATTCCATGAGACAATATAATAAGCCTGTGGTTTCAATGATAATCGTGCGACATTTTTTCCCGTACAAATGGTAATTGAATTCTACCCGCCTACTTTTGGAATAGGGCATTGAATTTGAACAAGTTTGTTAACAGTATCATCTGTAATTTGAGACTCAAATCTTATAAAGTCTCTTCAGTTTGTTACGGTATTTGTTTGATAGATGTCCATATATTGTACATGTACAATTGCACTGAAGATTAAAATAAAATAGGACATTCACCTTTGGAGTACAAAGTCTCTAAAATAAAATAAATTTACCGATTTCTATGCTTCAATAAATTTGTCACAAAACCGGCAGTATTGCATATATATACTTATTACCCACTCCGTTATATTTATAACTTCGTTATGTATTTGTGTTCAAATTTTAAATATAAATATTAAAAAGTGTTTAATATTTATTATTTAATAAAAATAAATATTTTTTACATGAAATACAAGAAAAACTGAATCAAACAACAAATATCAAACAATGTTTTGACTAAAAAGTTTTGTCTAATTTAATTCCAAAAGATTTCAATATATTTTCATCTTCGACCATACATTATTTGATCCACATTCCGTACAACAGTTTTAAAACCGTTGTCTAGAAAAATCAAATCAGACAAGTGTATTTTAAACATCAGTTTTTAAATCAATTTTAGAATAAGTTTAAAAACCGTTATCTTATAAATATATTTATAGACAACGGTTTATAAAAGAGTTGTCTCGATGATTCAAACACAACAATTTATATTAAAATCTTTTTTATAGACGTTTAACCTTTAGATAAGTATTTATGAAACGTATTGTCCTGTTATATACCAAACAACTGTTCTTCAATGAGGTTTAAAAACGAGTCTAACTGAACAATAACCATTGTCTGTTTACAAGAATCGGGGCACCACGTGATTGGTGGAAAATATTTCATCAGGATCGTTTAGTTGGAGAAATGTCAGCCATTGATTGACTTTAGATCGTTTAGTTGGCGCAATAAGAGTCCTCGATTGTCTAAAGGTATCACATCTATAAATCAAACTCAAATCCCGAATAACCATTTTCATTTTCTTAAAATTTATTTTTTGAACAATCTAACTGGATGTTAAAGTATATTGATATTAGTTATGTAAAAAAATTATAAAAAAAATTCATACTTCTCTTGCATAACTCTATAAGGAAAATATGGTGAAATGACGACTCCCCCGAACGAGATTCATTCCTTATCAACAAAATTTTTTTTAATGATTTTTTCGACGATTCAACCGTACAAGTATTAAATTATACTTATTTCAATCTTGTGAAAATATCATACAAGTAATTCAAACTTATCTTTCATTACTTTATAGGAAAAATACGGTAAAAATACTGCTCTCCTGAACAAGATTTGTTCTCGATCAACAATATTATTTTTATGAGTACCAATATTAGCCGCTCATTTTTATTCCTTATAGTAATCTCCCACCATTCGTTTAATATTAGACCATCTTAATTTTAAGTCAAGTACCAACCACCGCCACCTCCGACGATCACCAGAAATTACCACCGTCAAAATAAAAATTATCACCGAAAAACATAAAATCACCATCGGAAAATAAAAAATCAACACCTCCAAATATAAAATTTTCACCGAAAAATATAAAATTACCGGATTCGACTACCATCTTTTCCCACAAAATCTGACTATGGTCACCGACTCCGACCATTATACCAACATAATCACCCCCACCATCGTCATTACTCATCATTAATCACCACCAATCTACACTAAAATCACAATATTTACACACTCCAACCATCACATACAAATTTTATCAGCACAATAACATCACCCATCACCACCACCATACACCACCTTCATCACTACAACACACCATCACGGAAATCACTAAAGTATCATCATTATATAATCACCGAGTAATACCATATTATATAAAATTACCAAAAACAAAATAAAAATCTGAAAAAATATCAAATCAAAATAGTAATTTCAGATCTGAGTTTCATCGGAAAAATAACAAATCAAGTAAAATTAACAATTGGAATTGGAAAAGAAGACGGGGAGAAGGAGAGATAGGGCGACGCGAGTAGTAGCAGTGAGTGGACTGTGAGGCTTCATTGGGATTGGTGTTGTTGGTGGCGAAGGAAGAGGGGGGGGGGGTCCGAGAGAGAGGATCTGAGACCCGAGCTTACCGGAGGTAGGGGCGGAGTGGCCGCAGAATAATGGATGGGTGTCAAGAGCTGGTAGGTGCTGGCTGGGTGGGTGTTGGGTGGGAAGTGTTTCGAGGAAATGAAAAAAAATATATTTAAAATGAATGGTTATGATTTAATTTAGTAATAAAATTGCATGACTGAGATTAGATCTCAGTTCTCACAATTAGTAGGGGTTCTTATTTGAGTAAAAACCTATATATATATAACTGTATTTAACAAAAAATTCATCAAACATTATTTAAGTGTATTTTAAAATGAATGAGTGGGTAAAGATTCTAAATATTTTATTTCAACGAGAAGTTAAAATAAGAATTTTGTATACATAAGATTATTAGTTATTCAAGACGTTATATATAATCTTAGGTTCTCAAGTACAAGTGAGCAAAATCTGATAGCCACTCAGGTTTTCAAATGTATCACTATTTGGTTTCAATAAGTAACCGTTGTTATAGGTTTTCTATAACATCAATTTTGATTAAATATTTGTTGTTATACCCCTCTATTAACATCGATTATTGGTTTATAACTAATATATTAAATATGTTTCAAAGACAAATATTTGAATTTTTACTAATGTTTTCAGTTCTATTAGACAATATTAATCACAATACTGACAAAACTTAATTCTCAAAACTTAACTAATACATATATATTATTATCCAATTGAATTCAAGATCAACAAATAAATATCGATGTCTACAATTACATTTTGTCACGGATCATGTTTCCTCTCATGATCAAGTTGCTTATGCTCTCACCAAAAGGCTACCAGTGAACCTGCACTTAATTCATACCAACAAGCTGACAATGACAACATCGTGTGATCACTCTCCTATATTGAGGAAATACACTAATATTTCTTTTCTTGTCTCTATCTACATTTGTCTGTTTACCAATATCACTTCTAGTTGTTAGGATTGTGAAGTCATTCAAATATTATTAATGTTGTTATTGTCTTGTCAGGTAGCTACACCATATATTCCCCTTTTTGGGCTCTCTTGTAATCTCAGAACATTTTAATCTTATCCAATACTAGATCAGGAAATTGTGTTCTCAGCTTTTTATCATAAAGAATTTTCTGCACTGCTGTTTTTAAGCTTTTGTGATGCTTGTTTTCAAGATGATGAAACCGTAAAGTAGTGAAATTAAAGTAACACTGAGAAAAGTTTTTATTAATAAATCTGCCATCTACTAATAATGCACAAATGATGGTGACCGCATCTAAAATTATCAAGTAGACCCCCAAATATGTAACTGAAATAAAAAAATAATCTCGGATTATTGTCCCACCGAACATACATGTGCATATACATCATAGTACTATGCACGCGTAAAAAAATAATTTTAAAGAGGGTGCAAAGTACATGCACGTTACTGTTATAGAGAGAAACATCGCTGATTCATAAGCCTTATATATGATATGAACATATTGTTAGAAAATGAAAAGTTTGAGACATATTTTAGACATATTCTTGATATAATTTCCTAAAACTAATTATTGGAGGTTGTTCCTTGTAACGAGAATTTAAAATTTCATTTTTGGATCTAAGTCATTTCTTAGTGTAATCCATATAAAAATTGAGGTGAAATTAGTGGTTTGAAATGAGTTTGTGGGTTTTATCCCACATTGATTAAGTATGAGGAGTGTAGTGCTTTATATGGTACCATGTGTAAGAGTAGTATACCAACTACTAAGGCATGTAGGTGTGCATGTTGTTATTGTGTACTCAGGTTGGGTCGGGTCGAAGGTCGATTTGGGCGAATGTCTCGGCGTCTCGCGTACGCGAGGCGATATGTGTGAGGAATTTTACTGCTTGTTTAAATAAAAATAATTACCGACTTGTTATATTATTTTAATTTGAATATTGAATCTGTGTAACAGGGAATATCAGTATTTGTTGATCAGAAATTACTAACTCTCATTTGCTGCTGAGCTGTCAGATCCTGACGCGCTGTCAGATCCTGACGCGCTGTTAGATCGTGACGCACCTGGATCAGGATTTGCTGAGGTTGTCAGATCTCAACGTGTCTGACTGGATCAGGATTTTCTGAGTGCAAATACTGATGGGCTGGCTGTATCAGGATTTAACAAATCCTCATACTGACTGTTACGTTTCTGATTTTGAAAATATTCCATTAAATGCATATTAAGTCAGAATATTTATTTTAATTAATGCATATCTTCAGTTACATTTTTATTTTATATTATATACAATCTAAAAACATTTTGGAAGATATATACATCAATCACATAAGAGTGAATTGCAGATTGCACCCTTTACTTTGGCTGAAATTCAAAGTTGTATATCTGTTTTCATAAATTGCATAATGCACCCCCTAATTTTGAAACCCGTTTCACATTGCATCCCTTCCGTCAAATTGACCGTTAACGTTAATGGGTTGAAGGGTAAAGTTGGCATTTTGTTTTTGAACGTTAAAAACTCTGTGTATATATTGTGCTCATGTTTAATCAGTATATACCCAACAGTTGTCTTCTTCATCCAAGTCACACACTTTTTCTTGAGTAATCATGGTAGAGAAGTGTAATTGTCGTCCATCGAAAGCTTGGACGAATGCAAATCCTGGTACTACACTGTAATCGGGAGCTTCATCGTCCACAAATCTTACTCTTCCCCTCATTTTACGCTTCCAATTGATGCCAATTTCGATAACAAGTAATTAGGGTTTCAATCGATAGGTAATTGGGGGTAAAAATATCAGGTAAATGAGAGTGAAATTGGATGTAACTATGTTTCAGTTGTGCAAGTACTAAAATACCCCTGTTGACTAACGTTAACAGTCAATTTTCACGGAAAATGACGAAGGGGGTGTAATGTAAAACGGGTTTTATAATTAAGGGATGCAATTTGCAATTTCTAAAAACAGGTATATAACTTTGAATTTCAGCCAAAGTTACGGGATGCAATCTGCAATTCACTCATCACATAAACGAAATCAGGTCGTTTTATTTTGTATTATATACAATCTAAAAACATTTTGGAAGATATATACATCAATCACATAATTGTGAAACCCTGGTTGCAATCTCTCTTTTTTCTCCTCCATGATATACGGATTATAACATAGGTTTTCTGGGCGAACTGAGATCAGGTCGTTGTTGAGTTTTACGTATCTGTGGACGAATTACTCTGTGTTGTTATATCCTGAAAGTGATATTGCTGCAACCCAACACATCGTAAGTGGGGTAATAATCTCTTCATGAACAGTGTAGACTTCTCGAAGGTTAGGAGCCTCAGTGTTATTGGCTCTTACAGATTTATTAGAGATTATGTTAGAGGTAAGTGTTCTTATCTATCTTTTCCAATTTAGTTACTGATTTATCTTATTGTTTGCCTTCTTGTTTTGTTTCGTTATTTGGTTTATTGCCTATTCTTTCTTAATCTTTATATATATAACTGCCTCTTTGTTGCATAATGTTATTTTATTACTAACACATATGCCTGTCAGTTAAGACTTTAGACAGTTAACTTTCAAACAGATAGTAGCACTGCCATAATCTTTATACAGAATTAGAACTCGGCAACTAGCCACGCAGAAATCCATCTTAAACTTCAGAAATAAATGAACTATAAGTTTAACAAAGTAGAAATTTAGTACCATATAAGTGACATGGGAAAGCATTATATCGGGTATGAAGGGTCTTGTACAGCTATTGTCATATAAGACCCAAAAATGACCCGCCATAGAGTGAATAAAAAATCTTATTAGTTTCACCACAGTGACAACTCGACTTCATCCATGTATAGGATTTATTTTTAAATAAAATTAAAGATTCTCACCCAATGCATACAGAAGAATTATACAGCACTTGCATACCTGATACTTGAAAATTAAATCAAATGCACATTAGAAAACCAGCAAACCTGAAGGCGAGAAATGTTACACTTTGCACTATCAGATAAGAATACATAATCCACCTCTGTCCCAAGGCTGACATAATATTCTGAACAGGTCGCTACTCTCTTTAAGGCTGGTCGGATCAAAAAGTTAGGTAAAATTCAACGAAATCATTTTCCTCACTACACATGGTGTATGTGGAAAGTCTACTTTGAACACTCAGTACTTCAAAAAATGCATTTAATAATAATGAAACAGTTACACTAGGTATTATAATGGTTTAGCTAGCTGTTTAAGTACGTGAAAATGCTTTTCCCTTTTGTAAGTCTAAATAACATATCTTGTAGGATAAAATTAATATATAAACTCTACAAATGCGGAATAAATATAAGAACTCATGTCTTACTGAGAAAATAAAGACTTTTTTGACTTACTTCACAAATGAGATTCCAAGTCAATCTAAAGCAGATAGTCTGCAACATGCATACACAACTAGACCTATAATATATCAACTACTAATTTTTCTCCACCACTTCTGTTTATTCCTCAGATCCTGACTTATTCTCTACTGAATGTATGACCTAGTCATACACGTATAAGATGATCTAAAATAAATAAAATAAAACTATAAAATAATAAAACAAGTTTAGATTAATTTTCCAACAATCTCCCCTTAATCTAAACTTGGCTCATGCAATTCTTCCAACCCTTATGGCTTTTAAACTGAGCCCGTATGACTATTGCAGTGAGCCCGTATGGCTATTGAACTGAGCCTTTATGGCTATTGTTTGCCCGTCTGGCACTATCCTTATGATTATAACAAAGCTATTTCTTCATCCTCGATGACCACAATGTTTACTTCTTGTCTATTCTCTCGTTCCCTTCGTAGTTTACTACATTATGAAGCATAGCGTCCCAAGGTGTTACAGTTGTAGCACATTATTCTACTCTTGTCACGAAAATAACCACCTCTAAGTCTTTGATTATGAGATGCCAAGAGAAGTTGTCCACCTGCACTCTTGGACCTTCCTTTCATCCTTTCCTCGTGAGCTTTGAGACGACCCACTAATACTTCGACTGTCATTGACTTGATATCTCCAAACTATTCAATATTTGAAGTTATCTGAAGAAATTTATCAGGAACAACTCATAAAATTTTTCTCACAACACATGATTCTTCCATTATTTCTCCAAGTACCCTTATATGGGTCCCGATTCCACTCAGCTTCATGCAGAAATCATCTATCTGCTTTGTTTCCTTCATGACCAGAGACCCAAATTCTCCCTTCAGTGTGTGCACTTTTGCCTCTTTTACACGTTCTGCTCACATACACATCACCTTAATGGATTCCCAAGCTTTCTTAGCGGTTTCTTTCTCAGCAATGGTCAATAATATATCTTCAGGCACACCTTGATATATCGCTGCAAGAGCCACCTGCACCGATCTTTCATCCATGGCTACTTTGGGATCCTTTTGTTCGATTGCACCCCAGACTCTTTGTGCTTTCACGAACACTTTCATCTTTAAGGGCCATGCTGTATAATTGCTTCTTGTCAACATGGGATAGCTCAAACCCGCATCACCTTCCTTTTTCTTGGTCACCTCCATGATTTCGTTTATGTATTTGGATTGATATTTAGGCATACACTACCTGGATGCTCGGATACCGAGTGTAGGATAAAATTAATATATAAACTCTACTATTGCAGAATAAATATATGAACTCATGTCTTTCTGTAAACTGAGAAAAGAAAGATTTTTTTAACTTACTTCACAAATGAGATTACAAGTCAATATAAAGTAGATAGTCTGCAACTTGCATACACAACTAGACAACTACTCCTAATTTTTCTCCACCACTTTTGTATATTCCTGAGATCCGGACTTATTCTGTACTGAATGTATGACCTAGTCATACACGTACAAGCTGATCTAAAACAAATAAAATAAAACTTTAAAACAATAAAACAAGTGATTTTAACGTTTTATTTTTCAATGTATTGCGTCATAATACCACATACATAGTAATGAAGATCAAAATAAGTTGAACCAAGAGGTGTACTTGCTCTGTGGATCATGTGTGGAGGACGTCAAGTTCATTGACGCTGGATTTTGGTATATGGAGCTTGTTCCATATAAAAAAAGTTAAGCTCAATCTTTTTAAGCCTGATAAGAGTTAACTCAGCAGCGTCTCCAATATCAAGGTTTTTTACTAGTGCTTCAGATTATTAGAATACTTGAATAAATGTGCAGTTTTCCTTCCGAGGGACCTAAGAAACTTTAAACTATCAAATATCACATTTAAGCAAACTAGTTATAACCTGTGCAAAACAATGGTCGAGTTAATTTATTTAAATAATTTTTAAAAATTTTTATATAAATAATTTTTAAAAATCATAATAATATGACTGCTATGCATGTCAAAACTTATTATTTTTACTCAGAAAAACAAACCAAAACCATCTCACAAGTAGTGGTGGACCTAGGATTAAATTTTAATGGAGCACCATACGTCTAACTATTACGGTAAGAGACATGCAATATAATTGAGAAAAATACTTATTAAATTGGTGCTTAAATTTAATCAAATGATGATGAAAGATCAATTAAATTTATTTTAAATTGGTGGGCTTGTTGGATATTAATACAAAATTTATATCAAATGACAATGATAAATAGGTAAGAGAGTTGGGACACCTTGTTTTGACCGTAGATGTGGCACATATATTTGAT
Source organism: Apium graveolens (assembly GCF_009905375.1). NCBI lineage: Eukaryota > Viridiplantae > Streptophyta > Magnoliopsida > Apiales > Apiaceae > Apium > Apium graveolens. The sequence goes on from NC_133649.1 coordinate 41,170,283, forward strand.
TCAGATGATAAAGCTATGTAGCAACTACCCCCAAAGTTCATGAGTCCCATCCCCGCCCATCCTCATTCATGTATATGTAAGTCCCCCCGGAAGGATTGTCCAAGATATTCACTAGATACAAATATGGGATAATATATGTACTGAATATATATCACAAAAATATATGTTTTGTATATATCTTGGCATAAACATATGCATATTTTTATATTTTTTTAATACATGATACCCTTGTCGAACATTAGTATTCAGCAAAATTAAAACTTGATCACACATAAAACATGTGTATAGTTAAAAAAAATATTAGTAAGCATAAATTGCCGATATTTAACCACTATTTTACGGTAATATGTATTTTCGGGCATCTGATTTAAAAAGTGGGGTGGTTCGTGCATTTTCTCATTATACATTATACATCACCATTATTATCTGAATATATTATTTATTACAGTATAAATAATTTTAAAAAAATACGATTACAATATAATTCTAATAATCATATTAATTTATTGAAAAACATTTTAGAACTGTACAAAATATATGAATCTAGAGGTAAAATAAAGCTGAGAACAAATCGGGAATTAAAGTTATTGTTAATTTTATTTTTTAATTACAATTATTTTAAGAAAAGTAAAAAAATTGTAATATACATATGATAAATACATTATTTGCTTTAGAATTATAATAAAAAAGATTATAATAATATAATTTCAATAATTTTATTATTTCATTAAAAAAATACGATAGAGTTATATAGGGTCATATCAGAAATATGATTATCGAGCTGAAATAAAAATAAGAATAATTACAATACAATTTCAACAATAAATTAAAAATAGGAAGATTCGAGTAAAATTAAAAAATGGGTTGAATAAAAATAAGATAATATCAAATTTGGGACTATTTTAAAAAAAAGGTTTCACTAATTAATAAATGTACGATATTTTTGTTATGATTATAATAAAAAAATTATAATTATTATACAATTTCAAAAAAAAATAATATTTCATTAAAATATGTAATACAAACACATTGGTAAAATAATACATATAATATTGTAAGTCATATAGATATGGAAGTAAAAGCAGAATAAAAATTATACATTTAGAGTTACAATAAAATTCAAAAAGGGGTGAAACCAAATGTTGATAAACTAAAAATAGGTGAAAACAAAGTACCACTTAAAAGAGTGTTTAATTTATTAATAAAGGTTATTAATTATAATAACGAAAACGATTATAATTATAATACGATTTCAAAAATTTTATTTTTTCATTTAAATATACTATTGAGTCATATGGGAAATATGATTACTGGTTGAAATCAATATAAGAATTATAATTAAAAAAATGGGTATAATATAGAAGTCATATAGAAATTAAAGAAGAATAACTAGGCGATGCTTAGAAATAAGGAAGTATAATTATAATAGAATTCTACCAATTATACTAAATCAAAACCGCTAGAAACAATATATTTTCAAATAAAAGTCTGTTACAGTGTGCATATTTATATATGAAATTAAGATCATCAGGGTGTTGCTTAAAAATCAAGAAGTATAATTAAAATAGAATTATAATATTTGTATTAAAAAATATATGATTCAAAAAGACTAAAAAGTATATATTTACGTTTGTTATATAAGACGTATAATATATTAAATTAGCAATACATAAGTGAATTACGAATAAAAAGGTTAAAGTCAAAAGTGTGAAATAAAAATAAAACCAAACTTAATAGAATCATAACATAACAAAAATAAAACCAAATTTAATATTATCACATGTAGTACCAAACTTAATATAATCATAAGACATAGAAGTATAAGTTATACAAACAGGAATAAAGGGTGCAACCAAAATTTTTAACAGAATTAAAAGACATACAAAAGTAGAATTAATATAAGATATACATTAATAAATAAGTGAAACCAAAAGTTCGTGGTACCAACCAAAATTAATACTTGTGTACCATTTAAAAAATAATTTCGCTTTTAATAAAATTTATTAATTATAGTGTTAGTAATATGAAGAAACATTGATCTATTATATATAGGCAAATGATTAAATAGAAATCAAACTTAAAATAGAAATTAGAAACATCCATTAAATCAATCTAATCTAATGGTCCCCTAATAGCACCACGATCGATTTACTTTGCATACAATTTGTGATATATTTCAAAGTAATTTAAAAAATATATTATTTAGTTTCTAGTTTCTAATTTAAAATTGGTTGAGTAGCCCTCTATCATATATGCCGGAGCATGTAAGGAAGAAACAATTAGTTAAAAGCAGAAGAAGACTACAAAACAATTATACATTAAGCTGATTATAGCAAGTTCAATGCATAACTATATTTAGTCTTATAGCTATAATGTAAGACTAAAATCATAAAACTCAATTTCAATACATAACTATATATTGATGGATAAATCATAAATGAATACTTGATCTTATATTTGAAATCAAGAATGGCTAAAGTCATCTTTGCAGGATCATCAAATAAGTAATAATGGAGTGCAAAGAGATCCACTTTAAAATAAGGTGAATAAGTTGGATGAAATGTTACCTACATATGGAATTATTTGGTTTTAAAATAGAACTAGCATTGAAGTGCAAGACCTATTTTAGCAAAAAAAAGTAACTTTTTAATGCCCTATTGTAGAAATGAATATAGCCATTTTGTATTTAGTTTTGGACTTAATGACATATCCAGAATGACACGAAGACTTACTCAAAAAACACAAAATACGTGTACTGTTCTCAACAAACTTACTAAATATATCTATCCAAGGAAAGGGGTACACATATATGAAGCTTGTTTATGAAAAGAGCAGTGTTAGATGTACAAAAAATTTGTACAGAATGACATGACATAGAAAATTTATGTGAAGTGTTTTAATTGGACTTGTTGATGTGAATACAGGAGACCATTCTAATTAAAACTCACCACATGTCATTATGTACAAAATTTTGTACACAATTCTATACACCAAACAATTTCCTTATGAATATTATATACCTTAAAATTTATTAATTATTTACAAATATTGCATTGTAGTAAGCGAATAACCAACCTCAGAAAAGACAGAACCAGCCAAGGTTTACCAATACAATAATTGCGAGAAAACTTGGTTGTTTAAGCTACACAAAACGCAAAGCATGAGTCCACAAAAAGAATGAATATTTGGTAAATACTAAAATAAGCATCTAAGGACGTTAACTTCTTGAACAGAAGAATGTACCGAAACTGGTTATCCTCTATTAGCAAGAGAGTGAAAATAAAGGTCTAGCCAAATGGATATATGTGTAGCCTAACACTTACTTGCATCTTACTTTATCTTTTTTCGTTACCTGAATTTAAATTAATAATTTTTTCAGCAGTAGTAGTAGGACATGTCGATTACTAGTGATTATGGCTTCATGCTAGCTAGCAAGTTGCAATTGCAAACTACCAAGGTCACCCGTGTTTCATGAGATTATAATCCCTGGACAACGATCTTATAAATTATTTTTTTAAACATTTTCATACATACATTGTTAGAAAATGGAAAGTTTGAGGCATATTTTATATATGTTCTTGATATGATTTCCCGAAACTAACACTTGGAGGTTGTTACTTGACATGTGGACTTAAACTTTCATATTTGGATCTAAGATATTTTCTTAGTGAAATCAATGAATATATTGAGACACAGTTGCTTGTTTGAAATGGGTTATGGGGATTTTGTCCTACATTGGTATTGTAAAAGAAAGATATTGAGTTTATATAGTATCTTGTGTTAGTTTTATTTACAACTACTAGCATAAGTGGAATGCTTGTGGGGCATAGTGCTAGTGTGAACTCTTATATTTTTCTTTTCAATTACAAATTTAATTATTTATATTGATTATTTAATTATTAATATAAAATATATTGAGTAAGGATTATTTTAATCATACTCTGAATATATTTTGTAATATTAATATTAATTAATCGGGATATAATATAAATAATAAGGAAAACCCATTTTGTTTACTTTTTCTGTTTTGTTACTTGGTGTACCACATCGAGTAAAATAAAAGAAGAGCAACTTGAGATGCCTATATATATTGAGAGGTATACTTGAGATTAAAATGACACAAGTCTCGGTGCCTACCTCGCAAACATATATGAGTTGCATAGGTTTTTTGTGCAAACTGAGGTGCGAGTCGCCGTTGATCATTGTTGGTTCTGTGACCAGATTGATCTGTTGCTGTTTTATCCTGGAAGCGATATTGCTGCATGCCATCACAGCTTAAGTGGGGGGCAATAATCTATTCAAGAACAGTCAAGTCCTCAGCTGTAGTGTTCTTCTTCTTATCAGAATTTGGAAAGCGATAAGAGATAAGTTTTCTTTACTTTCTTTGTCAATTACAGTCTTTATAGTTTGTTATTGCCTTCGTGTTTTATTTCGTTAGTTGGTTATTTGCCATGTTCTTGTTATTATATATATAACTACCCATTGTTGCTGTGTAGTTAGAATTATACCCAACAATCTTGAAGAGATTATTGTTATATATAGTTAATTAGTAAGATGGTTAACGAAACTGATGTTCCTAAAATTGTTGAGACTGGTTTTGGTTCTGGTGGTACTACTACCATTAACTGGACCACGTATCATTTTCCCCATCCAATTGATTTATCGGGTATGCCTAATAAATTCAGTGGTGGAGCTTCTTTTTCTCGTTGGCAGAAAAAAATGAAGCTCTGGTTACGGTTAATGGTCTATGATTAGTGGTACAGTATGATCCTCCTGGGTTGGATCAAAAGAAAGCTGAATCTGTTAAGGTTAATACTTTATAGGCTGAGAATGATGGGGTGGCTAGGGCAGCCATTTTGGCATTCTTGGAGAACACCTTGTTCGATGTTTATTCATCAGATGCCTATACTGCTAAAGTCTTATGGGATAAGCTGGACCAAACCCATAATACTGATTCTCAAGGATTTGAGAAGTATTCTGTGGCTAGGTTTCTTGATTTTAAGCTGGTGGATGGAAAATCCATGACTAAACAGGTTCATGAGTTTGAGATGTTAGTTCATGATTTGGGTGAGTCCGGTATGGTCTTGCTTGAGAAGTTTCGAGTGATGTCTGTGATTGAAAAGCTCCCCAAGTCTTGAGAAGAGTTTGCTCTCTCCCTAAAAAGACAGAAATGAGAGATCACATGGACTAACTTGATGTTGGACATCTCAGTACGGGAGCAGCACAAGTCCAAATAGGGACATGTGTTGCCTGTGGAACATGGGAGCTCGAAGGTGAATATAGACTGTAGGACTGGAAAGAAAGGTAGTCATTAAAAAGGCTAACACTAAACTTGACTAGAACAAGGCTAAGAAACCAAAGGCGAATAAACCATGTTGGTCTTGTGGACGAATTGGTCATTGGAGCAAGGACTGTCCAAGTAAGAAAGCTAAGAAAGCTGGAGTGGTAGCTCAAGCAAATACTGTGCTTGGACTTGGAACCACGAGTGGGCCAGTAGCTAACATGGTCATTGGTGAGGTTGTTGCCTCTGGAACCGATGACGGGTATGTTACTTACAACCTTGTACTACTTTCCACTTATCTGTCACATGAGTGGTTGATTGATACTAGAGCTAATGTACATATTTGTGCTGATATTAGCTTGTTTGTATCTTATCAACAGAGTCATGGAGTGACAGTGACGATCGGGAATGCTAGTGTTGCACAAGTGCTTGGAATAGGAAACGTGGACCTAAAGTTTACTTCTGGGCGGATTCTATCTCTCACTAGAGTGCATCATGTTCCCTCTATTCGTAGAAATATTATAAGTGGAAGTTGTTTAGTTAAAAACGACTTTGAACTTTCTTTGAAGTGTAGTAAAGTAGTTATTACTCATACTGGTACATTCTTTGGCAAGGGTTACTTTTCTGATGGTTTGTTTTTAATAAATGTTGAACCTGTTTTGGGTGGTTTTATTAATGATAGTGTTGCACCTTCTGTTAATTGTGTAGAATCATCTGATTTGTGGCACTTACGACTTGGTCATTTAAATCTTGGTGCTCTAAAGAATATGTTGAATTTAGAGTTGATCCCAAAGTACGCCATTGATAAGAAATCTAAGTGTCAAGTGTGTGTAACTGCTAAACAAACAAGGAAACCTTTTCATAATGTTGTTAGGGATTCAGACTTGTTAGATTTAGTGCACTCAAACATATGTGAATTTGGTGGTGTGTTGACCAAGGATCACTGTAGATATTTCATTACCTTTATAGATGATTGTAGTAGATATTGTTATGTTTATTTGCTTAAACATAAGAATGAAGCACTAGATAAATTCATTATGTATAAAAATGAAGCTGAAACACAAATTGGCAAAGTACTTAAACGTTTGAGGTATGATAGAGGTGGTGAGTATACGAGTACCTTGTTTAATGAATTTTGCGCAAACAATGGTATAGTTCATGAAGTTACTCCATCATACACACCTGAGTCTAATGGGTGGCAGAACGAAAGAACAGAACTTTTAAATACATGATTAACAATATGCTAATTATTTCTGGGTTGCCTAAGTACATGTGGGGAGAAGCTCTGAATACGGCTTGCCATATTCTGAATAGAGTCCCTCTGAAACATATGGACAAAATACCATATGAATTATGAAGAAAGCGTAGGACAAGTTTGAGTTATCTTCGTGTGTGGGGGTGCCTTGCTAAGGTGCTTGTCCCTGAACACAAGAGAAAGAAACTGGATCCGAAAACTGTTGATTGTATCTTTCTGGGCTATCTTGAAACCACAACTGCTATTAGATTTTTAGTATTAAAATCTAACATAGATGGTATTGTGGCGAATACGATAGTTGAGTTTCGTGATGCAACTTTCTTTGAGGAAGTATTCCTTATGAAGACTAGTATACCTTTGGGTAGTTCTGAGGATGATCCCACTCATACATCGACTTATATTCCTGATCATGTGGAAAATATGACAAATGTGGGGGTGGATCCTGGTAATAGCTCTACTCCTAACGAAGTATAGGAACCTAGAAGGAGTAAGCGTGCAAAGGTAGTCAAGGACTTTGGAAGTGACTTTATCACTTATAATGTCGATGATGAGCCTTTAACTTTCCGTCAAGCAAAGAATTCTTCGGAGTCAAGGCATTGGAAAGGCGCTGTAAAGAGTGAAATTGACTCAATTGTTTCAAACGGAACATGGGAGTTAGTTGATCTCCTTCCAGGGTGTTCTACTATTGGATGTAAATGGATCTTCAAGAGGAAGCTAAACCCTGATGGCTCAATAAATAAGTACAAGGCTAGGCTATTTGCTAAGGGCTTTAGGCAAAGGGAAGGCATTGATTATTTTGATACATATTCTCCAGTTGCCCGAATGACAACAATCAGAATGCTTATTATATTGGCTTCTGTACATGGTCTGATCATCCATCAAATGGATGTAAAGACAGCTTTTCTTCATGGTGACCTTGAAGAAGAGATTTATATGGATCAGCCTGAGGGATTTGTTACTTCTGGTAATGAGAGGAAAGTATGTAGACTAGTCAAGTCCATCTATGGCCTTAAACAAGAACCTATAGACTGGCATAAAAAGTTTGATGAAACTGTTTTAGACTTCGAATTTTTTAGTTAATGAAAGTGACAAGTGTGTCTACTATAAGGTTAGAGGTAATGATTGTGTGATCGTGTGCTTGTATGTAGATGATATCTTGTTGTTTGGAACCAATATTGAGATTATTAATGAGACAAAGAGTTTCTTGAAGAGGCACTTTGAGATAAAGGATATGGGTGAGGCTAGTGTGATTCTTGGGATCAAGTTGACTCAGTCAACTGATGGAATAACTTTGTCACAGTCTCATTATATAGAGAAATCTATACTTGAGAAGTATGGTTATTCAAATTGTAGAATCGCTAGTACACCATATAATTCAAAAGTTGCCTTAGTCAAGAATAGTTCAGGAGTTCCTGTGTCTCAGTTAAGGTATTCTTGGATTATTGGGAGTTTGCAATATCTTGCTAATGTGACTAGGCCGTTTATTTCTTATTTTGTGTCTAAGTTGGCTAGATATACAAGTTGTCCAAAAAAGACTCATTGGGAGGCACTGGATAGAGTTCTTAGATATATGAAGGGAACTATTTCCCTTGGCTTGCATTACCGGAGATTTCCGGGGGTACTCGAGGGGTACAGTGATGCAAGTTGGATAGCTAAGAAATCTGGTTCCAATGGAGTGACTGGATATGTGTTTACCCTTGCGGGTGGAGCAGTGTCCTGAAAGTCTTCTAGACAAAATTTGATTATTCGGTCTACTTTTGAGGCTGAGTTGTGTGCACTTGATGCCATAGGGACGGAGGCTGAATGGTTACATGGACTCATGAGTATGTTACCTGTAGTAAGCAAGCCGCTTCCTGCCATTTCTGTTCATTGTGATAGCCGTACAACTATCGACAAAGTCAGAAGTGTAAAGTATATTGCTAAAACAAAGAGACACATCCAAGTTAGACTAAAGTCTATATGGGGTCTTGTGTCTGATAAGATTATTGCTATAGAGTTCATAGGAACTCAGGATAATATAGCTGATCCGCTGACTAAAGGGATTGAGCATGCTATAGTCCTTAAGTCGAGGTTGGGGATGGGACTGGTAACCCATCATAATTCATCAACAGCGGGAACCCAATACACCTGAGAGGAGATCCCTCGAAGTGTATTCAATGTGGTAATAACAAGTTGTAAGGATGAATTGGTAGTACCTCTACCATATACATTTAGATACTTATGTATCTGAGTCTATTCCCTATAAACCTTAAGAGGTACTTGAACTGCTAGTTAGCAAGAGTTATTTGAACTCTGAATGGGGTCAAGTCGTTTGACGAGATGATAGCAGTACATTTCTGGAGATGCCCAGCTAAGCGAATGTAATTGTGTGGTCGTAATTAGAGAAAAGGGTTATTCCTCGAAACATTCGACGAACATGATCGAGACATGACCATTAACGTCTCAAAGCCGTAGATTGGCACCATAGCCTTTGACTTGTCGTCGTCTATGGAGTGTGGTTACACCCAACGGATAAAGATTCAAGGTGAAGCATTCCATCTGTATTCGGTAGCCATCGAAGTAGAGGACTTAAGAAGGTTCAAACCCGGGAGGGTACCGACTCTGAAAAGCAAGTCATGATAAAATCTGGTATGCAATTTAATTATGGATTTGTGGGGGATTGTTAGAAAATGGAAAGTTTGAGGCATATTTTATATATGTTCTTGATATGATTTTCGGAAACTAACACTTGGAGGTTGTTCCTTGACATGAGGACTTAAACTTTCATATTTGGATCTAAGATATTTTCTTAGTGGAATCCATGAATATATTGAGACAAAGTTGCTTGTTTGAAATGGGTTATGGGGATTTTGTCCCACATTGGTATTGTAAAAGAAAGATATTGAGTTTATATAGCATCTTGTGTTAGTGTTATTTACAACTACTAGCATAAGTGGAATGCTTGTGTGGCCTAGTGCTAGTGTGAACTCTTATATTTTTCTTTTCAATTACAAGTTTAATTATTTATATTGATTATTTAATTATTAATATAAAATATATTGAGTAAGGATTCTTTTAATCATACTCTGAATATATTTTGTAATATTAATATTAATTAATCAGGATATAATATAAATAATAAGGAAAACCCATTTTGTTTACTTTTTCTATTTTGTTACTTGGTGTACCACATCGAGTAAAATAGAAGAAGAGCAACTTGAGATTAAAATGACACAAGTCTCGGTGCCTACCTCGCAAACATATATGAGTTGCATAGGTTTTTTGGGCAAACTGAGGTGCGAGTCGCCGTTGATCATTGTTGGTTCTGTGGCCAGATTGATCTGTTGCTGTTTTATCCTGGAAGCGATATTGCTGCATTCCATCACAGCTTAAGTGGGGGGCAATAATCTCTTCAAGAACAGTCAAGTCCTCTTAAAGGGTTTGGTGACTCAGCTATAGTGTTCTTCTTCTTATCAGAATTTGGAAAGCGATAAGAGATAAGTTTTCTTTACTTTCTTTGTCAATTACAGTCTTTATAGTTTGTTATTGCCTTCGTGTATTATTTCGTTAGTTGGTTATTTGCCATGTTCTTGTTATTATATATATAACTGCCCATTGTTGCTGTGTAGTTAGAATTATACCCAACATACATTGTGCTACGGCCTAAATTTGAATTCAGATTTTAAAGCTCATTTCAATGAATAATAATACCTGGTGAAAGGGTGGGATTAAATAATCACTATAATGACCTAAAAGGGATCAGAACTTGTTCGCGTGATTATTTGAGTGATTAATATCCACACTAATTATGTCTAAATCAACAAAGAATGTAAGAAATTAGGCCAAATAAAACAACGGGTTGAGATACCTGATTTTTCACATCTTGCTTCACTAATTATATCTGCTATAAACAATTAAGCACTTCATCACTTCATGTCTACCTAAAACAGAATATCTTCTATATGAAATCACTTATCAAGTCTGAGTGCTCAAACTGAACAAAACAAAAGTATCAATATTACAATAGATAGTAAGAAACAAGTATCAATATTCTTTAACAATAATTTGAATTCAATTAATTAAAGAAAGGTCTTTGACAGCTAAAACAACTTGTAAAAATCACTTCATTCATCAACACTATAAAGCTTTGTTTACAAACTCTGGATTCTCTTTACTTCCACTATCTATGGAACCACAGAGCCACTACAAAAAAAATTCCTACCATGTATTTGGTAGGAAATGGCCCAAATTTGGTAGAAAATGGGGTCAATTTCTACCAACAGACTTGGGGGAAAATGCTCAGATCGGAATTATTCCTTGATAGAAATTGTTCTAAATGGCCACCAGTTGTCAAGTGGCTGCTACATGATCGGCCACGTCATCTGTCATGTCACACAAATGGGGTCCACTTGATGGAAATTAAGACTAACAAGTCATTTTTCCTACTAGAATTGGTAGATTTTGATAAAAAAATGGTAGGTTTTGTCTGAGAAACCTTGAAAATGGGAATTCCTATATTAACCATTTCATAACACCGTTTAGCTTGAATGCGGTAGGAAATAACTTGAATGTGGTAGGAAATGGCTTGAATGTGGTAGGAAATGTTAGACCATTTTTAAAAAAAACAATTTATTTCATTGATATAAATGTAGAACAAATTGAACATAATTAATATCTAAATTATAATCATACAATGATAACCAAAACTAAAAAAATCATCAAAAACCACAATCCGGGAGCATATCACCATTGTGACATAAAAAGTTGAATTTACATCTTCATAGCCATTGTTCAATATTAGAAATAATAATTAATTACAACAATTAATAGATGTTTAAAAAGTTTAGAGTAATCATCTTCAAGTTATCATCGTCGTTGAATTATTTTCCTTCATTTTTTGTAATTTATTCATTTTAGTCATTGTTTTCCATTTTCTTGGCCTTAAATGAATAAAATCTACATGAGAAATATAAATAAATGTTAGCAGTGATTGACATACATGAACAGTTAATACATGTGAGGGTTAATGATGTGGTTGGTGGGACCATTTTGGTACTAAATTTTGGTAAAAACCTACCAAAATTGGTAGGTTTTGAGTTTCCTACCAATATTCACTACAAGAAATATGTCCATTTGCGACGACCAGCTTGCGACAGAAAAATTTTGCGCGCCAATTTATGACGAAAAGTTAGAAATCGTCGTAAGTACTTGCGACGGAAAAAAATTAGCGTCGTAAGTATAGTATTTTATTAATAAACAGGTTATGAATAATTTAAAGAAAAAGAAAAAAGGAGCGTGAAGGGGAACGATGTCGTTTTAAATTTCCGACGGAAATGGTTTCCGTCGCAAGATATATATTTTACTATTAAATTATATTTTAAATTAAATGAACAGAAAGGTTGTTTGTATGTGCAACAGGGAACGACGACGTTTTATCCTAATTTACGACGGACTAATCGTCGCAAATCTCTTACGACGAAATTGCGTCGCAAGTTTGCCTACTAAGTTACGACGGAATAGTCGTCGTAAAATATCTTACGACGGAAATGCGTCATAAGTTCCCCCACCTACCATACTTAATGCAACCTTCCGATATTTATAGGAGCAGTTAAAATAATATTTATTAAGCAAACTTCAGACGGAATCAGTCGCCGTCGTAAGTAAGCCTGTGTAAAATAATATTTATTAAGCAAACTTCCGATGGAATCAGTCGCCGTCGTAAGTAAGCCTGTGTAAAATGCTACTGCCTCTTTTTTTTCTTCCTTATTCTTTCCCATCTTCCTTTTATGCAAAAACACATCATATGTAAAATGACATAACAACTAATTTCGGCAACATTCATCAATGTAAGAACTTCATTCTACTCTCATATATTTAATTTGTATGCACGCATCTATGTAATTTATATTTAAATTTATTACATGCTTAATTTATTATGTGTGCATACTTATGTAGCTTATTTGCAATTTATTTTTACATTTGTAGATGTCTTATGATACTAGTTGGATCTCCAGGAGAACTATTCCCGGTGGTTATGGTTTTACGGAAGAATATATTAAAGGGGTTGATTTTTTTTTGAAATTTGCAAGAGAAAATAGTAAGGAACCAAATGATCCGGAACTTTTAATTAGATGTCCATGTAATACATGTAAAAATCAACTCATCCAACTCATTCCCGATGTCGAGTTCCACTTATATGCAACCGGTTTTTCTTGAAACTTACACCATATGGAAATATCATGAAAAAGAGATTGGTTCAAGAAATGAAGAAATGAATGATCATGAAGATGTATTTGATGAATTTGAAATGGTGAGAGATGCCTTTAAAGGGGGAGATTTTGGAGAGGAAAATAGCAACCATGAGGACCCGAATGAGCAAGCATCTAAATTTTTGAACAATGTGAATGATGTCGGGGAGCCAATATATCCGGGCAACTTGAAGTACACGCAATTGAAGCTTGTCACAAAATTACTCCATTGGAAGAATAAAAATAAATGTAGTGATAAATGAGTTGCTCTTTTTACTAGGAGACGAGTTTCCGGAGGGGCATAAGGTCCCTTCTAATTATTATGCTGTCAAGAAGTTGAGATTGGGATACGAAAAAATACATGCATGCGAGAATGATTGCATGTTATTCTATGGTGAAGATAAAGATTTGGAAAATTGTAAGTACTGTGAGTTGAGCCGTTACAAAGATGTAACACAATTCCGAGAAAGGTCTTAAGATATTTCAAAATCACTCCTCGTCTACAACGTTTGTACATGTTTACTCGCACATCCCAGTATATGAAGTATCACAACAACAGAATTGTGAACGAATGAGTCCTTAGTCACCCTGCAGATGGAGAAGAATGGAAGGAATTTGACAAGAACTATCCGGATTTTGCAGCGGAGATTCGTAATGTTAGACTTGGTCTTGCAACTGATGGATTCCCCCCGTACAGCAACACTACTTCTACTGTATACTCAGTTTGGCCTGTTGTATTACTAGTATACAACCTTCCGCATACCATGTCTATGAAAGATCCATACATGTTCATGATACTACTAGTACTTGGGCCGAATGATCTTGTGAGGAACATAGTGTACAATGAACCGCGTAATAATCTACATAGTTTCCCTGTGTGTTATATAATTAGTTGGCTTGTAGGAAGAGGTTAAATTTTTTTATACATGTGCATATTAAAATACTATCTGACATAAGATTCTTGATCGAGGGCTGATTTTTTCTTATCATTATAAACCACAAATAGAATTTAATATATGTTACATAAATATTAGTTTAAGTACAGTATTGATTTATATTAGTACTAACTAGTGAGCAAGTACCAGGCTAATTAAACTTGCAACAGGAAAATTACATAAATTTATTTTTTGTTACATATAAACATATGTCAGGATATTATATCATATTCTATCAATCTGAAATTACACAATGCAAATAAATGTAATATTAATTTATAAACTTTACAAAGACTGACATGTATGACCTAGACCACAGGGTACTCTTACTGAATATATATACCGGAGGCTCGGAACACTTTAAAGTGATTTAAATAAGAAACAGAACGACCACAAGGTACTCTTACTCTACTAGGTTATAATAACTACTTTGGAAAATTTATTTTCAAGTTGAGTTTTATAAACAAATCTACCTGCTTATGAATGATCCGAGGAGTCATTAAACTGTTCTCTGTTCACAGCCATATGTAAATATTGGAAAGAGATGTTCTTATCCCGTATGACCATATCCACTAAAACAGAAAATTAAGAAATCACTTGAGCGGGACATGATAAACTGCAAACAGTTTGAGGCTATGCTAGTTGAGAAATTATCACATTGAGGCAAAATATAACAGATAATGGAAGCAAATTAGGGCTGAGTGATATCACTTAGTTTTAAAATGTTTGATATTAAAATGTTCATTTACTTTATACTATAAAAATTGTTTTTCAGGATCGTTATGTTACAATATGTGGAAAGAAAGGTGTTGATCCTAAGAAGACCCAAATACATAGTTGGATAGAGGCAGTCAGATGTGTTAGAAAGAATAGGATTCCTGGACACCCGCAGCTTCGACCTTCTGACATCTATGGTATATTCTTTTTTATACATGGAATGTTTTTGCAGTCTTCTTTTGTCCCCTATAATTTGTTACTACTAATGACAAATATATATTATCACAGGATCTGATGGACGTCCACCACCGCCTCGGAAACGGGAAGGAAGCTCCGGCAGATCTGTAATGGCTCGCATACACGATGAATTATTTATGAGGGTCATGGATGAAACCCTTGCACAGGCTCGAGCCAATCCGGAGGAGTATCCGCTGACTGCTGATAAGGGGACTCTTCGCTACCATCAGATCATCCCATTGCTAGGGAGATTCGACATGCTATTATTCGGGTCGTTGTTGAGGTACTAAACAATATATATAAAAAGGACGAACCTAGAGCAGTTAAGGTAAAAATACTTATTACAGTATTTTGTTAAGTTAAGAATTTGTCTTTTTTTCAAATTTAATTTCTGGTGGGACACTATATTATTGTTTCCAATTCTCTTGATATGTAGCAATTGTTCCAGCCACCACAATTTGAGTAAAATGCATCCGTTGGTAGGTACCTTCAGCTCTTGAATCCGCACACAATAAAGGGCTGGAACAATGGCTATAACTCTAATTACTGAATACCCAAGAAAATAATACGCATAAAAAACTTCTTAAAATTAGGATCATGATTAATTAGTAGCAATTAAAATCATTAATATTTTCATGTACATTTATAAGGAAATCTCAATTAATTACCAGCTGACTTGAATTCTAGGCAAGTTATATAATTGAGAAAATATATTCCAGTAGTAGAATCAAACCTGATTTAATGTTATATTTTTATGTACATTTTAGGGTAAGGCCCCAGCTGACGACGATGATGTTGATGATGGTGAGGGCAGTGTAAGGACAGAATCAGATGATGATGACTGAGATATGAGTGTGCCTTATAACGTAGTCTCTCGTGGCGGTCCTATAATTAGGGGTTAAATATCGATGTAATGGGTTATGAATGTTTGTAGGATAATTTGAATTATCCTTATGAACTAAATCTATGAATTTTTGTAAGATGATCTAAGCTAATGTCAGATTGTTTTAACTTTTTATGTAGTCGAAATGGTGTTCTTATGTAAAGTATGGTATCTTTCATATTTAGGTTGGTTTAAATGTGTGGATGATTTCTTATTCTTTGTTTTGCATATTTTAATATATTTTGGTGTTGAATTGCGCTACAATTTTATATTTACTGGGATTTGTGATTGGAAAGGTTTAGGAATCAATTTGAAAGCCGAAAAAGGCTGGAATCAGAAAAACCAGGATCCTGCTGCCTGCGGAAAAATTATTTTACGACGGAATTCTGGGTTACTTATGACGGAATTCCTTAATTATTCTTGTTACTTACGACAGATTTGTGGGTTACTTGGGACGGTTGTTCTTCATGATTTTATTCATTTTTTTTGTTTCAAATTAATTCTGACAAGCTTGTAGGCCCAAAGTGTTAACTTACGACATACCGATCGTCGTAAATTAGAAATAAATGACGGAACATACCGTCGAAAGTTTAGTTATTAGCCTATTAAAAGTGGGCTCCATTTCCCATAACTTACGACGTTTTTCTTAACTTTGTGACGGAATGGTTACTTATGACGAAATGGTTACTTACGACGAAATGGTTACTTATGACGAAATATATACTTGTGACAGAATTGATACTTATGACGAAATGCTTACTTGTGACAAAAATCTGAACTTAAGACTTGAGCAAAAATGTCGAATAATTTTTATCGCAATTGGCCCAATTGCGACGAATTTCAGTGTAAAAATTCCGTCGCAAATGGGCATATTTCTTGTAGTGATTGGTAGGTTTGGTAGGTTTGGGTGCCTGCCTGTACAAAACCTAGGCTTCACCTAAAGCAATTCGTATGAGATTACGTGTTGGTAGGAAATGGTAGAGTAATTCCTACCAAGTTTTTCTAGTAATATTTTCTTGATAGGAAATGCCCTTTTTTCTTGTAGTGAGCAATAATTTTCTAAATCAACAATAAAGATACATTTATAAATGAAGCTTTGTAACGGATGAAAATCTTATAGAATATAAAGTAAATCATATTCCAAACATATCACACAAGAGAATTCTTATTGTTTTACATTAAAATCATATGTTAAGAGACCCGAACTAATACAAACTTCATATACAATTTTTAAACCATTATCTGCTGAGAAGCAACCGACAAAAAAACATCATGAACAATGATCTTGTCTATTGTTCATCCTTCAAACAATTATCCCCGGTTTTACAAGCGTCGTGATTGTTATGATGCCATCCAAATTCAGCTTTTCAAAAGTGAAACTATCTTACAAATAGGCATGACTATGTCTTTGCTTTTGTTATTTCTTCTGCTAGTAGAATTGACGAAAGTCTCAGAATGTAGAACAAGGCTCTCTTGAAACTAATAAACATTGTATAAATATATCTGGTCTAGTTATCCCTCTAGAGTTGCAAATCATTGTTGAAATTCATTCTCTATATTTTATAACTTGTACAGTACAAGTTATACGTATGATCTAAACAATTCCATATAACAAGGTTATTATTATTTACAAAATCAATCAGTCGCTTGTCATGAGTTTCGAAACTACACTTGTTAACCTCTGAAAAGGAGTTGTCACTCAACCTTAACACCCACGTTATTACCACATCCATAGAACCACCCACCACATCTTCCAAACTAGTTAGAAGAGCTATTGATCCCCCATGTTCTTCCATCACCAATACGGAAAGAACTTTACACGTCGCCTCTTTTATGTCAGGTTGTTGGCTATTGTTGGTTGAGGTGACTCATATTCTACTTTTATGCATCACCTATTAATAAGTTGACATGTAATATTTTTGTAAATGACATTATATGTCGATTCATTATTTTATATGTTGGTTAATTTAAGAGCTACACAATAATTTTCATCGTAATGCCCAAAACATGAACACGGCAGCTCAAATTGGAATTCAGGTCCTAGTTGATTAAGTTTCTTGAAGAACGGGGTTCCATAAAAATGAGTCCGTCTGGGGTTTTTTAAAACATATAACTTATGACTTAAAGTTGATAAGTCTCATATAAATAATATGAACATCATAATTTATAAGTTATTTAGGTGTTTGGATAATTTTACGTATAAGTTATTTATAAGTTGATAATGTGTTTGGTAACTTATAACTTATAAGTTATAATTTTTTTGAAATAAAATTAAAATATAAATTACAAATTTAGTTAATAATTTTAATACATGATTACAAAATAAAAGAAGAAAATTTAAAAATAAGAATAATGACATCGCAATAAAACTATATAATATACACTATTCATCTCGGCGAAAATGAAGTCATACTATTGATCTGGGTTACAAAAAAAAAACTAAATAAAATTAGATTGATTTAGTTTGGCCGGTATAGTGGTCTCGGGAAAAAAATAAAATTATACGATTAAAATGGGTTAAAAAATTAAAATCAAAAGAGAACTAACCTTTATTTAAAAATTTTAAATAAACAAATTTTATGACTTTTAAATTTCAACAAATTTAATTTGAAAAGATCATTATCTGTTAAAAATATTTTGTACATA
This sequence comes from Apium graveolens, assembly GCF_009905375.1. Lineage (NCBI taxonomy): Eukaryota > Viridiplantae > Streptophyta > Magnoliopsida > Apiales > Apiaceae > Apium > Apium graveolens. The sequence goes on from NC_133649.1 coordinate 41,188,464, forward strand.
TCATTATAATATAATTTTAAAAAAGAATAATGAGATGAACAAATAAGTTGCGAATGAAAATGAAGAATGAAATTGGTAAAAGTTAGGATTCTTAACTTTTTAGTTGTGGCTTGAAGTTGGTTACATATGGACGTTCTCTTAATTTGCCACATGATAGTTAAAAATGAAACTTGCTTAAAGTATAAATGGGGCTCAAGACTATATGTGATGGCTTGAATATAACCAATGTTGACCGGGATCTTCGAACAAATATTGTAGCCCATCACATATTCCATAAATCTATAAACAATGAAACTTTGATACTTTACCAAAGTTATCATCTATGAAAATTTTATTTGATTTTATTTATAATTTAAAAGGTTTTGTAAGACTTTATAAAAAAGGATTCGAGATACTGTACTTGTTAGTGTACTTGTAGGTTTTAAAAATATTATTATAAAATTTTAAAAGCTTATTTTTAAATACTAATTAACTTATAATTGCGCAAATCATAAATTTCTCTAAAATTATTTTACTTTATTTTAAAAATTGATATAATCAATATTAATTTAATTTGGCATTAACGTGAGTCTAATCCTAAATCTAAACCCCTAAATTTTTAACATGACACGGATGCGACACGAAAGTTTAGTCTTTGTCTTGAGTACACGACACGAAAAATACACGAATGGGAAGTACACGATTGAGATGATGCAGTGTAAACCCTTCAGGTACATGACACGATATAAGGTACACAAAAATAATATTTTTATAATTAAATATTAATATAAATTATAAATATTTATATTTTTGATATAAATATATATTAATATAAATATGCATGTATCTAATTAATATTTTAAAATAAAGCATAATTTTTTTAATGTTGTAAGTATAGATGATTTAAATGTACATATTTTATATAATTTTTGTAAATTATTTACTTAAAAATTCAATATTTACATTTAACTATTTATGAAATTATATTTATATTAATATTCAATTTTACACGAAACATGACGCGAGAACGACATAAAAATGAAAGTACACGAACATGAAAGTACACAAACCCTAAATGGGCCGGTTTTATGTTTGGCCTTTCAGTACACGACACGAACGAATTGACAAATTTACATAAATCTTCGTATACAATAACTTATAATAAAATCTAATATACGATGGTTCTCGTTAATTGAATTTGAGATATTTAACATTTTTTATTAGAATAAATTTTTAATTTTTTTAATAACCGAAAATCAAAAATTTTATTATTTTGGCTAGTTGTACATGAACTCTATTAGGCATGCCAAAATAATCCAGTACGATGGATACCCGAACCTCGAAACTCAAAATTTTGAATTTACCGGTAACCTGATTTTTTAGATTTTGATTTGGACAAGAAATTTTAAACCTAAAAATTTTAAACCTGATTTGAACAAGAAATTCGGAAAATACCTAAAATGTGTATATATATATATATATATTAAACTTTAATTAATACTAAAATTTAATGAAATTGAATTATTGTATATTTTAAACGAGTGATAAGGTGGAAAAGGTATCTTTTAGCGGTAAATATAGTTAATTGGGTATTAATTGGATCGATTATTAAAATATTGGTTATGCACATATAAAAAGAACTGATGTTGCGTTGGAATGGTTGAAGCTTCCGCATTGCGTAATAGATTTTTCGCTAGTGTTGGAGCTTGCGTGTTTAATCCCATTCACTCGAAATAATAATAGTTATACATATTTTCCGATTTCGCGTTGGCGTGTCGGGTGTGTTCATATCCAATCCAAAAAAAACCCAACCCGAAATTTATTGGATCGGATTCTGGTATTCATTTTCGGCTATTTTTTAGGTTCAGATCGGGTTCGGGTTTAGATAAGAATTATGTCATATCCGACTTGATCCGACCTTGATTACCATCCCTAAACCCTAAAGGGAAAATGGATTTTTTTATCTCCCAACTTATTGTGTGTTTAGAAACTTACCACTCAACTATAATTTTTTTTGTTTTACTCGCTAATGTTAGGTTCAGATTTCTTTTAATCACTAACGTTAGGTTCAGATTTGATTATTAGTGTTTTGTCAATATTCTATAGCATTATTAAAATATAGTGATAACTGGTACAAAAAGTGTTATAAGTGTCTTATAAGAAAGCTTATATGTGTTTGCTAGATGCATATGGAGGAGTGATACGTATGTTATAGGAATAACGCATATTGTTTTAAACATCTGATCAGAACATATGTATATACATTCAAAATCAAAACTATAAACTCATCCATTCTAATAGAATTGTGAAACAAATATATATATAAACACAAAAATATAATAATGTTTTAATAATGTCAATTTGGTATTAAATCAAACAACTCTCACAAGATATTTATCTGACAAACATAGTTTTATAACTTATTTTTGAGATTTTTTTTGTATATAAAAATTTAAACATTAAATTATTATTTATAAGAAAAAAAATTAAAAATAATTCATGAAACTACATCTTTAGAAGCCTTAAAATGCATGTCAAACTCTCAACACCAAGGTAAACGTCTTGGTGGACATATGGAGTATTATATATAAAGATATAGACATATATCAAATCATTAAAAAATTACAGACTGCCACTATATTTTAATATTGCTACCAAAAATTGACATAATGATAATAATCAAATATGAACCTAACATTAGTGATTAAAAACAAATACGAACCTAACATTAGTCAGTAAAAAAAAAGAAATTATAGTTGAATGGTAAGTTCCTAAAAATACGTTAAGTTGAGTGACAAAAAAATCCATTTTCCCAACCCTAAAAGATTTTAGTTCTAACATGTCACACTACACCATATATGGCGTATTGCAACTACTCGCCTAAAGAATGTTACCCAATGTGTTACCTTAGATGTGGTACTTATAAGCTAATTTAATATTATTTTTTTTATGTTACCTTAGCCAAAAACGTGGTGTTACATTAGCTAGAAAGTGTTGTAGTATAAAACGTACTTGTCAAAGTGTTGCCTTGGGGTATTAAAGTATAAATATAATATTTTTAAAGATTAAATATTAATTTAAACTTATTTTACAAGGATGTAAGGTGATATATACAATAAATAAGGCACATGATGATATAAAAATTTTATACATTAAGAAATTTAAACGTAAACTTTTTAATTAAGAAATTTTGAAAATATAAAATATGAGTTTTAAAACTAATAACAAATTTAAAAAGATATAAAGTCCCCTCATTTTTTTACAAGCACTTATATATAAGTTATAAAAGTAAAAAGTATTAAAATATATAAATATATGAATTGTAAATATAATAAAATTCATATGATTAAATTTATTTTCAAAAAAATTTATCAGAATATTATTTAATGAGTTAATAAATTTGAAATATATGTAAATTATTAAACTGAATAGCTGGTAAACATTGCACTCGAGCGGGTAAAATTTGGGCCGCCCATATTTTCACACAAGTTTGAATTTTTCATATACAATGATATCGATACCCTATTCATTCGATGGCCTCTTCATTCGACTTCTTCTCTCAGTCCCCTCTTGGCTAATCTGCTAATCTCTCTGGGCTTATTTCTCTATCGCCATCACTTTCAATCTCTCTCCGCCAGTGTCTATCCCCTAATTAGAAGTTTATATTTCTAATTAAATTGGGGTGTAACTATTTTAAGCAATTTAGCTTAAATAGTTATAGTTTTATTTATTAAATAATAGAGGGAATATTACGTAATGAAGCTAAATTAGACGATGTCATTTTAGACTTTGTTAGTAGCATCATTCTTAGATCACGTGCCATAACGGTACAAGTGGAATACCAATCCCTTGGTAACACGTGTCCAGTTGGTGGTATATAGTCAGGAGAGGAGAGATAGGAACACAGACTTGTGATTTGTATTTTCATATCGTTTTGTTTCATTCCTGTAATTCTCCTTCCTGTACTTTATTTTATCAGCTTATCCATTTCAGCTTTTTACTTTCCTGTTTGTTTGTCCATTTCCATTACGTTTCCAATTCACATAAAAACTATGAAATAGTTACAAGTGGTATCAGAGCAGCTATTTTCTTGGCCTGTTTAATTCAACGGCGGATGGAACAAGCTTGAAATCTCTGGATGAGAGGATGGGTGTACTGGAGAGCAAGTTAGTTGAGTTCACATGGGAATTCGGTAAAGAAAAAGGGGAACACAAATCACAGTTTGGAGAAATGGGTAAACAACTAGAAGGGTTGGGATCTCAAGTAACGAAGATGAACTTAAACTTTGAAGAGATCAAGGCTATGATGATAAACTGGCAGTCCAGAGAAGGGACGACCAAGAAGAACACCCAAGAGCATGGATCTTCAACCTTGGACAGTAACGTCACTCCTCAATCAGGTGAAACTCAATTTCCTTCTGGATCTATGACAACTACTACTAATAATATTACTACTATGCCTTTTGTGCCTGTTTACACATCTACACAGAGCGTTCCTGTGCAACCAAACCCCCCACCTCTTACCACACAGTTCACCACTCCATCCACGCCCTTTACACCATCTCACAATGCCATATACACCATGACTCCACCCTTTACATCTACTACTATGTCAAATAATATGACTAACACCACTAGTATCCCTCACCAGCTTAATATACCTCACTAGTCTACTCATGGGTACCAAAATCAGATACCCTTGCATATACATCCTCCAGTATTTACACCCCATACACCTACAAGCCACCATCCTCATTTCAATCCCATCCCCAAAATAGAGTTTCCTCGATTCGATGGCACTGATCCCAAATGATGGGTAATTAAAGCAGAACAATACTTTGAGTTTATTTCCTTAGATGATGGGAAAGAGGTGAAGTTAGCAGGACTGCACTTTGAAGGAAATGCCAATGTGTGGTATAAATTTTATCAGAGTGGTAGAATGAACACTACCTTGAAGGTGTTTCAAGAAGATGTAATTAACAGATTTGAAGACCCGGACACAGGGGATGTACAAGATTTATTCAACAAACTCAACCAAACTGGTTCAGTGAGTGAATATGAGCATAAGTATGAAGAATTGAGGGCGTTGGTTATAACCCGGAACAGGAACTTGACCGAGGAATATTTTGTGTCTAGTTTCATTAGTGCTTGCAGGACCATATTAAGTGTGCTGTGAAACCGTTCAGGCCTCAAAATCTAGCTGATACAATATTTTTGGCTAAACAAGAGGAGTCTAAGACTAGGAGGAGTCATCATCAGGTTGGCTAAACCTGCATCAAGAATGTCAGTACTAATGCCATGGATTTGAAAAAGGGACAGACAGTTGTAAATTGAGTTGGGAGTCAAACCCTGTTTACAATGGAGCATGGAGCAGATCAACTCTGTCCAGTAAAGAAATCCTAGAAAGGAGATCAAAAGGATTATGTTTTCATTGTGATGAAACATATCATCCAGGAAGAGAATGCAAGGCCAAGTTATACTCCATGGTGGGTGAAAATGAAGAACCACCAATAAAGGAAGAAGGCATTGAGGAGGTGATCTAAGAAATGGAAAATATGCTTCATGAAGCTGAGACACCAGGGGAAATTTCTCTGTATGCCATGTCTGGTCAAAAGTCTGTGGGAACAGTGAGGTTACAGGGATTGATAAAGAAGCATCCATTCAGTATTTTAATAGACAGTGGATCAACCCACAGTTTTATAGATCAAGCAATAGTGAAGAGGTTGGGACTAATTGCAGAGGCTGTCTCTCCCTTGATTGTGACTGTGGTCAATGGGAGTCAAGTGCTAGCAGAGACTGCTTGTAAGCAGTTCTCCTACAATATCCAAGGGCATGCATTCCACACAGACCTGAGGTTATTGTCACTTGGGGGATCAAACATGGTATTAGGGGTTGATTGGTTACAGAAGCATAAACCAGTCACATTTGACTTTAATGCAGTAAATATCACCATACAGAAAGAAGGGAAACCAGTCATTTTAAAAGGAGAGCAGCAGTTAGGGAGTTTGACGACAATCAGTTGCAAGAAGCTAAATAAACTAATGCAACACCAGCAAGGCATAACCCAAGGGTACATATGCTTGATCAAAGCTTCAACTGAGGAAAGTGCAGAAGATACACTACCAGTAGTGCCTTCCAGAGTACAAACTGTGGTAGAAGCATATAAGGACATTTTTGAGGAACCAAAAGGCCTACCTCCTAATAGGAGTCAAAATCATCACATCCCACTTTTGCAAGAAAGCCAACATGTAAACCAGAGAGGTTACAGGGTACCTTATATACATAAATTGGAGATTGAAAGGAAAGTACAGGAGATGTTAGACAATGGCATCATACAGGTCAGCATCAGCCCCTTTGTCTCACCTGTTATCCTGGTCAAGAAAAAGGACCAATCCTGGAGAATGTGTATAGATTACAGAAGACTGAATGACATCACCATAAAAAATAAGTATCCTATTCCTATCATAGATGAACTCCTGGATGAATTAAATGGTGCTGCTTGTTTCACTAAGTTGGATTTAAGGTCTAGATATCACCAGATCAGAGTTGCAGATAAGGACGTACACAAGACAGCTTTCAGAACTCACCGGGGACTCTATGAGTTTAGAGTAATGCCCTTTGGACTCACAAATGCTCAAGCTTCTTTCCAGGCTTTGATGAATGAAGTTTTCCAGAAACAATTAAGAACCAGTGTTTTAGTTTTCTTTGATGACATCTTGGTGTAGAGCAAAACACTTGAAGATCATGTCCATCATTTGAAAGATGTATTGCAAATAATGAGAAAACAAAAGTTATTTGCCAAGAAAAGTAAGTGCTCATTTGGACAGCCACAAATGGAGTACCTAGGTCACATTATCAGTAAAAAAGAGTCTTTACAGATCCAGAGAAAATCAAAGCAATGGTTACTTGGCCAATTCCCAACAATATCAAACAATTAAGGGGTTTCCTGGGCTTGACATGATACTATAGAAGATTCATTAAGAACTATGGACTCATATGCAGACCTCTGCACCAGCTATTGAAGAAAGGAGCATTCAAGTGGACTTCAGAATCCCAAGATGCTTTCACTCAGTTAAAGACAACCATGACCACTGCACCTATACTAGCATTGCCTGATTACACTCAACCCTTTATATTGGAGACTGATGCTAGTGGAACAGGGATTGGAGCAGTTCTGATGCAAAATGGAAGGCCCCTAGCATTCATGAGTAAGGAATTATCTATCAAACACCAAGCACTTTCAACTTATGAGAAGGACTTACTTTCCATTGTGATGGCCACCCAAAAATGGCAAGGGTACCTGCAAGGTCATCATTTCAAGATCAAAATGGATCATCAAAGTTTAAAGTTTCTTCTTGAATAAAGACTTTCCCCTTGTTTCAGCAAAAGTGGTTAGCCAAACTTATGGGACTCGACTATGAAATCTGCTATAAAAAAGGTAAGGAAAACCTTGTAGCAAATGCTTTATCAAGGGTGCAGGACAACATATAGGAAGGGGAACTTAAGGAAATCATTGCAATTCAATTCAACTGGTTACAGGAAGTTATTCAGAGTTATGAAGGTGAAAGTGAAGCACGGGACATAATTCAAGGAATTATTGTCAAGGATGATAAGTACCAGCAATATCAATACAGTCAAAGAGTTATTAAGATGAAAGACAAGATCTATGTTGGTTCTCAGGGTGGCATAAGGGTGAAAATACTCTGGGAATGTCATGACAGTCCTTATGGTGGGCATTCAGGGCAAGAAGCGTGGGTGAATCAATTTTTTACTTGGCCCCAACTGAGAAAAGAAGTTAATTATTATGTGGCTAATTGCGATATTTTTCAGAGGATAAAAAGTGGTAAGCAACTACCAAGTGGTCTCTTACAACCACTCCCTATGCCCCAACAAATATGGACTGATATTTCACTAGATTTTATTGAAGGTTCGCCAAGATCTGGAGATAAAGACTGCATCCTAGTAGTTATTGACAGACTATCCAAGATGGGACATTTCATACCCCTGTCATACCCATACTCAGCAACTCAGGTAACACAAGTAGATTGCATAGTATGCCAAACACCATTGTTTCAGACAGGGACAAGACTTTCACTAGTGCATTCTGGAAGGAGCTTTTTGTAGCAGCTGGCACCAAACTACACCTCAGTACATCATACCATCCACAAACTGATGGACAGAGAGAAAGGCTGAACCGATGCTTAGAACAATACTTAAGAGCTATGGTGAGTTGCAGGCCTAAATAGTGGTGTAGATGGTTACCATTAGCAGAGTGGTGGTACAACTCCACCTATAATTCTGCAATAAAAATGAGCCCCTTTGAAGCTATCTATGGAGTGAAGCCTAGACAGTTATGCATTCCTGCAGATTGTAGGACTACCAATGCTTCAGTAGAAGATTTTCAGGTAAAGAGGGAAGCAATGAATGCTCTGTTACAGGAGGCTATACAACAAGCCCAACACAAGTACAAGCTCTATGCAGATAAGAAAAGGAGGGAAACACTACTCAAGGTGGGTAATTGGGTGTTCTTGAACCTTCTACCATACAGACAAGTTTCAGTGGCTTTTAGGAAGCATATCAAGCTATCTCACAAGTATTTTGGTCCTTACTTAGTTCTGGAACAAATAGGACCTGTAGCCTACAAGTTGCAGCTACCCCTAGGAAGTCAAGTGCATCCAGTCTTTCACATAAGTCTCCTCAAGAAGAAAGTAGGGTTAAAGCACACAGTCACAACTGAATTGCCTAAACTAGGGTCTAAAGGTCAGTTCCTGGTCTACCCCTACAAGGTGCTGCAGATAAGGTCAATCAAGAAAAACAACCGAGCTCTAATCCAGTGGCTGATTCAATAGACTCACTCAATTCCCGAGGATGCCACTTGGGAGGATGCAACAGTGATCGTAGAGAAATTTCCCATCAGTGATCGTAGAGCAATTTCCCGATTTTAATACTTGAGGACAAGGATTCTTTTGAAGAGGACGACATTGTAACTATTTTAAGTAATTTAGCTTAAATAGTTATACTTTTATTTATTAAGTAATAGCGGGAATATTATGTAATAAAGCTGAATTAGACGATGTCGTTTTAGACGTTGTTAGTAGCATCATTCTTGGATCACGTGCCATAACGGTACAAGTCGAATACCAATCCCTTGGTAACACGTGTCCAACTGGTGGTATATAGTCAGGAGAGGAGAGATAGCAACACAGACTGGTGATTTGTATTTCCGTATCATTTTCTTTCATTCCTGTAATTCTCCTTCCTGTACTTTACTTTATCAGCTTATCCATTTCAGCTTTTTACTCTCCTGTTTGTTTGTCCATTTCCATTACGTTTCCAATTCACATAAAAACTACAAAAATAGTTACATGGGGATCTAGGCTTCAGTTCTTCAACCTTCTTTATTAAGTTTTAATTAGGTTCAATTATTTACATATAATCCCTTAAATTTCATCAAATATCTTTTGTCTTTGATTTCAGTGATTCTTCGTTTGGGTTTGCTATTGAAGTTTTGTACCTTGTATTGATATTTAATATTTGAGTTTAGGTAGGACATATTTCCCCTCTCGGCGGTATACGTGCGGCTGCTCTCTCTTCCCCCCACCCCGTATTTATGTGTTTTTACAAGATTATTTATCTCATATTCATTAGTTCTTGTATATTTCACTTGAGTATACTTATTCTTGATTAGAGCTCTTAGTTTTGGATTGAATTGAGAAATTTGAATTATTTTATTAGTGTTGGATTGAGGTTGAGAACTTAAGCCTTTACTTAGAATGTGTGTATGTAATTTTCTAGAGTGACCAGTTATTTTGGCCCATAAGATTCATCTTCAGAAATTCAACAGAGATCTTTCTGCGGTTTCCCCTTGAAGTTCTTATATTGAATCTACTGTTATGTTTAGTAAATTCTTCATTATGCATTATGAACAGATACTTCTTATAAATTAAATAGCTTTAGATTCATTGCATGTTGTAATGAACTATGCATTTTCATACAAATGGTTTGGTAGTTTGCATTGCATTGCCTATGTTGTGCAGGATGGACAATGCAAAAGATTTACACCATACGTCTAATATTAATGGGCCATCGGGTGGAGTCAATCAGAAGCAAACTCGGGGAAAACCTGGGGTCAACTCATACTTTGGCAAACAAGAATTGACCCAAACACGATCCCACTGGCAGGTGATTTGACCTAAAACATTTAATCAGCTCTTGTCTAGGATCCTAAATATAGCTGTTAATTTCTTTTTAACTTTTTTTATGCAGATAATTCAGTTTGAACCTAGTTTCCAGTTTGGTCATTTTTTTTGTCTTGGTTTTTTTCTCAATAATTCCTAGAATAAAGACAATATTTTTATGATTCGTAGACAACCTCTAGGAAACCATGGAACTTAAATTTGATGTACTCAGCTAGGGATGGCAATTTATACCGAACCGATGGATACCCGATCCGTACCGATCCGATTGGGTTTTACCGAACCCGAATATTTCGGGTTTGGATTCGGGTTCGGGTTTGATTTTTAAACCCGAACCAATTTCGGGTCGGGTTTGGGTTTAAGGCATACCGTTCCGACCCGAACCCGAAAACCCGAAAACCGTTCCATTCCGACCCGAACCCGAACCCGATCCAAAAACCGTGTTAATATATAAATAATATTTTATATTTTATAAGTAGTAATGTAATATATAATATAATATATTACTAATATTAGTACTAAAAAATTTAATTTTTATAAACTATTGCATTAAAGTCGTTTAAATATGTTTTTAGCAAGCATGTTCAATACAAGTATACTAAAGGTCAAGATTGTTGCATTATTTTACCAACAGTTTTAATCATAGAGGTATGATCCATTGTCTTATCTGAACCCTCTAATTAAACCCCAAAAATTTCAATATTGTCGTATTTATGAGCATTTTGCTCATATCAGATTATAGTAATTTTTCACTAGACTTTGTGCAAATTAAGGTACAATTTGATAGTGATCTACAAACCCGAACCCGAACCGAACCCGAACCGAACCCGATGGGTTCGGGTTTAGTGGTTCGGGTTTTTCCGGGTTTGGGTTCGGGTTCGGGTTTAGCAAAAAATAATCGGGTTCGGGTTTGGTTTTTGCCAAACCCGTTCCGACCGACCCGATTGCCATCCCTATACTCAGCTTATCGAATCTTTGCATTAAAATCCCATGAATGTTGTTTTTCTTTTTCCCCATCTTCTCTCCCGTATTTCTGTGTTCAATTTGAGAAGTGCATTAGTTAATGCAAGCTTTTAATTCTTATCATTAACCTCTAGTTAATGAACCACATCATCCTCAAGGTCATGATACTTCTAGAATATGACAAACAGTGTATGGTGATGGTGACAGTGGTTCTTCAATGCTACCTAACACTAAGCCCATGGGTCTGGGAAGGGAGGGTGCTACCTTCGACAATGAGGAGCACAAGCGTATCGTGAAGTAAGCCTTTTCACCTTTTTGGATGGTTTGATCTTTGATCTTATTTTTGCATATTGAAACATTTTTCTAGGTTGAATCTTCTATTCCAAGTTCTTATAATATGATGGTAGTTTACTTATCACTAAGTTGCTAGTACTCTACCACTTAGGTAGAGGTGAACCTCAATAGCAGGCAGTTTACCATTAATTTTATGTTCTACTAAAGATTGATAAAGTCTTTCACAAATGGGTTATCTATTTTTTTATTTCATATATATATATCATAGTTCTCTCTAAAGCCTATAACTTATTTGTATAAATACAGTCTCATATTGTATAGGCATAGTCAAGTATGTACAAAAAGAAGTCTAGAATATCTAAGATTTAGAGGCTGTGAATTTATGGCCAAAGCTGCTTTTAGATGAGTTCAAATTATATGTTGTTTGACAAAATTTATCAACATGGGTTTTTTATTTCCCTTTTCCTAGAACCTTTTTCAATTTAGAGTAGCCTTTAATGGTTTTGTTGAAGTCCAGAAGTTGTACCCTTGTGTTTATATATTTCTTGTAATGATAATTAAAACTTACTGGTATGTTTTCCTTTACATCCCACAACCGTAATGTGCTGTCAGTAGATGCCGAAACAAGCTCATTGTTAGACAAAAAATTTACATAGGAAATAGCTTTTCTGTGACCGCTAAAGACATGTATAGGTTGTTGAAATTCACTAAAGATAATAATAAGAACAACAATGCAATGCAGAAAAAGCAACACTTGTATTTACAAACTGGAATGTACTTAATGTCTACATTGTGTTCTCTGGTAAAAAATTTCTAAAACTGAACGTTTACATGCACTTATATAAGGCTAAATCCCACCCAAGATGGTGGCTAGAAAATTACAAACTAACCTAGCTAATTTATCTCCACTATTCCTACTAATTCAAACTACCTCCTATAAAAACTCAACTAGCTACTTGACCAGATCACACCTATACATATAAAGTATTACACGTTTAAATTATTCTTAACGTTAAACATAAATATAAACCCAATCCCATCAGCTAAACAAAGCCCATTAGTTTAGATTAAAATCCCAACAATCTCCCCCATAATCTGAACTTCTCTTAGTTGCCCATCTGACATCTTTTTATCAGCCCGTATGACTCTCAACTTAGCCCGTATGGCTCTTTCAGCATAGCCCGTATGGCTCTTTTGTTTGCTCGTCTAAAAATTTCATTTTTCCCATCTGGCATGACCTTCAGTGCTCGTCTGGCAAGATCTTCGGTGCCCATATGGCAAGCTTCTTTATCGGCCTGTTTGGCTAAGCCCGTAGGGCTTTTCTTCACAAGCCTATATGGCTTTCAATCTTTACACCATCTTTAACCTTTGAAGATATACATCGATCCATACAGATACGCACACTTGCTACACGTTCACTCCATAGATCACAGCAGTCTTGCTGTAATATTGACCATCCATTACAACCCTTTGTCCTCCATCAACCACAGCATATCCGTATACACATCACGTACACACACAACACCCTGTACTCCTTTTGACACAACCTTTTACTCTACCAACATAACCTCCTGGAATGGCCTTATTAATCTTCATTGTCCAGCAATGAAGCATCACTCTAATACGTTGTACAACAAAAAAAACTCATCCTCTTTCCCTTGTCTCGCCATTTCCGCCGATGCACCATACTGCTACTTTCTTCAGTCTTTGTCACAACACCTTCTCATGTCCTCTTGAATCGAAAGTTCTGATACCATGTTGAAATTTACTAAAGATAATAATAAGAACAACAATGTAATGCAGAAAAGTAACACTTGTATTTACAAACTGGAATGTACTTAATGTCTACATTGTGTTCTCTGGTAAAAAATTTCTAAAACTGAACATTTACATGCACTTATATAAGGCTAAAGCCCACCGAAGATGGTGGCTAGAAAATAGAAAACTAACCTAGCTAATTTATCTCCACTATTCCTACTAATTCAAACTACCTCCTACAAATACTCAACTAGCTACTTGACCAGATCACGCCTATACATATAAAGTATTACACGTTTAAATTATTCTTAACGTTAAACATAAATATAAACCCAATCCCATCAGCTAAACAAAGCCCATTAGTTTAGATTAAAATCCCAACAATTGGCTTATGTTTCTCAGGTCGTAATAATGGATGTCATGATCAGCAGATCCCACCTGCAAAATTTATGCATACCATAGATCATATTAGTAGCCACTCATATTATTTGTTATTAATATCAATATTTATGCTTCAGGGAGATATGCAACTAAGTGGAACTTACAGCCACATGAAAGCTAGATCCAGGATTATACTTTAGAGAACATATACTTGCTTTCATGTCGATATTAAGAACACTTGCCTCCTATTTTGTACACCATATCTTAACCTGTTGGATACCAGATACACACACAGAACACTGGAAGTTAGTGTCTTATACTCACTTAGACCAAATTATATAAGGAGTAGCTGTATTTGCATTGTTTCCGCTTTCATTTTAAAATTGATTACTTTTTTCTTTTGGCCAACACTCAAATGAATAGTTATAGATACATATATTATACAAAATCCCTCCCACCTCCGGTGCACCCATCAGCAAAGTGAAGAAATACTAATTCTGATTCTGCAGGTGGATTGAAAAGATATCTAAAACTGTTACTGTCAAACAAAACTATTAAAAGTTGCTACCTTTAAGTTTATAGTTCTTTTCAATTGTTAATTAATCATAAATTTTTTGATTGATACCTTCAAGTATTATAGTTCTTTGCACCAAACAGGAATCAGGTAATTATCTCATGTCCAAAATAACCAGCTTGTGTTATTTTCCTGTTGAATATGGAAAACAGTTTTTGACTTCTGGTTACGACTTTAACACTTTAGAGGTGCCAGAGGTGTTTAGGTGAATCTCTCTCATGGAATGGCAGATCTAGCGAGCTCTGCTAATGGTGATAATATTGAACAGGTATATCTTTTCTTAATTTTAGGTATTATATTGTAATTTATTATAATTCTCTATTATTATGTATCGGAATTAATGTTAGTGTGATGCTAGGTATAAACTATTCAATGTTGCAAGATAGACTGCTCGAGAATATTTATGTTCCTGCCGAAAAATGTCAATCTTAACCAGTTGGCTAATTTATTATTGTCTGAAAATCCTCCATGGTAATTGGACGTATGTGGACATGTTGCATCCAGATGTTCTAGCTCTTGCATCAGGAACCTTATCTGAGGCGTAAACTGGGGATTGGGCATGTGGCAGGGGACTGTTAGAAATATCCTCAACACTTGTAGCTTCATTTAAAGTCGTAGGATCGAATTTTTGAAGTTAATGAGCAGTAGCTTCTAGTATTATTTAGTTTATAATATTATGCCAATGTAACATAAAGAACGTGAATTAGTTTATTTAGTTAAGAATATTGTGGTTGTCGTTTTATACTTGTGATGTTTGGATGTCCTTATGTTAATTAGCGTTTGGTTTATATGTTTGGATTATGTTGAAATAGATCCGTTTATGGTAATGAAATGATATTCTTTTAAATAGTAGTTTTCATTTTATTTCTTGTAAAATGTTATAGTAGCATATTAAAGTGTTACAATAGCTTATTAAAATGTTTCAATAGCCAAGGTATATATGTTACAATAGCTACTAAAGTGTTACCCTAGGTACATAATTGACACAAGTAAAAAGTGGGATCCACATGCCACATCACCACTATGGGGCCAAATGCCACGTCACCACCGTGGTCCCACCATGGGCCCAACTGTGAGACCGATCGTGGGCCCCACTTTTTAAAAGCATTTGATCGCATATATCAATAGTTATATTTATAATTTGAAAATATTATATTGACAGGCCTATTATCTGGTATAGTTTATTATTATAATCATTAGAGGCAATATGACGCATTGTAGCCGATCATTAGATGAATTATATGCTAACTTAATGATAGCAGATAAAGAGGAAGGTGGAGTAGTAGTTGGTTACTGTTAGGAATATGTTGTAGACTTGATGATAATTTACCAAAACACCTTAGTAGTTTTAATTTAGTGTGTTTGTAGCTTTCAACATATAATTTTACTTTTTCATCCATTGAAAGAGTAACTTATGTTTAAATAAGTTTTTCTAGCACATTCATGTATATTGTAATGTCTTAGATAATTAGATGTTGTAGGATATTCTAAGTCATATTGGCTACTAGAATGATATACAAAATAGGTTGGCTAATTCTAAATATTAGATGCCCTCTAATTTTGCATAAATGAAATTGAGTCAACTGCTATGGAAACACTTTCAACGGATGTTTCTACAAGGCTTCGACGGATGACCCAAGCCACTCTTAACGGATGATCCAACAGTGACTTGACGGATAATCCACAAAGTCTCGATGGATAACAATTCAAATAGGATTTGATAGGGACTTGACAGTCACATAGGTTGATTGTATACAAAAGGAATGTGGCAGCCTATTAACAGGATTTTGAGAACAAAGAAGAATTTCCATTTTTATGCTTACTTGAAGAAATACAAAGGTGTTGGATAGAGAATTGAAGAAACACATGATCAGACTTGGATATTTTGTTTTATTAGTTTGTATTTTTCATATGTAACTTGGTGATATATAAACCAAGAGTAGTAAGTAGAAAATTATCGATTAAAAGAACTAAGAAATAAAAAAGGCAAAATCTGTTAAGAATTTCTCTGTTCTTATTTTGAAAATTTACTTGTAAGCAGCTGTGTGCATTCTTGCATCACAGAGTTCTCAATCAATATATATCTCTGGTGAAAAGATCAATCCACCAGAATTTTTTTAAATATTTGTGTTTAATTACTTTGTGTTTTTAATACATTTATATTTCATTCTGCACACTTGCATATTCAAACACTGATATACTTTGATAAAGAATTTTCTTAATTATCAAAAAAACCAAGAATTACATTCAACCCCCCTCTGTAATTCTATTGTTAGATTGTTTGGGAATAACAATTGGTATCAGAGCAAGCTCTTGACACACTAGGAGTTTAAAGATCAAAATCACTAACAACATGAGTATGAAGGATGTTGGGGTGAAGATCCCTTTTCTGGATAAAGACAATTATCACCACTGGAAGGTGAAAATGAACCTACATCTTCTCTCTCAAGATAAAAGGTATGTTGATGGCATTGAGAAAGGTCCTCATGTTACTCGAAGTGCTACTAAATATGTTAAATGATCTATAGGCAAGGAGGAAAGCTTTCCAAAGCCACAATCTGAATGGACAGATGAAGACATTGCGTAAGGGCACAAAGATAAAAAGGCTATGAACATTCTGTTTAATGGTTTTGATAGTGATATGTTTGACAATATTATCAACTGCAAATCAGCTAAAGATATTTGGGATACATTTCAAATCATATGTGATGAAACTGAACAAGTGAGGGAAAACAAGATGCAACTTCTAATCCAGCAGTATGAGCAATTTCATTGTGAAGAGAGTGAATCTTTGAGTGACATTTTTAGTAGGTTTAAAAAACTACTAAATGCACTGAAATTGCACGGAAGAGTATATTAGACAAAAGATTCAAACCTGAAGTTCCTTAGATATCTACCAAAAGACTGGAAGCCTATGACTGTCTCTCTTAGAAATTATCAAGATTACAAGGAGTTTACTTTGGAGAGACTTTATGGCATTCTAAAAACTTATGATCTTGAGTTGGAACAAGATGAGCAGATAGAGAAAGGGAGGAAGTAAGGAGGATCTATTGTATTGGTTGCTGAACAAGAGAGAGTGAAAGAGATGGAGGTTGAAGCTGTGGAATCTGCACCAAATTCAAGGGTTTGTGAAGGCGAAGGAAAAGGGCTAATGGCTGAGCATAAAGACCATCTTAGTCAGGATGAAATGAAGGACATAGATGAATATCTGGCTTTCCTATCAAGAAGATTTGCCAAGCTCAAATTCAAAAAGAATTTTGGAGCAACCAAGCCAAATAAAAACATGGTGGATAAATCTAGATTCAAGTGTTTCAAATATGGTTTGAGTGGTAATTTTTCCAATGAATGCAGAAAGCCTAACTCTGAGAAAAAGAAGTTTGAGCCTTTTAATTACAAAAAGAAGTACTTTGAGCTGCTCAAACAAAAGGAAATGACCTTTCTGACTCAAGAAAATGACTGAGCAGCTGATGGGGTAGATGAGGATGAAGAAACAAGCTATGTCAACCTAGCCCTAATGGCCAAATCAGATGAAGCAGAAGTCAGTTCTTCAAGCAATCAGGTAATCACTACTAATCTAGCACACCTTTCTAAAGATGAGTGTAATGATTCTATAAATGACATGTCAACATAATTATATCACTTGCGTGTTACACTTAAATCACTCACTAAAGAAAATACAAAAATTAAAGAAAATAATATGTTTTTAAGTGAGAGGAATACTGTGTTAGAAACTCAGTTTATTGAGTTTGAGAAACTGAAGGTAGAGTGTAAGATTGCAAAAGATGAATTGACTGAATTCTTGAAGAAAGAGGAAATCTTAAGAAAGCAACTTGAATGAGAGAAAGAGGTAATCAAGGCTTGGAAATCATCAAGAAATGTAAGTGCCCAAATTGCTAAGGTTCAAGGTATAGAATTATTCTGTGAAGAAGCATGGAAAAAGAGCAAGGAGAAGCTGAATTCTGAGTTGGTAGAAGGATTATCGCCGGATGTGGAATCAATGGATGATGAAGTTTATCCGTTGAAAAACAAGGGTGCTCATCCGTTGAAAAAACAGAAGCCAATTAGCAAAGCCAGGCTAGCTAAACTCAATGAGAAATACAGATCATTTTCTAAGAACTTTGTTACAGGAGAATCAAGTCAAGTTAAGGAGAACAAAAGAGTTAATGCGGGGCATCTGTCAATTAAGAAACTGAATGACAGCTTGGAGAAAATTGAGGTCAGGACAGACTCTAAAAGGAAAAATAATAGAAATGGAAAAGTAGGAATTAACAAACATAACAACTACACGCATGAGAAATATGCACCTAGAAAAATCTATGTTAAGTATGGTAGTGTTAATCATTTGTCAGTTAATTGCAAATCTGCTATGCCTGCACCCATGTCTGCACCTCCTCATTTCCCAACATGCCCGAAATACCTGTGAATATTATGCCTGCATAAAATTTGAATGCACAATTTTCTAATATGCCATTTGCACAAAATACTTACTACACTGCATACAATATGCCTCAAATGCCATTTGGCATGCCATACTGGAATAACATGTTTGCACATAATATTCCATTTCATTTTAATCAACACGTGCATGATAATTCTGCAATTATGAATGGTTTTCAAAGCCGTAGTCTAATGACCAAGGTTGAATCTCTATCACCTAAGTCAAATGAGGAAAAGCCTAAGAAACCTAAAAAGAAGGCTAACAAGGCAAGACCCAAGGAAACTTGGGTACCAAAATCAACTTGATTTGACTTTGATATATACAGGGAAATAAAAAGAATCTTTGGTATATGGATAGTGGTTGCTCAAGGCACATGATTAAAGATTCTACCCTGCTCACTGAGTTCAAGGAGAGAGCTGGCCCAAGTATCACTTTTGGAGATGACAACAAAGATTATACTGTAGGATATGGCTTGATTTCAAAAGACAATGTCATCATTGAAGAAGTTGCTCTAGTGGATGGACTCAAACACAACCTTCTGAGTGTCAGCCAGCTATGTGACAAGGGAAACTCTGTAACTTTCAATTCAGAAGCCCGTGTTGTTACAAACAAAAAGAACAACAAAGTGGTTCTCACAGGAGTGAGAAAAAGAAATGTGTATCTAGCTGACTTCAACTCATCCAATACAAATTCCATGTAATAACCCCAATTTTTGGAAATTTTTGAAACCCTGATGAATAGTAACTTGTGCTGACAATGCTGATTAAGAAAAATTATCAGACCATGATATATAGGAGTACTATTATGGAAATTCTAAGATCGTATTAGTATTCCATAAAGTAAATAAGTGTATGTAAAGATCGTCAGAATCAAAATTCGAACACTTTGAATTTTACCGAAAATCCACCAGATGCCGAAAGAATTGAGTATAAGGTAACATGATTAAAAGTATTTAAATTCAAGGATTATAAGAGAGGATCATAAAAAGAATATAAAATATTGAGAAAGGTTTAGGGGAACCCAAGTAATAAGATCTCGGATATGATCCCTTAAACGACAAATGAAAACGAAAGATAAGCGAACCGTATAACAGATCAGCGGTAATTAGCCAAGTAATTAAGGGATTAATCAAAAAGGTAGTGGATGATGATGTCATCACATGACACAAGCTTGCTTGCATAAGCATGACAAAGGAGTTTTGTTTGTTGGGTGATTTTGGGTCATACAAAATTAACCATGGTAAAAAGGTTAAAACAAATTTCAAGACAAAAAGAAGAATCAATCAAGCAAATAACATAAATCAAAAAGAGAAGAGTTGACTTTGCAAGAAGAAGCTCTCGGCCAAAATAAACTCAGCAACTTCAAACGGCCATATCTCCTTCAATACTCACTCAAATGTTGTGTTCTATAGCTCGTTGGAAAGGTATTGAGATGACCTACCACTCTTGTTCACAAGTCTCGACCAAATAAGCAGGGTAAGACTCTCATTTTTACAGTTCTTTCAATCGGACTTTTAGAAACTTCAAAGCCTAACTTTGTGTTCTTGATTTCTTGGAAAGATCAAGCTTGTAGGAGGCTCCCTAAGGCTTCCTAGCAACTTACCACCTCCCAAGGAAGGTATAAAATTCAAACCCTAGCCTTTACTTTGATTATTAGTGAGTTTGATGGTTGGTTTTCTAAATGAGAAGCACGATCTTTGATTATTAGTAGTTTGATTTGAATTTGGAGTTATTTGGTGAATGAATCTTGTTATAGTTAATAAAACTTGATTGTGGTTGGTTGAGATGAAGAATCTGGAGAATAAGGACTAATATAATATTATTTAGTTGAGGTTTTGATGTTTTAATAATTGTGGGTTGTTTGGTGAGGTTTTGGTGTAGTGAGAAACTTGGAAAACTCGTAAATATAGTCGTCGTAATTCCCATTTTCCTTAGACTGTTATACATGAATCTCGGACCAGTTAACTCACTGACCAACATGTAACATTGCCATGATTAGCTAGAGCATGTCGTAATCTTCGTTTTGATATGTGGTTCGCTTGGTTTCGATGTACGGTTTAGGAAAAACGACCGTTTTAAGTAACGGCATTTCGCGAACGAACCTTTACCCCTCACTTTACTTTGAGACCTTGTTTAAGGCCCTTAAAGGACTAATTGGATTACGAAACAATTATGTAAGGTGGGTTAGACAGTTGGTAGAGTATTCGTGAAAGATTCACCTTAAAATTCGTAACGGTTAATTTATTAAAATTAGTGGAGCCGAGGGTACATGACCGATTAATGCAAATCGTTAAGCGTTTAAGCGACCGTTAGGGTATGAATGAGTTTTGACTAGTTTCTTAAGAAACCGTGGTCTAATTCTGGCTTATGTTGTTGTTCATAGGTTACCGGACCCACTCTAAGCTTAAGTCTACCCCGGAACACTCAGGCAAGTTTTCTACCCGTTATACTGTTGTTGTGATGTTATTATATTGATGCATTATCTTGAGATAAGTGCATGGTTGTTATTAGCAAATCTTGTGATATATTAGAGCATATTGATATGGTATATATATGCATGTTGTGAAATCTTGATATTTTATTATCAATTCAAATGCTTATAAACTGCATAATACCTATGCTAGAGATAAACAGTAGTTGCGTATACCCTTAGTATAGGGGACCTGAAGGTGAACATTTTTCTAAACCGGGAGTCGATGTTCCCGAGTATAATATATATATATAGTTTTCTCTCACTATTAATCGAATAAGGTATATGATGATTCGTTAAGCGTAGAAGTGACCCTAGACTTATGTGATTCGTTAAGCGTAGAAGTGACCATAAGCGAACGTTAGAGTCTAATTGGTTAAAGTCTAGTTTCTTAAGCAACCGGGGTTTAATTCCGACTTATGTTGTTGTTCATAGGTTATCGGACCCACTCTAAGCTTAAGTCTATCCGGGAACACTCAGGCAAGTTTTCTACCCGTTATACTGTTGTTGTGATGTACATATGTATATGCATTATCTTGTGATAAGTGCATGATTGTTATTAGCAAATCTTGCAATATATTGGAGCATGTGATATGATATTTATATGCATGTTTGTTTCGTAATCTTGATATCTAATTATTGATTCAATGCTTATAAGTTGCATAATACCTATGTTAGAGATAAGCAGTAGTTGCGTATACCCTTAGTATAGGGGACCCAAAGGTGAACATTTTCTAAACCGGGAGTCGATGTTCCCGGGTATAATATATATCTATATATATATAGTTTTCAAAACTATTGATCAAATAAGGTTTATTCGATAACTTTATTTTATTAAATGAATATTATTTTGAATATTCATTCGAGGACTTATGACTCCGCTTAATTTATTAAATGAATATTATTTTTGAATATTCATTCGAGGACTTATGACTCCGCTTATTTTATTAAATAATATTCTTTATTTTATTAAAGAATAATGTTTCCATAATCAAACTGATTTTCGATTATTCAAATAAAGATCGTGCTTTCATATAAGTATATCTTTGGTTATTTATTATTCATTTCAAGTATGAGTTTTAAAACTTCTACTTCAATTATTTTTATAGAGAATATCCTTTATGGGAATATTATTTAAATGATAATATTCAGATATTTTCTAATATATCGGGACTGATTTATTTCATTAAATCAGTATTACTCCAAACATTCTTAAAAATGTTTTCGAGTCTTCGAAATGATTTTAAAGGTTTGAGCGGATCCCAAAACTCATTTTTATATTTAAGATCTTCCTTTAAAAGGGGATTTAAATACTCGCTCAAAACTTGAGGGATCCGGCTCTGTGGTGTATTTTATATTCGCAACGAGGTTGCTGCTTTGATAAATGAATTGATTACTTACCCAACGTTCGGGAAGTAAGTCCATCTATTAAGTCGACATAAGCAACATGGGCTCAGTGGGCGTCCATAAAAGTGTAAGTGGCTCAGTGGGAGTCCATCAATGCGAAAGTGGCTGAGTGGCAGTCCAGCATAAGGCCCTAATGTGGCCAGGGTGATGACCAGTGGGGGATTCATCCATCTACTAGTAGAAAAGGTGACTTAATTGGTATTTTTGCCTGATCAGCAAGATATCAGGTTTATGCCAAAATTCTATTTTTCCAAATTCATTGGATATTGCAACTCTGTTTATAATTTTCATAACAGAGGTTTTCAAGGAGTGTATGAAATGTATATATATATAGGTGTATATATATATATACCGGGACCTAATGAAGTATCTCGTAACTTCATTTCTTTCAAATGATATTTCAAAGATTGAATCTATTCAAGTCTTATCTTGTAGTCTCATCAGTGTGATGAACTTTTGAAACTAATTATAACTTTAGTATTTGGAAAAGATATAAGTATATTGGAGTATCTTGTAACTTCATCTTTTAAACTTATATCTAGTAAATGATTATCTTATGCATGTCAAAGATTTTCAGAAAAATATTGAGACAAGGTTAGATATATGAGATCACCTTGCAACGATATTTTTATACAGTTATAAACTGGAACTCTGTGTATATTATACATGTCAGAGGATTTCAAAGATTGTGAAAAGTATATGTATATATATATATACTGAATATTTTGCGACTTGGTCGCGTTAAGATAATAAACTTGGTTCATTTCTTTTTGACCAAGACTTTCATGAGTACTATGAGGATGCTCACATATTGTAAATCATTATACATATTATTTTGGTGGGCTTGTTGCTCACTCTTGCTTTCTTCTTTCATCACACAACAACAGATAGACAAGATGAACATGATCAAGCTCCCAATTCGTGAGCGGTTAGGAAACGTTCCGCAGTTTCCTGTAGGCTTTGATGCCGTTGTAGCTGAGGTAGGAGCTACCAGTAGGCTAGGCTTTCAACTTTTGTTGTGCTAGACTTATGTATATTTATTAATTGTAATAATGGCAAAGAATATGTAAATTATTCAGAAACCCTTTTTATGGTGAAATGGTTTATAATTGTAGAATAAAATGACTTTTGTTATTTTTTGGTATTCATCTCTGAGACTATAACTTGTGGTGTATGTGTATATTGTGGGGTCACAGTACGCAGTAGTTGGTTGATTATTAAGATTAAGTATTGATAAGGGAAATGGAACTCGTGACAACCCGAAACCCCGACCCCGGATTTTGGGGTGTTACAGAAATGGTATCGGAGCCAAGCGTTATAAACCTCAGAGATGATGTGATGTTAAAATAATAAGTTCACTAAGATAATAAGAACTCTTGCCAAGTTCATAGTCGGACTACCTAACGTAGTACTGACAGTTAAAACCCTTATGGGAACCCTTATAAATATCGTGATAGAAGCGTAGTTCGTTATCGTATATGGTAGCGGGACTCCGAACCCTGAGGTTGAGGAGCAACAACGCGATGATGTTTTATTACGTATTGGAGATCAGATTGTGGATCCGATAGAGCGTCCCAACACGGGACCGGATGATGTTCATATTGAGGATGTAGCGGTTAAGGATGTTGTCCTAGAAGGGATTGTTGCTGAGGAGGATCCCGTGGAGGATCCTGACAAGAATGAATAAAGGACCACTGAGGAATTGATGACCATGGTTAGGGCGACTACCAGAGGTAGGATTGGCCGGTCACTACCGGAGGTTCGTTCATGTTTGTAAAGATAGTAGCCCCTTTAACGCGGCTTACTTGTAAGACTGCGAAGTTCGAATGGACAGATAAATGCAAGAACAACTTTTAAGAACTGAAGCAAATATTGGTGATGGCCCCTATGTTGGCGTTGCCAGATGGAAAAGGAGATTTTGTGATGTGTAGTGACGCTTCGCATAAGGAATTAGGGTGCTTCTTATACAGCACATCAAGGTAATCGCGTACGCGTCAAGACAATTAAGGGAATATAAAATTCGATATCCCCACCCATGAGCTTGGGCTCGTGGCAATAGTTTTTCCCTAAAGATTGGAGGCACTACTTGTATGGAGAGAAGTGTGAGATTTACACAAACCATAAGAGTTCTAGTACATTTTCACGCAGATAGAGCTCAACATGCAACAGAGAAGGTAGTTAGATCTAATCAAGGATTACGATTATGAGATTCTTTATCATCCAAGAAAAGCCAATATGGTGGCTGACACCCTTAGTAGAAAGGAAAGACTCAAGATGACAATGTCTTCGAAAGAATTGGTAAGAGATTTCGAGAAAATGGAAATAGAAGTGAAGGTAACCGGAGCCGGTACCGAAAAGCTATTTGAGATTGTAATGCAGCCCGAATTATTCGAAAAGATCATTTTATGCCAAGAAAAAGTGATGAATGAAGGCAGAGATCCAATGACGGGAGAAGAGATTAATATCGAGAAAGATGATAAGGGAATAATGAGGTATTCCGACATAATTTGGGTTCCAAACGTTCAAGAGCTTAAGGACGGGATCTTAGATTAAAACCATAGTTCGAGGAATAAGATTTAAGACAAAACCTGAATGTGATAGTCAGGGAGGTCGCCAAAAAAAAAGGGAACTCATAACATAATAAAGTGGAAATCAAGGATTTTAACGTATAAAATAACCCCGATTATGGGAGAAGGATGAAACTTTTCATAATGAGAAAATAGAAGTCGAGCAAGATAAGAAGAACTAGGATGGTACTCCTATTGGGCAATCCATGGATCTGCCTAAACAAAACTTATACTATTATCCCCAACCACCACCCTGAGAAAACAATGCGGTGAATAACTCTTTCAGGACCTTTAAGTCGCTAAGCTCTCAGAGTTCCAAGGAACAAGCTGACCCAGTCGAGGCAAGAGCCTGGCTAAAGGAATTATAGGAATCATTTGAGATTCTAAATGATTGACGAATCATAAAAGACTATTTTTGTCACTTACCCTCCTAAGAGAGTGGCCACCCGCTGGTGAAAGGCCAAGGAAGGCACGGAGCAAGAGATTATAATAAACTGATTTAAGTTCAGTCAATTGTTTTCAGGAAATTACTTCCCAAGGTTATGGAGATAGTGTAAAAGCTTTAGAGCCAGAACAAAGGCAGACGAGTATGATGAATTATGAATCTAAGTTGTAAAAGTTATCAAGATTCGTTCTGAGGACACGAATCCAGAATGACGGGATGTTTGAAATCAATGCTTATGTTGTGTTGGTTCATGAAATAATGATAAGAGAAAGGAAAATAAAAAGAAACTGAAGTGGAAAGGAATATAAAGGCAATAGAGTTTGAGGAATGATAAGGGAGTTGGGTATGAGGAAACCCTAAAGACTCGTAGCAATAGAAATAGAAAAGTATGTAATCGTCAGGTTGAGGGTGATTCACCATGAGTTAAAATTGATGGTTGAAGGCATAAGAGATACATATATTTTATCCCCTTTAAGTTGGGAGGATTCGGAGAGACCTTGAGATAGTTCGAAGGATAAACAATGAGACGCGGATAGACTGAGGAGACAAGAAAGTAAGAAATTAGGAAAATTGGATGAAGGAAGTGACCTTCAAGAATGTGAAGTGTAAGACCAGGGGCATGATACCCAGAAAGTGAGACACCAGGTATGAAAGATATCCCAACATTGAGATGATTGTTGAGATAAACAACAAAAGTAAATAAGGATTTATTAAGAAGAAGTTCACGTTGAACACGACCAATATCTTTCAGAACATCCATGTGATCATTACCAAATCAGGAAAGAAAAGCGGATAACCATTTTTATCTTTTGGAGGCCATGTGGATTGACCTTAACTTGAATAAGGATGCTATTGTGAAATTCGGTATAGACTATCGAGGTGGAAATGATTGAATAAGATACCCTTATCAGGGATATATGACTTTATTTATCCATGTAAGGATGCAAGTACCCTTTTAAAGGTGGAATTAAGGATATAACCTCAATAACTTGAGATGAACCCTAGGGGAATGTATAAGGGTTGGCATTTTGCCCTTAATAGGGACAACATGAGTTTTGACAATATGAATTGGAAAAGATTAAGGTAACAACAACCTTTAAGGATCAGTGGAGAAATTTTCAGAAGTATATATACAATGATTCTGGTATTAGTAAATGGTATCTTGATATGCCCTGTGCCTAGGGTGTACCTGCTGAAGGATTTAAGGATAACCTTAGAGGTTTTACAAGGAGAAAGGTAATATTCAAAGTTCTCAAGAATAGAGATTCTGATGAAGGAAATATGACGTAATTATAATAATGCCAGGTGGGTACGTGTTGAACCATGAGAAAGTATAGATCAACCCAATGAAGGTCGAGATTGGTGAAAACAAGAAGGACCCAAGATAAGAGACGTCCTAAGTATGATCGAGAGTCAGTCGTGACAATGTTCACATCTAAAAACTAAGGCAATGACTTATGAAAAAATGGTGATTTTTTTCTCTCTCACCAGGATTTAAGAAAAGCATTTTCACATAAGCAGTGATTGAAATGAGGTAGAAAATTTAGTTGGAGGTGGTTAAAATGACATTGATTGTAAGGAAATTTTACTATCATGAAAGGCCAAAGAGGTGGCCGACACTTTAAATGTAAGAGGATAATTATAGGCGCTCGTGCGAGAGGAATACAGTGATGATGGTTGAAGCCGGGAAGGTTGTATTACGGTTCGGAAGATTGACATTCCTTCTGATGATTGTGCAATACTCAACCGTATTAGTAGTTGGGTAAAGGTTTAATTCGTGTAATCGCCATGAGCGGGCTATCTATCTTAGAAAGTCCTATCTTGAGAATAAGCCAGGACCATATTTCAAAAAGTACTAAACAAACCTTTGAGTTAAGTCTTCTATTGAAGGCATATAATTAAGAATGGTATTAACCTGCTATCTTTGCTTTGATTGAAACTCTTCTGCAATTTTATCTTCTTCATGTCATGTATGTATGTCAGGATCAAGAGTGTTCTTCATGAATCATGAAAGGTGATTGTGTATAAGCTCGAGCAAGAGCATGGGTCCATAGAATGATGGACAGAATAGCAAAAATATTTAGGCATGTGAAATACGATGCTATAATACTTGATATTGATATATATATATATATACGTATATGTTTTGTTCTCCTATGACAAACCTCTATAGTTTAGAGGTAGTTTCCAAGCCAGATATTTTGTGGCAGTATATTTATAATATATACAATTCTCTTCAATTCGTTCTTTTCCCTCCTTTTCATTTTGTATAAGCTGATAAGAACAACCCTTCCAGAAGGGGAGGTATTGCCGAATGACTATCTATATGTGTCATAGAAGCCTAGTAGGATACCATCTATTGTTAAATTGCTTGTCAAGTACTAAAGGCTGGCCACCTTCTGTACTAACTATGCGATGTAACAAGTGTTCATGATCATAGTGATCTCTCAATAAAATCTTTTACTTCTATATGATGGATCAAGCTTTCGAAGATGGAAGCAGCTAGAAAGGAAGTAGTATCAGTGCGGTGGTATTCCGAATCTAACGCGTTCGTGATACTAAGGTTGACGCAATTATTAAAAGGTTATAGAATGCTAACGAGCAAAAGTGTAACCAGTATAGTATTATGTACGGAAGATAGTAATGACTACGAACTGGAAAAGAGTGGGTAGTGAGAAGAAAAACCTATAGCGCAAGAAGCTATGATGAGAGTCTGTGCGATATACTTGAAAGAATTTGGAATGAACACTTAGCACGGATTGAGTTTTCTTACGATAATAGGTTTTATGTCAGTATCAGGATGACGCCTTATGAGGCCCTTTAGGGAAGGCAATACTGATCTCCCTTGTATCGGAATGAAGTTGGAGAGCGCAAGCTGCTCGGATCCGAAGTGGTCCAAATGACCAAAGACATAGTGGATCTAATCAGAGGACGGCTGGTAGCAACCCCGGGATGGACATAAGAAGTATGCTGATTTGACTCGAAAGGACAAAGAGTATGAAATAGGGGACCTAGTGTTGTTAAAGGTATCCCCTTGGAAACCCTTGGAAAGGATGGATGAGGTTCGGAAAGAAAGGAAAGCTAAGTCCACGATTTGTAGGACCCTTGGATATATTACGATGTATTGGGAAGTTATCAAATGAACTAGCCCTACCCCCGAACCTGCAGCAAGTTCATAACATGTTTCACGTATCAATATTAAGGAAGCATAATCCGAATGTCGGACACATAGGAGAATACGAGCGCCTAGACATGCAACCAGAGTTGACTTATATGGAGCAACCAGTAAGGGTTATAGATTGAAAAGGAAAAAGTGCTTAGGAGAAGGGTTATCAAACTAGTCAGATTTTGGTGGTAGAACCACAATATGGAAAATTGACTTAAGAGTTAGAAAGTGCAATGCTAAGAAAGTAACCCTATTCATTTTCTATCTGATTCCGGGACGGAATCATTTTAAGGAGGGGAGACTGTAATAATCCCAATTTTTGGAATTTTTGAAACACTGATGAATAGTAACTTTTTGCTGATGATGCTGATTAAGGAAAATTATCAGATAACACTATATAGGAGTACTGTTATGGAAATTATGAGATCTTATTGGTATTCCATAAAGTAAATGAGTGTATGTAAAGGTCGTCAGAATTCGAATCCAGACACTTTGATGTTTTCCCGAAAATCCACCAGATACCGAAAGAATTGAGTATAAGGTAACATGATTAAAAGGATTTAAATTCAAGGATTATAAGAGAGGATCATAAAAGAAATATAAAATATTGAGAAAGGTTTAGGGAAACCCAAATAATAAGATCCCGGATATGATCCCTCATACGACGAACGAGAACGAAAGTTAAGTGAACCGTATAACAGATAAGCGGTCATTAGCTAAGTAATTAAGGGTTAATCAAAGAGGTTAGTGGGTGATGATGTCATCACACCACAAAGGGAAGACAAGTGTTAAAAGATGACACAAGCTTGATGACATAAGCATGACAAAGGGAATTTGTTTTGTTGGTTGATTTTGGACCATGCAAAATTAACCATGGTAAAAAAATTTAAATCATTTGCTAAGACAAAAAGAGAAGCAACCAAGCATTATTTCATAAAACAAAAACAAGGAGAGTTGACTTTTGCTTCCAAGAACAAAGCTCTCGGCCAAAACAAACCCAGAAACTTCAAACTGCCATATCTTCTTCAATACTCACTCAAACGTTGCGTTCTATAGCTCGTTGGAAAGGTATTGAGATGGCCTACAACTCTTGTTCACATGTCTCGTCCAAATAAGCATGGTAAGACCCTCATTTTTACAGTTCTTTCAATCGGACTTTTAGAAACTTCAAAGCCTAACTTTGTGTTCTTGATTTCTTTGGAAAGATCAAGATTGTAGGAGGCTCCCTAAGGCTTCCTAGCAACTTAACACCTCCCAAGTAAGGTATAAACTTCAAACCCTAGCCTTTACTTTGATTATTAGTGAGTTTGATGGTTGGTTTTCTAAATGAGAAGCATGATCTTTGATTATTAGTAGTTTGATTTGAATATGGAGTGATTTGGTGAATGAATCTTGTTATAGTTATTAGAACTTGATTGTAGTTGGTTGAGATGAAAAATCTGGAGAATAAGGACTGGTATAGTATTATTTAGTTGAGGTTTTTATGTGTTAATAATTGTGGGTTGTTTGGTGAGGTTTTGGTGTAGTGAGAAACTTGGAAAACTCGTAAACATAGCCGTCGTAATGCCCGTTTTCCTTAGACTGTTGTACATGAATCTCGGGCCAGATAACTCACTGAAAATCTGTAACTTTGCCATATTTAGCTATATCGTGTCGTAAGCTTCATTTTGGTATGTAGTTCGCTTGAATCCGATGTACGGTTTAGGAGAAACGACCGTTTTAAGTAATGGTGTTTCGCGAACGAACCTTTACCCCTCGCCTTACTTTGAAACCTTGGTTAAGGCCCTTAAATGACTAATTGGGGTATGAAACAATTTTGTAAAGTGGATTAGGTAGTTGTTAGGGTACTCGCGAAAGAATCGCCTTAAATTTCTTAATAGTTAATTTATTAAAAATGGTGGAGCCGAGGGTACTCGAGCTACTTATGTGATTCGTTAAGCGTAGAAGTGACCATAAGCGAACGTTAGAGTCTAATTGGTTAAAGTCTAGTTTCTTAAGCGACCGGGGTTTAATTCCGACTTATGTTGTTGTTCATAGGTTATCGGACCCACTCTAAGCTTAAGTCTATCCGGGAACACTCAGGCAAGTTTTCTACCCGTTATACTGTTGTTGTGATGTATATATGTATATGCATTATCTTGTGATAAGTGCATGATTGTTATTAGCAAATCTTGCAATATATTGGAGCATGTGATATAATATTTATATGCATGTTTATTTCGTAATCTTGATATCTAATTGTTGATTCAATGCTTATAAGTTGCATAATACTTATGCTAGAGATAAGCAGTAGTTGCGTATACCCTTAGTATAGGGGACCCAAAGGTGAACATTTTCTAAACCGGGAGTCGATGTTCCCGAGTATAATATATATATATATATATATTTATATATATATATATAGATATAGTTTTCAAAACTATTAATCGAATAAGGTTTATTCGATAACTTTATTTTATTAAATGAATATTATTTTGAATATTCATTCGAGGACTTATGACTCCGCTTAATTTATTAAATGAATATTATTTTTGAATATTCATTCGAGGACTTATGACTCCGCTTATTTTATTAAATAATATTTTTTATTTTATTAAAGAATAATGTTTTCATAATCAAACTGATTTTCGATTATTCAAATAAAGATCGTGCTTTCGTATAAGTATATCTTTGGTTATTTATTATTCATTTCAAATATGAGTTTTAAAACTTCTACTTCAATTATTTTTATAGAGAATATCCTTTATGGGAATATTATTTAAATGATAATATTCAGATATTTTCTAATATATCGGGACTGATTATTTCATTAAATCAGCATTACTCCAAATATTCTTAAAAATGATTTCGAGTCTTCAAAATGATTTTAAAGGTTAGAGCGGATCCCAAAACTCATTTTTATATTTAAGATCTTCCTTTAAAAGGGGATTTAAATACTCGCTCAAAACTTGAGGGATCCGGCTCTGTGGTGTATTTTATATTCGCAACGAGGTTGCTGCTTTGATAAATGAATTGATTACTTACCCAACGTTCGGGAAGTAAGTCCATCTATTGAGTCGACATAAGCAACATGGGCTCAGTGGGCGTCCATGAAAGTGTAAGTGGCTTAGTGGGAGTCCATCAATACGAAAGTGGCTGAGTGGCAGTCCATCATAAGGCCCTAATGTGGCCAGGGTGATGACCAGTGGGGGATTCATCCATCTACTAGTAGAAAAGGTGACTTAATTGGTATCTTTGCCTGATCAGCAAGATATCAGGTTTATGCAAAAATTTTGTTTTTCCAAATTCATTGGATATTGCAACTCTTTTTATAATTTTCATAAAAGAGGTTTTCAAGGAGTGTATGAAATGTATATATATATAGGTGTATATATATATAGGGACTTAATGAAGTATCTCGTAACTTTATTTTTTTCAAATGATATTTCAAAGATTGAATCTATTCAAGTCTTATCTTGTAGTCTCATCAGTGTGATGAACTTTTGAAATTGATTATAACTTGAACGGTGGTAGTTCAAGTAGTATTTGGAAAAGATATTAGTATATTGGAGTATCTTGTAAGTTCATATTTTAAACTTATATCTAGTAAATGATTATCTTATGCATGTCAAAGATTTTCAGAAAAATGTTAAGACAAGGTTAGATATATGAGATCACCTTGCAACGATATTTTTATACAGTTATAAACTGGATCTCTATGTATATTATACATGTCAGAGGATTTCAAAGATTGTGAAAAGTATATATATATATACTGAATATTTTGCGACTTGGTCTCGTTAAGATAACAAACTTGGTTCATTTCTTTTTGACCCAGACTTTCATGAGTACTATGAGGATGCTCACATATTGTAAATCATTATACATATTATTTTGGTGGGCTTGTTGCTCACCCTTGCTTTCTTCTTTCATCACACAACAACAGATAGACAAGATGAACAGGATCAAACTCTCAATTCTTGAGCGGTTAGGAAACGTTCTGCAGTTTCCTATAGGCGTTGATACCGTTGTAGCTGAGGTAGGAGCTACCAGTAGGCCAGGCTTTCAACTTTTGTTATGCTAGACTTATGTATATCTATGAATTGTAATAATGGCAAAGAATATGTAAATTATTCGGAAACCCTTTTTATGGTGAAATGGTTTATAATTGTGGAATAAATGACTTGTGTTATTTTTTAGTATTCATCTATGAGACTATAATTTGTGGTGTGTGTGTATATTGTGGGGTCACAGTACGCAGTAGTTGGTTGACTATTAAAATTAAGTATTGATAAGGGAAATGGAACTCGTAACAACCCGAATCCCCGAACCCGGATTTGGGGGTGTTACAACAACAACCTCTAAAGATTAGTGGAGAAAGTTTTCAGAACTATATAGACTATGGTTCTAGTATTAGTAAATGGTATCTTGATATGCCCTGTACCTAGGGAGTACCGGATGAAGAATTTAAGGATAACCTTAGAGGGTTTACAAGGAAAAAGGTAATATTCAAAGTTCTCAAGAATAGAAATTTTGATAAAGGAAATATGACATAATTATAATAATGCCAGGTGGGCACGTGTTGAACCATAAGAAAGTATAGATCGACCCAATGAAGGTCGAGATTGGTGAAAACAATTAGGACCCAAGATAAGAGACGTCCTAAATATGATCGAGAGTCAGTCGTGACAATGTTAACCTCTAAAAGACCGAGGCAATAACTTATGGAAAAATGGTGATATATTTTTTTTTCACCAAAGCGTAAGGAAGAGCATTTTCACACAAGCAGTGATTGGAAATGAGGTAGAAAATTTAGTTGAAGATCATTTAAAAGACATTGATTGTAAGGAAATTTTACTATCAGGAAAGGCCAAAGAGGTGACCGACACTTTAAGTGTAAGAAGACAATTATAGGTGCTCGTTTCAGAGGAATACAGTGATGATGGTTAAAGCCGTGAAGGTTATATTGTGGTATGGAAGATTGACATTCCTTCTAATGGTTGTGTGATACTCAACCATAATAGTAGTTTGGTATAGATTGAATTCATGTTAATCGCCGTGAGTGGGCTATCTATCTTAGAAGGTCCTATCTTGAGAATAAGCCAGGACCATGTTT
Organism: Apium graveolens; assembly: GCF_009905375.1. Lineage (NCBI taxonomy): Eukaryota > Viridiplantae > Streptophyta > Magnoliopsida > Apiales > Apiaceae > Apium > Apium graveolens. The sequence continues at coordinate 41,222,195 of NC_133649.1, forward strand.
TAAAAAGGACTAAACAAACCTTTGAGTTAAGTGTTCTATTGAAGGCATGTGATTAAGAATGGTATTAACCTGCTATCGTTGCTTTGATTGAAACTCTTCTACAATTTTGTCTGCTTCATGTCATGAATGTACGTCAAGATCTGGAGTGTTCTTCATGAATCATGAATGGTGATTATGTTAACTCCTTAAAAGATTTTGATACGGCAGATATGGACTCCGTATGATTAAATATTAAGATTCTGAGGAAAATGAATGACTACAGTAGGTCAGTGGTGGACCATAGTAATGCTACAATGAGTCTATGAATAATGAGGTGATGACAACTGTGAGAGTGGTATTGTAATGAGCGTTGAGATTGAGTACCACTAATCGGGTCATGGTGATGTATAAGTAATCATCGTTAGACTAACTAAGGCGATCATTTACCTATGATATATTTATTCTTTCTTATCGATAGAGAGTAGTATTACTATACGAAGAGGGTTACGGTATAGCAATGGATTCTAGTAACGATGATATCTAGAATGAAATCCAAGATTCGATTTTCAATGTCGAGGGAGTTTCAAAGATGATTGTTTTTTTAAGCTCGAGCAAGAGCATGGGTCCATAGAATGATGGACAGAATAACAAAAATATTTAGGCATGTGAAATACGATGCTATAATACTTGATGTTGATATATATATATATGTATATGTTTTGTTCTCCTATGATAAACCTCTATAGTTCAGAGGTAGATTCCAAGCCAGATATTTTGTGGCAGCATATTTTATATATATACAATTCTCTTCAATTCGTTCTTTTTTCTCCTTTTCATTTCATATAAGCTGAGAAGAACAACCCTTCCAGAAGGGGAGGTATTGTCGAATGACTATCTATCTGGGTGATAGAAGCCTAGTAGGATACCATCTATTGTTTAATTGCTTGTCAAGTACTAAAGGCTGGCCACCCTCTGTACTAACTATGCAAACAACAAGTGTTCATGATCATAGTGATCTCTCAATAAATTCTTTTACTTCTATACGATGGATCAAGCTTTCAAAGGTAGAAGCAGCTAGAAAGGAGTAGTATTAGTGCGGTGGTATTCCGAATCTAATGCGTTCATGATACTAAGGTTGACGTGGTTATTAAAAGGTTATAGAACGCTAACGAGAAAAAGTATAACCAGTATAATATTAGGAACGGAAGATAGTAGCGATTACGAACTGAAAAAGAATGGGTATTGATAAGCAAAAGCTATAATGCTAGAAGCTATGAAAAGAGTCTGTGCAATAGACTCAAAAGAATTTGGGATGATCACTTAACGTGGATTGAGTTTTCTTACGACAATAGATCATATATCAGTATCGAGATGTCGCCTTATGAGATCCTTGAGGGAACACAATGTCATTCTCCCTTATATTAGGATGAAGTTGTAGAGCACAAGATGCTCGGACCAGCAGTGGTCCAAAGGACCAAGGATATAATAGATCTAATCAGAGGACGGCTGGTAGTAGCCCAAGATCATAAGAAGTATGTTGATTTGACACGAAAGGACAATGAGTATGAAGTAGGGGACCTAGTTCTGTTATAGGTATTTCCTTGGAAAGGATGGATGAGGTTCAGAAAGAAAGGAAAGCTAAGCCCACGATTTGTTGGACCCTTGAATATATTAAGACAAATTGGGAAGTTATGAAACGAACTAGCCCTACCCACGAACCTGCAACAAGTTTGCAATGAGTTCCACATATCAATGTTAAGGAAGTGTAATCCGGATGACAGATAAATAGGGGCATATGAGCGCATAGACATGCAACCAGACATAACCTATATGGAGCAACCAGGAAGGGTTATAGATCGAAAATGAACAAGTGCTTAGGAGAAGGGTTAATAAACTAGGCAGAGTTTGGTGGTAGAGCCACAATGTGGGAAAATTTACTTGAGAGTTAGAAAGTGCAATGCTAAGAGAGCATCCATTCATTTTCTATCTGATTTCGGGACAGAATCCTTTTAAGGAGGGGAGACTGTAATAACCCCAATTTTTGGAAATTTTTGAAACCCTGATGAATAGTAACTTGTGCTGACAATGCTGATTAAGAAAAATTATCAGACCACGATATATAGGAGTGCTATTATGGAAATTCTAAGATCGTATTAGTATTCCATAAAGTAAATAAGTGTATGTAAAGATCGTCGGAATCAAAATTCGAATACTTTGATTTTTCCCGAAAACCCACCAGATACCGAAAGAATTGAGTATAAGGTAACATGATTAAAATGATTTAAATTCAAGGATTATAAGAGAGGATCATAAAAGGAATATAAAATATTGAGAAAGGTTTAAGGGAACCCAAGTAATAAGATCTCGGATATGATCCCTTAAACGACGAACGAAAACGAAAGATAAGCGAACCGTATAACAGATCAGCGGTCATTAGCCAAGTAATTAAGGGATTAATCAAAAAGGTAGTGGATGATGATGCATCACATGACACAAGCTTGCTTGCATAAGCATGACAAAGAAGTTTTGTTTGTTGGGTGATTTTGGGCCATACAAAATTAACCATGGTAAAAAGGTTAAAACAAATTTCAAGACAAAAAGAAGAATCAATCAAGCAAATAACATAAATCAAAAAGAGAAGAGTTGACTTTGTAAGAAGAAGCTCTCGGCAAAAACAAACTCAGCAACTCCAAACTGCCATATCTCATTCAATACTCACGCAAATGTTGTGTTCTATAGCTCGTTGGAAAAGTATTGAGATGGCCTACAACTCTTGTTCACAAGTCTCGACCAAATAAGCATGGTAAGTGAAAGAGATATGTCCTAAGTCCAATCATGTATGAGGATTTATGAATAACTTTTATATAATCTGTTTTGATTTCATTGATATTAATAAAAGACTTATTTTGTTTTTATTGCGGGCTCTATCTATTTAAATGTTTAAATAAGATATACCACATTTTAGAGTAAAGCTTTTTATGGATTGTGATGAGATCATAATAATGAGACCTAAAAGATGATAACTCTATACTTAAATAGTTCCTGGTCGTAGGATTACTAACTGGTAATTAATAATCTGCAAAGATCGGTACATGCTATGCTTGCTTCATTATGAAGGATGTCTGTTCTCATAGACATTTGTGTGGTGACATTATAGCTAGTATGTAGGTGCTTATTATAGAATAAGTTCACTGAACATGACTCACACAGCTGAACAACTGATGGAGTTCACTCACGTGTCAGCAGTTGTTCATATAGTGATAGTTGTACAAGTATCCTTAGACTTGAGGTCATCATAGTCATCTTGTGTACACTGAACTATGCTTTGGTTTAGTTCTTAGTCTCAAGGGACAATTATAAGGGCTCTACTGGGTATAGGAATTTGTACACGAAGATAGTGTATGATCAATAAAGGATCTACCCCTTTCAGTGTAGGAAGAGAATGTTCAATGTTGATCCACTTATGTTAGTTCAGGAATCTCTGGCCAGAGTGAATGAAATTAGAAAGGAGTTTCAAATTTACATTAAATAGAACTAAGCATAGTGAATGGGAAAACAAGTGATTAAATAAGATAGGCTTGACACAAGTTCCATGCCTTATATTTAATCGTGACATTGCAGGGTAGAAGGAATTAAAATTACGGTAACTACTCACTGAATATGTTCTATGTATTCTAAGCAGTGAATTCGAATTATCCGGATAGTCGCGATATGCTGAGCAGTATCCCTCACGATGTAGAATAAATATGATTAATTAATTAATCATATTTAATGAATTAGAGAATTTATATAAATAATGATAAAATAGTTTTATTATTATTTATTTCTACTACCGGCTTAATATTGAACCTATAGGGTCACACCATAAAAGAGAATGATTTAATGATGGAGAAATTAATTAATAATGGCTGATAATTATTTATTTATGAAATAAATAATTAATTAGAAAATTTAATAATTGATTAAATGAGATTTAATTGATTATAAATTAATTAAGAAAAAGTTCTTAATATTATTAATTAAGAATTTAATTTTTGGAAATTAAATCAAGTGAGATAATTATTTCTAAAGTGTTTAGAAAAATGATTAATAATTAAAAGGTGTTTTAATTATTAGTGAGAATAATAAAGGGTTAATAATAATAATATTTTATGGGAAAATTTTCAGCTAAAATTTTTTCCTATAAATATACTATTATAGACCCTATTTTTGCCTCAACAAAAAAGATTTACAAAACCCTAATTCTCTCCATCTCCTCCTCCTTCATTACATCATTTTCTTGGTGGATACCGGTGGAGTGCTTCACACTTGAGGAACAGCTGCTAAGGACCTCCGTTCATCATTTTTGGATCGCCATTAAAGACCTCCATCTTTCCATTAACGTAAAGCTTCTTAAGGTAATCATACTGAACTACGAATTAAATATTATTTTTCGCATGGATCCTTCGGAGGGTTTCGGTTTTTTTTCAAGATTAAAATTTACGTTTTCGCTGTGTTTATGTGCTAAAAACTCTTCAATGACATCAGAGCTACTTGCGAAAAGTTTTTAATTCGTTTATGTGTTAAACTGTTTTCGATATATGAGCATGTACGTGATTCGTCATGATTTGATGTTGATATAATATGCTTATATATGTATGGTTTTGAATATATGATATTCATGTGAGTTGTATAATCTTAAGATGATTATGTAATCTGTATATATACTGATATATACATGATTTATGTTTGTTCTAATTATGAGAATCATATTAGATACGGATTCTGAATTGGCTGCTGCAGATTTGCTGAAATCTGGGTCTGGTGTCCGATATACACAAACGAATACCCTATTCCATAGGTAAACGAGCGTCTGAACAAAACTGATAGCTTAAGCTATCAACGACTCGTCTGTAAGGAGTTTGACGTCGTTTACTGCCCGTAAACAGTGATTCTTGTTTTTCTGATTTGATTCTGATTTTTATGATTTTTGTCATATTTTCTTTTTATGATTAGATCATGGATAATATGATATGTTAAGATCAGATTATGTGTTTTAACATGCTTTTATGTGTTGTATGAGCATGGTGGATGGTTATGGCCTTTCGACCATAGTGTAATGGTTTTGGTTTTGGTTTTAAATACCATTTGCATGTCGTCAATCTTTGTAATCATAAATCTCGAATGTAACTCGAGTTATTCTTGTAAGTTCATTAGATTAATTTTACTTTCAATCATGGAATGTAATTGAAGACTCAAGAAGGCTATCCAATGGAGGTGATACAAAGAAGAAGACGAGACATACAAGAAGACTTCTGTAATAAGTAGTTGTATTTATTTACATCACCATATTAGATTGACCTTGATCTTTATCATGAGCTTGATAAAGATCACATAGGATGGGGCCATAACCAAACACATTTACTTTATTGCACTTTACATTTACTTGTTTATTTAATTTTATATATGATATATATGCCTATGTTTACCATGCGATGATAGATTTAGGTGAACTTAAATCAATATAAGGCGTGCTCTAGAAAATATAGAATAGGAATCGTTTCTTGCCTTAACAATAAATATTATGAATACGATCATGAGATTCTTGTGTTTATGAAACACGTAATTGAATATGAAATTTCAATATTGAGAGAAAGGATGATTCTGTCAACAACAGATTTCTATCTGTAAGAAAGGGTTATTAAGTGATGCCTCTTGACAATGCTCCACCCGATCCGGGAATCATCTGATTATCGATTATTGATTTGAAATATTTAATTTAAAAGGAAGAATTTCTTTATAATATGATTATGATTGTAACGTAATATAATCTCTCTAAAATTAAATAATATCAAGTAGTAATTGGCCAATGACACAACGGGCTTGTGTCGGTCATAGTCTTCTAGCATGGTAGAAAGTGATTCTTATTTTTAAATCATTGTCGTTTCGTGCTACAGCCGAGGGCTTTGATTTTGAAATAAGAAATACTTGTCAATTACATAGAGATGTGTACATTGAATTAGAATCTAAAGGTCGGTACGTGCCACAGCCGTGGGCCATTGGAGACTGATTCAATTGTACGAAATGTTGGGTTAGACTTGACTTAGAATATTGAGTTTGTCGTGCCACAGCCGTGACTCAATTATTCAAGAGGCTAAAGTTATATTAGAGAATAACATAAGATGTAATTGACAAGAGTTGTCTGCCTATTGAACATCACATGACGTTTCGTGCCACAGCCGAGGTTGTGTGATAGAATGTAGGATCCTTATTCCCACTAGCATTGTGAATGCTTAATTTTCACTTAGGGGGTTGAATAAATTAGATAAACTAGTGGGAGACACTTATAAATAAAGACCCGATTCATATAGTGTTTTGAAATGAAATTGAATATTTGCTAAGCGTTGTTATGTGTTTATCATTTACAGATTTACTATATTCGTCATGTCTTCTGCACTATCACTTCGAAGCATACTAGATGCTCACAAGTTGAATGGTCCTAATTTAGGTGTTTGTTTTCACTGTAACAAGTTGGGGCACTGGAAGAGGAACTGCAAGGTTTACCTTGCAGAATTGAAGAAGAAGAAGGGTAGTAAGACTACCGCTTCTGATTCAGGCATGTTCATGATCGAAGTTAATATGTCACTAGGTCAAATTTCTACTTGGGTATCAGATACCGCCTGTGGTTCTCATATTTGCAATTCATTGCAAGGACTAAAGGGAAGTAGGACTCTTGAAAAAGATGAGGTGATTCTACGTTTGGGCAATGGAGCAAGGGTTGCGGCCATATCTGTAGGATCATTTAGTTTACATATGCCTACGGGCAAGACTATTATTCTGAATAATTGTTATTACGTTCCCTCTATTGTGAGGAATATTGTTTCTATCCCTATGTTGGATTTTGATGGTTTTTCATTTATTATTAAGAATAATGAATGTTCTATCCTTAGAGATAATGTTCTTTATGGACGTGGTATTATAAATAATGGTCTGTATGTATGTGACGTAGAGCATGATTTACTTCAGATTGAACAAACTAATAAAAGAAAATGAGATGATGAAAATCTGACCTATTTATGGCACTGTAGGCTAGGTCATATTAGTGAAAATAGACTGCGGACATTGCATAAGGAAGGGTTACTTGACCCCTTTGATTTTGAATCATATCCTACATGCGAGTCTTGTCTATTGGGTAAAATGACCAAATCTCCATTTAGTGGACATGGAGAGAGGCCTGCAGATTTGCTAGGATTTGTACACACATATGTATGTGGACCAATCTACGCAAGCCATGAGTGGATTTTCGTACTTCATTACTTTCATAGATGATAGATCTAGATTCGGATATGTGTATTTGATGAAACACAAGTCTGAAGCCTTTGAAAAGTTCAAAGAATATAAACATGAAGTGGAGAAACAAACCAAACACAGTATTATAACTCTTCGATCAGATCGAGGTGGTGAATACTTGAATGTAGAGTTTCTAAATTATCTCAAAGAAAATGGTATAGTCTCCCAGTGGACTCCTCCATGTACTCCACAGTTGAATGGGGTATCTGAAAGGAGAAATCAAACTTTGTTAGACATGGTTCAGTCCATGATGAGCTATGCGAATCGTCCAGTATTCCTAAGGGGTTATGCATTGGAAACCTCAGCATATTTACTGAATAAGGTGCCTTCCAAATCTGTTCCTCAAACACCATATGAGATATGGAAAGAAAGGAAACCGAGTCTTAAACACGTTAAGATTTGGGGATGTCCAGCTTATGTCAAGAAAGTTGACCCAGATAAGCTGGAATCTCGATCCGTAAAATGTAATTTTGTAGGATATCCTAAAGAGACTTTGGGGTATTACTTTTACACCAATCATCGGGTGTTTGTATCCAGACATGCTACGTTCTTGGAAAAGGAGTTTATCCTTGAAGAAAACAGGGGAGCAAAATTGAACTAGATGAAGTTCAAGAAACACAAACTACTACGGATCAAGTGGAAACACTTGTTCAAACTGAACAACCTTCTGTGGAACAGCCCATTCGCAGGACAGGGAGAGTGTCTCGCCAACCTGAGAGGTATTATGGCCTTGTCATTGAGAATGGCAATGAGTTGTCAATCATTGATGATGACGACCCTGTGACCTATAATGAGGCTATGAGTAGTGTTGACTCAGAGAAATGGCATAGTGTCATGAAATCTGAAATGGAATCTATGTATACCAACCAAGTATGGACTCTGGTTGAGGCGCCTGAAGGTGTTAAGCCTATTGGGTGCAAGTGGGTATACAAGAGAAAGATTGGAGCAGATGGCCAGGTGGAGACCTATAAGGCCAGGCTCGTGGTAAAAGGATTCAAACAAAGACAAGGGATTGACTTTGATGAAACTTTTTCGCCTGTAGCCCTGTTAAAATCAATTCGGATTTTGCTTGCGATTGCTGCTTACTGCGACTATGAGATCAGGCAAATGGATGTGAAAACGGTCTTCCTGAATGGGGAACTTTAGGAGGAAGTGTATATGACACAGCCAGAGGGTTTTCTTTCTAAGGGAAATAAACACCTAGTGTGTAAGCTGCTGTGAACCATATATGGTTTAAGGCAAGCTTCTCATAGATGGAACATCCGTTTTGATGAGACAATCAAAGAGTTTGGTTTTGTCAAAAACATAGATGAACCATGTGTCTACAAGAAGGTTAGTGGGAGCGCGGTAACATTTCTTGTATTGTATGTGGATGACATACTTCTTATAGAAAATGATATACCGATGCTACAATCAGTCAAAATATGGCTATCAAAGAACTTCACCATGAAGGACTTGGGAGAAGCATCCTACATTCTCGGTATGAAGATCTATAGAGATAGATCTAGAAGAATGATAGGTCTTACCCAGGGTACATACATCCAGAAAGTGCTTAAAAGGTTTAGCATGGAAAACTCCAAAAGAGGTCTCATACCGATGAGCCATGGAGTGTCCCTTTCCGAAAAAATGTCTCCTAAGACACCTGAGGAAAGAGAGCGTATGAGTAAGATTCCTTATGCTTCAGCAATAGGATCTATCATGTACGCGATATTGTGTACAAGGCCTGATGTTTCTTATTCAATTAGTGTGACGAGCAGATATCAGTCCAATCCAGATGAAGACTACTGGAAAGCAGTGAAAAACATCCTTAAGTACTTGCAAAGGACTCAGAACATTTTTCTTGTTTTTGGTGGTGAATCTGAGTTAAAAATAGAGGGATATACTGACTCTAGTTTTCAATCCGAAAGTGATAGCAAATCCATGTCAGGGTACGTGTTTACTCTGAATGGTGGTGCAATTAATTGGAAGAGTTCCAAACAGTCAACAACGTAGCAGACCCACTCACAAAGCCACTTTCTCAGAGTCACTTTGATCGTCATAAAGACAAGATGTGTATTAGATACCAGAGTGATTGGCTTTAGTACAAGTGGAAGATTGAAAGAGATATGTCCTAAGTCCAATCATGTATGAGGATTTAGGAATAACTTTTATGTAATCTATTTTGATTTCATTGATATTAATAAAAGACTTATTTTGTTTTTATTACGGGCTCTATCTATTTAAATGTTTAAATAAGATATACCATAGTTTAGAGTAAAGCTTTTTATGGATTGTGATGAGATCATAATAATGATACCTAAAAGATGATAACTCTAAACTTAAATAGTTCCTGGTCGTAGGATTACTAACTGGTAATTAATAATCCGCAAAGATCGGTACATACTATGCTTGCTTCATTATGAAGGATGTCTGTTCTCATAGACATTTGTGTGGTGACACTATAGCTAGTATGTAGGTGCTTATTATAGAATAAGTTCACTGAACATGACTCACACAGCTGAACAACTGATGGAGTTCACTCACGTGTCAGCAGTTCTTCACATAGTGATAGTTGTACAAGTATCCTTAGACTTGAGGTCATCATAGTCATCTTGTGTATAATGAACTATGCTTTGGTTTAGTTCTTAGTCTCAAGGGACAATTATAAGGGCTCTACTGGGTATAGGAATTTATACACGAAGATAGTGTATGATCAATAAAGGATATACCCCTTCTAGTGTAAGAAGAGAATGTTCAATGCTGATCCACTTATGTTAGTTCAGGAATCTCTGACGAGAGTGAATGAAATTAGAAAGGAGTTTCTAATTTACATTAAATAGAACTAAGCATAGTGAATGGGAAAGCAAGTGATTAAATAAGATAGGCTTGACACAAGTTCCATGCCTTGTATTTAATCGTGACATTGCAGGGTAGAAGGAATTAATTGTACGGTAACTACTCACTGAATAGGTTCTTGGTATTTTAAGCAGTGAATTCAAATTATCCAGATAGTCGCGATATGCTGAGAAGTATCCCTCACGATGTAGAATAAATATGATTAATTAATTAATCATATTTAATGAATTAGAAAATTTATATAAATAATGATAAAATAGTTTTATTATTATTATTTATTTCTACTATCGGCTTAATATTGAACCTCTAGGGTCACACCATAAAAGAGAATGATTTAATGGTGGAGAAATTAATTAATAATGGCCGATAATTATTTATTTATGAAATAAAAATTTAATTGGAAAATTTAATAATTGATTAAATGAGATTTAATTGATTATAAATTAATTAAGAAAAAGTTCTTAATATTATTAATTAAGAATTTAATTTTTGGAAATTAAATCAAGTGAGAGAATTATTTCTAAAGTGTTTAGAAAAAGGATTAATAATGAAAAGGTGTTTTAATTATTAGTGAGAATAATAAAGGGTTAATAATAATAATATTTTATGGGAAAATTTTGCGTATAAATATACTATTATAGACCCTATTTTTGCCTCAACCAAAAAGATTTACAAAACCCTAATTATGTCCATCTCCTCCTCCTTCATTACATCATTTTCTTGGTGGATACCGGTGGAGTGCTTCACACTTGAGGAGCAACTGCTAAGGATCTCCGTTCATCATTTTTGGATCGCCATTAAAGACCTCCATCTTTCCATTAATGTAAAGCTTCTTAATGTAAACATACTAAACTACGAATTAAATATTATTTTTCGCATGTATCCTGCGGAGGGTTTCGGTTTATTTAAGATTTAAATTTATGTTTTTGCTGCGTTTATATGCTAAAAACCCTTCAGTAAGACCCTCATTTTTACAGTTCTTTCAATCGGACTTTTAGAAACTTCAAAGACTAACTTTGTGTTCTTGATTTCTTGGAAAGATCAAGCTTGTAGGAGGCTCCCTAAGGCTTCCTAGCAACTTAACACCTTCCAAGGAAGGTATAAAATTCAAACCCTAGCCTTTACTTTGATTATTAGTGAGTTTGATGGTTGGTTTCTAAATGAGAAGCATGGTCTTTGATTATTAGTAGTTTGATTTGAATTTGGAGTGATTTGGTGAATGAATCTTGTTATAGTTAATAGAACTTGATTGTGGTTGGTTGAGATGAAGAATCTGGAGAATAAGGACTGGTATAGTATTATTTAGTTGAGGTTTTGATGTGTTAATAATTGTGGGTTGTTTGGTGAGGTTTTGGTGTAGTGAGAAACTTGGAAAACTCATAAACATAGCCATCATAATATCCGTTTTCCTTAGACTGTTGTACATGAATCTCGGACCAGATAACTCACTGACCAATCTGTAACATTGCAATGATTAGCTAGAGCGTGTCGTAAGATTCGTTTTTATATGTGGATCGCTTGGTTCCGATGTACGGTTTAGGAGAAATGACTATTTTACGTAACGGCATTTCGCGAACGAACCTTTACCCCTCGCTTTACTTTGAGACCTTATTTAAGGCCCTTAAAGGACTAATTGGATTACGAAACAATTATGTAAGGTGGGTTAGGTAGTTGGTAGAGTATTCACGAAAGAGTCGGCTTAAAATTCATAACAGTTAATTTATTAAATTTAGTGGAACCGAGGGTACGCGAGCGATTAACGCAAATCGTTAAGCGTATAAGCGACCGTAAACGACCGTTAGGATATGAATGAGTTTTGTCTAGTTTCTTAAGCGACCGTGGTCTAATTCTGGCTTATGTTGTTCATAGGTTACCGGACCCACTCTAAGCTTAAGTCTACCCCGAAACACTTAGGCAAGTTTTCTACCCGTAATACTGTTGTTGTGATGTAAATATATTGATGCATTATCTTGAGATAAGTGCATGGTTGTTATTAGAAAATCTTGCGATATATTGAAGCATGTTGAGATGGTATATATATGCATGTTGTGAAATTTTAATATTTTATTATCAATTCAAATGCTTATAAACTGTATAATACCTATGCTAGAGATAAGCAGTAGTTACGTTACCCTTAGTATAGGGGACCCGAAGGTGAACATTTTTCTAAACCGGGAGTCGATGTTCCCGAGTATAATATATATATAGTTTTCTATCACTATTAATCGAATAAGGTATATTCGATGGTGTGAATAATAATCAAACTTATTTCGATTGTTCAAATAAAGATCGTACTTTCGTATAAGTATATCTTTTGTTATTTATTATTCATTTCAAGTATGAGTTTTAAAACTTCTACTTCAAATATTTTCATAAAGATTATCCTTATGGGAATATTATTTAAATAATAATATTCAGATATTTTCTAATATATCGGGACTAATTTATTTTATTAAATCAACATTACTCCAAACATTCTTAAAAATGTTTTCGAGTCTTTAAAATGATTTTAAAAGTTAGAGCGGATCCCAAAACTCGTTTTCAAATTTATGATCTTCCTTTTGTAGGGGATTTAAATACTCGCTTAAAAATCTGAGGGATCCCGCTCTGTGGTGTATTTTATATTCGCAACGAGGTTGCTGTTTTGAGAAAACATTTTGATTACTTGCCCAACGTTCGGGAAGTAAGTCCATCTATTTGAGTCGGCATAAGGAACATGGGCTCAGTGGGCGTCCATGAAAGTGTAAGTGGCTCAGTGGGAGTCCATCAATGCGTAAGTGGCTGAGTGGCAGTCTAGCATAAGGTCCTAATATGGCCAAGGTGATGACCAGTGGGGGATTCATTCATCTACTAGTAGAAAAAGTGACTTAATTGGTATCTTTGCCTGATCAGCAAGATATCAAGTTTATGCCAAGGTTTTCTCCTTTCCAAATTCATTGGATATTGCAACTCTGTTTATAATTTTCATAACAGTGGTTTTCAAGGAGTATATGAAATGTATATATATATAGATGTATATATATATCAGGACTTAATGAAGTATCTCGTAACTTCATTAATTATAATGATATTTCAAAAATTGAATCTATTCAAGTCTTTTCTTGTAGTCTCATCTATGTGATAAACTTTTGAAACTGATTATACCTTGATTGGTGGTAGTTCAAGTAGTATTCGGAAAAAATATAAGTATATTGGAGTATCTTGTAACTTCATCTTTTCAACTTATATCTGGTTAATGATTATCTTATGCATGACAAAGATTTTCAGAAAAATGTTGATACAAGGTTAGATATATGAGATCACCTTGCTACGATATTTTTATACAGTTATAAACAGGAACTCTGTGTATATTAGGCATGGAAGAGGACTTCCAAGATTTTGAAAAGTATATATACATATATACTGAATATTGTGTGACTTGGTCACGTTAAGATATCAAACTTGGTTCATTTTTACTTGACCAAGAATTTCATGAGTACTATGAGAATGCTCACATATTGTAAATCATTATACATATTATTTTGGTGGGCTTGTTGCTCACCCTTACTTTGTTCTTTCATCACACAACAACAAATAGACAAGATGAACATGACCAAACTCCCAATTCGTGAGCGGATAGGAAATGTTCCGCAGTTTTCTGTAGGCGTTGATGCCGTTGTAGCTGAGGTAGGAACTACCAATAGGCTAGGCTTTCAACCTTTGATGTACCAGACTTATGTATAATTATAAATTGTAATAATGGAAAAGAATATGTAAATTTATTCAGAAACCCTTTCGAGGTGTAATGGCTTATAATTGTGGAATAAAATGACTTGTGTTATTTTTGGATATTCATCTCTGAGACTATAACTTGTGGTGTGTGTGTATATTGTGGGGTCACAATACGCAGTAGTTGGTTGATTATTAAGATTAAGTATTATTAAGGGAAATGGAACTCGTGACAACCCGGATCCCCGACCCCGGATTTGGGGGTGTTACAGAAATGGTACAATTATTCAAGAACAGGAAACCAACACTTAACTTTCTTCATGTCTTTGGATGCAAAAGCTTCATTCTAAGGAATCAAACTGAGCAACATGGGAAGTTTGATGCCAAAGATGTTGAAGGTATATTTGTTGGATATGCTGTGGGAAAAGCATATATGGTCTACAATATTAGAACCGACATTATTATGGAATCTGTACATGTTGTGTTTGATGATAAGAAGATTGAAGGACTACTAGATGAAGGTTTCCATGAAAGTCTCAAATTTGACAATGTTGAGATGAACTGTGATGAAAGTGATGATGAAAATGATCAAGAAATAATTTCTAAGGAAAATGCAGAAAAATCAGTAACAAATGAAGCACAAAATACTACATCTGTCGAAAGACATGGTGCATCATCTGTTGAGAGACAAACTGCATTATCCGTCGAAAGGCAAAATTCAACATCCGTTGAGCCATCAATAAGAGTTGAAAGTCATTTTAGATTAGACACAGAAAGGACCCCGACTTCAAGTCAAAGATCCACAGACTCATGGGGAGTTTCTTCTAATCAAAACTCAGTCACACATCAAGAAATCTTTGAGTCCTCTTCATCTAGAGCTAATATACCACAAAAAAGGAAATGGACTAGAGATCACCCATTTGAACTAATTATTGGTGATGCATCTTCAAGGGTGCAAGAAAGGAAATCAACTCAAGATGAATGTCTATATTGTAGCTTCCTGTCACAGAAAGAGACAAAAAAGGTAGAAGAAGTTTTGTTGGATCCTGATTGGGTTTTAGCTATGAAGGAAGAGCTAAACCAACTTGAAAGGAATGGAGTTTGGAAGCTGGTACCCAAACCAAAAGGCAAGAATCCTATCGACACCAAATGGGTATTCAGAAACAAGATGGATGAAAATGGCATAGTTATAAGGAACAAAGCCAGATTGGTTGCTAAAGGCTATTGTCAATAGAAAGGGATAGATTTTGATAAAACTTTTGCTCCTGTTGCAAGACTTGAAGCTATCAAAATTTTCCTATCCTATACAGCCCATGCCAATTTTAAAGTCTATCAAATGGATGTAAAGAGTGCCTTTCTAAATGGAGATTTGGAGTCTAAATATTTTAACATGCAGATTTTAACATGCCAATTCTAATATATTTTTTAAAATTTAATAAAATAAACTAACAACATAAGTGGAAAGGATGTTGGACTGAAGATTCCACTTCTGGATAAAAACAACTATCATCACAGGAAACTGAAGATGCACCTTCATCTACTCTCTCGAGATGAAAAATGTGACGCCCTCCAAACTCGGGTCAGAAATTTGGGGTTCACAACACACACACACAATATATAAACTTGTTAATGAAATAATATATGCAATGACCCTACTTAACACAACCACAGATCGCAACAGGTTAAAGTATGCACACAAGCCACAACCTTAATTACAATATTTCGTATCAAATCTTAACTAGTTTAACTTACATCTGAAAATATAACATTCTTACAAACTTTCACAACTCAAAACTAAAACAAAAGTCTTATGCTAGCTTATTCCGTCTCAACCTGGAATCCTAGCTCGCACACTGGTCCGGGGATCCTCGCTACCAACAACTTCTTTCTTAAGTGGAAAAAAACATAAACAGATTCACAAGAGTGAGCTAACTAGCTCAGCAAGTCGCAGTGACAATAATGAGATAAAATAATGATCAAATGAAATAATTTAAGGAATCAAGTTTCATGTTAAGCAATGATTAAAATTGGATATTCACTTTTATTTTAAAAACCAAGGTTAGGCTGCTGATCAGTCACGCACTAACCTCGAGCAAGGCACACAACTCTGCTCTATATACCGGATCCAAAGCACACATTATCCTAATACGACCACGAATCTGGTCCTCATTTAGAAAACCATCCAATTCTATAATAACAACATAATAAATAATGTAATTCAATAAACAAAATCATAAACAACATTCGTCTCAAAGAATCGGGTGATTTGTAAACACCATAAAGATATAGCAAGGTATATATAATGATTGGCTTCCAGTCTGTAAGAGAATTAGATAATAAAAGAACAAGGGTTTAATGGTTAAAGGATTAGTTCTCTGATGTAGAAAGTATGAATTTTTGTACGTTAAGAAAATCCATTTCAATAATCAGTGTATGGTATGTATGTATTTGTGGGGTAGTATTGTAATATCTCGTAATTTTAAAAATTAGATTGATAATAGAATAATATAATAAAAAGGATTAAAATTAAATAAGGACTAGAATTTAAAATTTAATTAGAGCAATTGGGCTAAAATTTGGATCGGATTCCAATATGGATAAATTATAGGTTAAGAAAGAAGGTTTTGTATCATTATAAATACACCATATTCGTCTTCCTCACCTTAATTATTATAATTCGTAGGGCTCTTCTTAATATAAATCAGCAATCTTGTAAAATTATTGTAAAATTCATTGTAAGTCGGAATTTAGTGATCCTGGACTTTTCGGAAAGATCTTTTCGTTCTCTACAACTTTCGTGATTCGTGTTTTCCAAAGAAATATCGGTTAGAGGGTCAAAAAAAGCTAAATACAGATCTGATCAGGTTTGAAGGTAAGTTTTCGATCGATCATTCTAGTATTTTCAAAATTGTGTGATATACGTGTATATTTGATTATTAAAACTTGGGCTAATGATGATATATTTGAAATTAGTATATTTTCTAGAATATGTATCGATGTATATATGTGATGTCTAGACGATAATTTTGGATCTTTGATTTCTGCCATGGTTTGTGAAAATTTCAAATAAGAACTTAGGACCGTAGTCACCGGATTGTAGAGACAGTTTTATGAAAATTTAGGTTCGTTATCACCAGGTTGTAGTGGTCATGACATGAGTTATTGATTTTGAATTATTGTTGTTTATGTTATATGTGTATTGTGTGAGCCAGAGCCTGTCGCTTAAATGCGGTTTACCTTGGTTCACGTGGTTTACAGGCTATTGAGTGAGCCCGTAGGGTTTACCCAGTGTGCACCCAAAGGATAGCGGTTGCGGGTTACCTACGATAATAAATAAATAAATTTGAATAGGGGTTCGCTGGAAAAACGACGGGTTCACCGGAGTTTACAACGACGGCTTCAGATATGATCTACAGAATACCAGGAACACAACCAAGCAATCAAAACAAACAAATAACGCCTGAGTTGGCCGGAATAACTCGAAGAAAACTTGCTGGACGGCGAGTTCTTCTTTTCTCCAGCCAGCTCGATTCCGGTACCGTTTGTTCACCAAACCACCACCAATTGATTCCTCTTTTCAAGCTCTACACGTTGGTATAAATCAATTTCACTAATAACCCCTAAATCAAAAACCCCTAATTTCAATTGAAAACATCCATACGGTTTATAAACCCTAATTTCATAATTGAAAGATTAAACACAATTTTGAACATATTATTGAACTCAAATTACTATTATGACATACCAAAATGATCAGAATCAAGTTCTCTACAACATGCAAGCATCAAATCATACAAACAATGTAACGTCTGGGAAATTTACATCTGTATTATATCATATTTATAATAAATTATGTGTTTATGTGTCATTTATGTGGAATTAACTGTCAAACCCTAATTGCTATGTGTTATGTGCATTCTGTGTCGTCCTGGTATTTTTAAGATATTTTTAAAATATTTTATTTTTCATTTACAGCTTGCATTTCAAAAGTTTTACGACCTGAATCATGATTTTAAAGCAGATATTTCAAATAAAACAATGGGCCTTATTTTTCATCAAACGACTTTTACCATCGCATTATTCTGAACATCTAGGCATTTTATAAATTTTCTCATATTGCGAAAAATGACTTTCCCGGGCCCCATTAGGTGTTAAAAACCCCACAAAAATCACATTTTTATTTTTATAAAATTTTAGGACTTTCATTTATACCATTTCTTTGTATTTTTGCATTATTCACAATTTTTGGAAAATTTTGGCATATATATTGTATATATAAAATATTTATAAATTAAATTTTAATACTCAAAAATTATAAAATTAGGGGCTTATTAATTTTAAAAAGTGTAGAATTAGGCCCTTAATTTTATTTAGGAGTATTAATTTCACTACTATAAATAGCCTAATTTTTATTTAATTATTATTAATTAAATAATTAAAAATCAAAAAATTACAAAATTCTCTACAAATCGGGCCGGGAAGAACAAGGTCGGGTCGAGAATTAAACCGGTGATTTCGAGCAGATTGCAGCATCAAATCAAGTGATTCCAGTACCTAAATCGAAGGTTTTGATCTGTTCTTTCTGTTTCTAGAATCAATTTCATGATTTAATGCATCGTTCTTTATTTTCAATTTCTTGGATTTATGTTCGAATTAAGACTTTTTGATTCTAGGGTTATTATGATGTTTTGATGATTGATATAGCTTTGTTAGATGATTTACAGTCGATTCATGGTGTTTAATTGAATGAACGATGTTTGGATAGTAATATTCGATTACTAGGGTTTATGTTCAATTTTCAAAACCTAGCTTCGTGATTTTGGTGAATATTCCTAAATGCACTATAAATCATCGAGTTTCATGTATAGATGAGTGATTTCGTATGTTGGCCGGAGTTCATGTCGTTTTTGGCCGGAGAAGATGTTGCAGGGATGATTTTGATGAACGAATTGTTGGACTGAGTTGTTGATGTGATTTGCAATGAAAAACACCCAAAAACCGTATCAAACGATGTTGATTTGGGACTGTTTTAGACCCACCAAAATCCGGTGGGGTTAAATATCAAAGTTATCACTCAACTGAAGGTCATATATCAGTTTAATCATCAAAGTTAACGGGGTATCATTTGAATCACTAAAGTCATAATAAATATCATACACATACCTC
Organism: Apium graveolens; assembly: GCF_009905375.1. NCBI lineage: Eukaryota > Viridiplantae > Streptophyta > Magnoliopsida > Apiales > Apiaceae > Apium > Apium graveolens. Next base: position 41,241,212 of record NC_133649.1, read on the forward strand.
AAAATATGTGCTCGAGAATTAAAATTTATTTTATGGAGTTCTATATATTTTTCTTGAATCCTATTACAACCAAATGAAAATGTATGAATTCTAGTATTTTCTATAATATAATAAGACTTTTTAAAGTTTATCTACTATTTATTTTTAATTTTGTAGTCATTTGCTTTATTTAAATAAAAATAATTAGTAGATAAATTTTTAAAAACCTTAAAAAATCATCTAAAATACTATGAATTCATAACTTTTCATTTGGTTGTAATAATATTTAAAAAAAAATGTTTAGAACTCCATAAAATAAATTTTAATTCTCGAGCACATATTTTGAGGTATGTGTTTGATATTTATTATTACTTTAGTGATCCAAATGATACCCCGTTAAGTTTGATGATTAAACTGATATATGACTTTCAGCTGAGTGACCATTTTGATATTTAACCCAAATCCGGTGAAGTCGCCGGATTCTGGAAATAATCTGGTCATGTTCTTCATGACCCGGATTGTGACCCGGTTGCCCGTTTGTTTAACCCGGTTTTAATCTGAATTGTCAGATGTTTGAATTCTGACAAGTGTTTCTGGAATTTTGTTTTTATTTTTATTTTAATTTATTTTAAAAATCAGGTTTATTTATTTTATAAATTGATTAATTAATTATTTAATTAATTGATTTATATTATAAATAATTCTGAAATATTTTCCAAAAATCAGATTTAATTATTTTCTTAATTATTTTTTATTTTTTATTTAATAATTATTAATTCTTTAAAAATGATTAATTATTTTGATAAATAATCAAATAATTTTCAATAAATTCATTTTAGTTCCAAAAATTATAGAAAAATCATTTTTAGTTCTGATTTTTCCTAAATAATTATTTAAAAATTATTTTAGGGTTTAAAAATTAGTAATTATTATTTATATTGAATAATAAACTAATTTATCTGTATTTAATTGATTTTAATTAGCCTGTTAGTCCTTTGACCTAGAAAAATGAATTATTTTCATTAAAAATAATATTAAAGCCTAATTTCTTTTAGAAATTATTTGACTTTGTTATTTATTTGATTATCAGTCGAATTGCGTGCCGATACGAGTCTGAAAAAATCTGAAAAATAGAAAACGAGTCAGATAATGATCAGTTGAGCGATCAACGAGTCGATTTTGATTCTAAAAATTATTTTCACTATAAAAATGATTATGTGCTTATGTGTATTATGTGGTTAATCGAGTCTTACTTGTTAATATATAATATACGAGTCAGTCATAAGCGCATGGGTTGACAATAGGAATGATGTGAAGTCGGTTCAAAACGCAATTAAAGTACGAATGACTAAACCAGTCTATTTCTCTAACAGAAGCTAAGCCAGCAAGGCAGGTTGAGCCGGTGATAGACGAAGGTGACATAATTGCACTGAGTCACGCAGAAGGCAAGTTTTCCCCCTATTCTAATTTCAGAATAGTGATATTTCATCATAATCTTATCACGCTTGCACTCGTTTGATTCCCTTGTTCATATTTCATTTCGATTCTTGATTTTTCCTTTTTATTTTCATTTTTCATATTCCAATTGTTACTCACAAATATTGATATATTCTGGTGATTAAAATATATCAAAGCATACTGATTGTTCCGGTTGCTACTCCATGGATTGGATAGTGATACTTTTGGGGATTAAGTTTACTTAATCCTAAGGACCGGGACATAACCGGATCCTTGAGATGGGCCATAGTGCTTGGGTTCCCAACGGGATCTATATAGTGGGATATAGATCTGCACTGTATCCTGGTTGATCAGCAGGGTATAGAAGCGAACTTGTGTCCAGTTTAGTTCGTTTGTACTCGCCAGTAATGGCCTTTTTTCTATTCTCGCGGGGTTATATCTTTGCAGATATACCCAGGTTACCGATTCATTTATACTGCTTTAACACTGTTTATATTTTGCGGACTTATTGAGCAATTTTTGGCTCACCCTTTTTGTTGTTATTCACATTATTATTTTCAGTTAAGAAGGAATATGAAACCCATCAGGACTCGAGTGGTAAAGAAGCGGGTCAAGCCTCAGGATCCTCTCATACCCAAGGTGTTGATCCCAATCCAGGAAGAAAGCTTTGAGTTACCCGAACAGGTGGAGTGTAGATAGTTAGTGTGTGTGTGAATAAATGATGAAATTAGTTTAAAACTGGTTAGACAATGGTTTGTAATAAAGAGAGTTTATAAGATTTTAAATTTGGTTTGTAATAAAGTAGTTATTGGTTCTTGTTTTCATACTTCAACCTAAAAAGATCCTGGTTAGTGTTAAAGGGGTTTAGATTCATTTCTTTATTATTTGTTAATCAGATTGTATAGGTTTGGTGATTAGCTAGTAACCCTCAGACTTATACCCCGGGTCTGGAGGGCGTTATAGGTTTGGCATCAAAGCTGTAGGTTTGGTCCCTGTAAACAAGAACATTAGGGTTAAGATAAGATAGGAAGATCACATAGGATAGGAATAGTCAAATAGAAAGAATAGTGCTAGGACTTAGATAAGATTAGGATAGGAAGGTATTAGTTCTAGGAATGATTTAGTGACCTTTCTTCTTTCTTTGGTATATTATCAGATGGCGTCGTTAGGTTATTCGGCTTTTTCTAAGAGGACAGTTACCGGGCTAGTCATACCGGTTGTGCCACCAGTATCTGAGTTCATGTTTCCTCCTCTTCCACCTCCACCACCATTGCCATATGAGCCAACACCCCCAGTGCAGGGGATTGTTCATGACCCTATAGAGATGTTTATCTATTGGAGTTCTTTGAGCCGATGATCCCACTTCTACTTCTAGTAGAGCATCAGTTTATACCGGGGATTGAGCCAGAGCTTCCACCACCACCAGTGTTACCTCATATACCAGTACATGCCCCAGAGCCAGATATATTTCAGATGATCCCAGTTGAGGGGATGGGTGAGCATGGTGTGGATTTACAGTTGGGGTTACCACAACAGGGTGCAGGGATGCCGAGGGTTCCGTCGCAGGAGTCAGTGGGTCAGGTTGCACAACCACATATGGTACCGTATCATGAGTACAGGGTTATAAGAAAGGACATTGAGTATTGGAGAGCTCTGTGTAGGGAGATTATGCATTTTTTTGATCAGAGAGACCGAGGACCGTTAGCTGCCTTACAACCAGATTATATGATGAGGCAGAGGTTACAGTCTATGTTGATGAGTGCTACCTGGGAGTTGGATGACACATGAGGGGCCGCCTTCTTTTGTGGAGTTTTAACAGGATTTTCCGTTTAGCGCAGACATTGGTTCAAATACTTATAGATGAGCTGAGGTGTATTCCGCCAGGGTTCTGAGATGTTGACTTCAGAGGACAGATGTACATAGATGCGGCCTAGTATGACATAGTGAGTAGTGTGTATGTGTGTAGTAGTAGTTTGACTTGTAGTAGCTAGTTTGACTTGTAGCCGCAGTTATGACCAGCAGAGCGAGACTTTTTGTACCAAGCACTTACACCTGAGGCTGGTGTCATATATAAAATGAACTTTTCAAATTTCTTTTATTGAAATTTCGGTCTTTATAGTTTTACAGCATTTACCTTTACTTTATTGTTTTACAGCTTTTCGTACTTTAAATTTTGTCGGAAAAAAAAAGAACAAACATTTTATTTAACTTTTTACATTTTCTATTTTTATATTAACATAAACTGTTTACATTTCCTGTTTTTATATTAAACAAACTGTTTTTCTTTTTCCGAACTATTATCTAAATTTTGTTAATAACATGATAAGTTGTTTTCTTACTTACTGTCAATTGTTTAATAAACTGTTAAAAAGACATCACTTGTTTTATTATCAGCAAATGGCACCCAAGAGAAAACTAGGACTGAGATTTCCAACAGTAATTCTGAAGAACAAACCAATGATATTATGAACCAAATGTTCCATTTGATGCAACAACAGATGGTAATGATGCAGCAACAGATGCAGCAACAGCAGCAGCAGATTCAACAGCAAATGTTACAACAGCCACCTCGTCCTGAGCCCCAAATACCACCAGCTATACCTATTGTTACTTTCAAACAGTTTCAGTCGGTTAAACCTCCAGAGTATGATGGGTCAACAGATCCTATTAAGGCTACCACTTGGTTGAAAGAAATAGAGAAAACATTTGCGCTAGTGAAGGTAGGTGAAGACCAGAAGACTGACTTTGCTAGTTATTTGTTAAAAGGAGAAGTGAATTATTGGTGCGAATCTAAGAAGGCTTTAGAAGGTGAAGATGTTATGGCATGGGATAGGTTTAAAGAGCTGTTCTTATAGAAATATTTTCCTCGCTATGTGAGAAATCAAATGCAGATTAAGTTTTTGGAATTAAAGCAGGGAAGTATGTCTGTGACAGATTATGAAGCTAAATTTACTGAATTGGCTAGGTTTGTTCCAGAACAAGTTGATACTGAAGAAAATAAGTCCAAAGGTTTCAAGAAGGATTACGACCGTGGATCCGTGGGCAAGTTGCAATTTTTGAATTAATGACGTATACCGCCGTAGTCCAGAAAGCCTTGATTATTGAAGGGGAAAGCGAAAGATCTCAAAAAGAAAGAGGACAGGGAAGTTTCCAAGACCGCTCCATCAGGAAGCCGGGATTTCAAGCCCGGAAAAATTTGAATTTCAAAAGGATATGACAAGGTATCTAGAAAACAGGTAATCATTTTCAAGCCCTTAGCCAGCAGGGAATTGTCAGAGTCTCAGTGTCATACTGCAGAACTTGTGGACGGAAACATACTGGCGTCTGTATCAAAGCGGATGTGACGTGTTTCAAATGTAAGCAGAAAGGGCACTATTGTAATGAATGTCCAACAAGAAAAACAACAGAAATTACTTGCTATAAGTGTGGAAAGAAAGGGCATATCGTTAGGAATTGCAAAGGACCAGCAATGATAGCTAGTATTCTGAAAGTGTTGGCATTACCTCCTCCACCGCCGCCTAATCAACCCAGAGCAAGAAATTTCAATATGACAAAGAAAGAAGCAGTGTAGAGTCCTAGTGTAATTGCAGGTACGCTTTTGGTGAATTCCGTAGATTCAAAAGTATTAATTGATTCTGGAGCTACTCGTTCATTTATTTCTGAAGAATTCTTTGATAAGTTACATTGCGAAATTGAATGGTTGGGCGAGACGTTAATTATAAAATTAGCGAATGACGACCAAGTTCCAGTAGATCGAGTGTGTCCTGCGTGTGATATCGAAATAGTCATACATCATTTCTCCATAGACTTGATTTATTTTAAGTTAAGAGAGTTTGACGTCATTTTGGGAATGGATTGGTTAGCTTGTCATAATGCTCAGATCAATTGTGCGAACAAGATAGTAAAATTGCGAACTGCGGAAAATGCAACGGTAATATTTAAAGGCGAAAAACAGCGAAAGAAATTTCTGACAGTAATGCAGACCAAACGATTGCTTCGACAGGGATGTGAGATGTACATAGCTTACGTGTTAGATACTGAGAAGGGAAGTCCCAAAATAGAAGACATTCCAGTTGTATGTGAATTTCCTGACGTCTTTCCAGACGAGCTTCCAAGGTTACCACCAGATCGAGAAATTGAATTTATGATTGATCTAGCGCCATGTACAGAACCAGTTTCGAAAGCTCCGTATCGAATGACACCGGTTGAGATGAAAGAATTGTCAACGCAATTGCAAGATCTTCTAGACCGATGCATCATAAGACCTAGTGTATCTTCGTGGGGCGCACCAGTATTGTTCGTAAAGAAGAAAGATGGCAGCATGCGATTATGCATTGACTATTGGGAATTGAATAAGCTCACTATCAAAAATAAGTATCCTCAACCGAGAATCGACAACTTGTTCGATCAGCTAAAAGGAGCTGCATGGTTTTCGAAGATAGATTTGCGATCGGGCTATCATCAATTGAAGATTAAAGCTGAAGATATTCCCAAGACTGCATTCCGTACTAGATATGGACATTATGAGTTTCTTGTAATGGCATTTGGTTTGACCAACGCGCCAGCAACATTCATAGATCTGATGAACAGGTTATTCAAAAGGTACTTGGATAAATTCGTGATTGTATTTATCGACGACATCTTGATTTACTTTAAGACGGAAGAAGAGCATGCTAAGCACTTAAGGATAGCTTTGGAAATTCTGAGAAAAGAGCAACTGTACGCGAAATTCTCGAATGTGAATTTTGGTTGAAGGAAGTACAATTTCTAGGGCACATTATCAATAGAGAAGACATTTAAGTCAATCTAGCGAAGATTGAAGCTGTGTTGAATTGGGAAAGGCCGAAGACACCAACAGATGTTCGAAGTTTCTTGGGATTGGCAGGATACTATAGAAGATTTGACAAAGATTTTGTGAAAATAGCAACGCCACTAACCAAGTTAACTAGAAAAAGTGAAAAGTTCGTATGGGATGAAAAATGTGAAGGAAGTTTCCAAGAGCTGAAGAATCGGTTAGTAACCGCACTGGTACTCGTATTGCCAGACGAGCATGGAAATTTTGTCATTTACAGTGATGCTTCATACCGTGGATTAGGATGTGTACTAATACAACACGGTAATGTCATTGCATATGCTTCGAGACAGCTAAAACCTCCTGAACAGAAGTATCCTACGCAAGATCTAGAGTTAGCAGCGATCGTATTTGCATTGAAACTTTGGAGACACTATCTCTACGGTGAGAAATGCGAAATTTACACGGATCATAAAAGTCTGAAGTAAATCTTTACGCAGAAGGAACTGAACATGAGACAACGCCGATGGCTGAAGTTGATTAAAGATTACGATGTTATGATCAGTTATCATCCAGGAAAAGCGAATTTTGTGGCGGATGCACTGAGCCGGAAAGAGAGATTGAATCTGTTAACTTCATGTGAAGATTTAGCCAAGGAATTTGACAAGTTGGAAATTGAAATTCATGTTCCCAATGAATCTACTGAAGATATCTATGCTATGACTTTTCAACAGAAATTACTAGAGAAGATTCGCCGCTGTCAAGAAGAAGTGATGAGTCAAGATGACGACTTAACGAGAGAAGAAATTACAACCCAGAAGGATAACGAAGGAATCCTACGCTTTGCATCAATAATCTGGATCCCCAATGTGGCAGAACTGAAAGAAAAAAATATTGCGAGATGCGCACAGTTCGAAGTATTCCATTCATCCAAGAAACAAAAATGTACCGCGATTTGAAGGAAAACTTTTGGTGGCCAAATATGAAAAAGGAGATAGCCGAATGGGTAAGTAAATGCTACACATGCCAGTGAGTTAAAGCGGGAACATCAACGTCCGAGTGGATTACTGTAACCATTGGATATTCCAGAATGGAAATGGGAACATCTAGCGATGGATTTTATGGTAGGACTTCCAAGGACTAAAGCAAATCATGATGCGATATGGGTAATCATTGATATACTAACAAAATCGGCACATTTTCTACCAATTAATGAAAGATTTTCGCTTGACAAGCTAGTGCAATTGTATCTCAAGGAAATTGTGATGCGACATGGAGTTCCAATATCTATCATGTCTGATCGAGATCCCCGATTCAATTCAAGATTTTGGAGATAATTTCAAGAATGCCTTGGAACTTAATTTAACATGAGTACCGCTAATCATCCGCAAACCGATGGGCAAAGTGAAAGGACTATCCAAACAATCGAAGACATGCTACGAGTTTGTGCGATTGATTTCAAAGGTAGTTGGGATGAGCATCTACCTTTGGTAGAATTTTCTTACAACAACAGCTATCACACAAGCATTGGAATGCCACCGTACGAAGCGTTATATGGAAGAAAATGCAGATCCCCAGTATATTGGGATGAAGTTGGAGAACACAAGATTTTGGGTCCAGAATTAATCCAACAGACTAAAGAAAAGATAGAACTTATTCGAAAGCGATTGGATGCAACACAAAATAGACAACGAAAATATGCAGATCAAGCAAGGAAGGATATGGACTACCAGGAAGGAGAGCCCGTGTTACTCAATATATCGCCATGGAAAGGATTAACCAGATTTGGCAACAAGGGTAAATTGAAGCCACGATACGTCGGACCATTTGAAATTTTGAAGAAAGTAGGAAAAGTTGCGTACGAATTAGCTTTACCGACTCATATGCAACATATTCACAATGTGTTTCATGTGTTGATGCTTAAGCGATATAATCCTGATTCTAGGCATGTAATAGAGTATGAATCGGTAGATATCCAACCTGATTTGTCTTTTATAGAATAGCCGATAAGAATTTTAGATCGGCAAGAGAAAGTGTTGAGAAATAAGTCTGTGTCTTTAATGCGAGTATTGTGGAAAAACCCTATGGTTGAAGAATCAACCTGGGAACATGAGAGTGAAATGTTAGAGAAATATCCTCATTTGTTTTCATGGTAAGATTCTGAGGACAGAATCCTATTAAGGGGGGAATGATGTAACGTCTGGGAAATTTACTTCTGTATTATATCATATTTATAATTAATTATGTGTGTTAATGTGTCATTTATGTGGAATTAACTGTCAAACCCTGATTGCTATGTGTTATGTGCATTCTGTGTCATCCTGGTATTTTTATGATATTTTTCAAATATTTTATTTTTCATTTACAGCTTGCATTTCAAAAGTTTTACGACCCGAATCATGATTTTAAAGCAGATATTTCAAATAAAACAATGAGCCTTATTTTTCATCAAACGACTTTTACCATCACATTATTCTGAACATCTAGGCATTTTATAAATTTTCTTGTTTTGCGAAAAATGACTTTTCCGGGCCCCATTGGGTGTTAAAAATTCCACAAAAATCACATTTTTATTTTTACAAAATTTTAGGACTTTCATTTATACCATTTCTTTGTATTTTTGCATTATTCACAATTTTTGGAAAATTTTGGCATATATATTGTATATATAAAATATTTATAAATTAAATTTTAATACTCAAAAATTATAAAATTAGGGGCCTATTAATTTTAAAAAGTGTATAATTAGGGCTTAAAATTTTTTTAGGAGTATTAATTTCACTACTATAAATAGCCTAATTTTTATTTAATTATTATTAATTAAGTAATTAAAAATCAAAAATTACAAAATTCTCTGCAAATCGGGTCGGGAAGAACAGGGTCGAGTCGAGAATTAAACCGGTAATTTCGAGCAGATTACACATCAAATCAAGGGATTCCAGTACCCAAATCGAAGGTTTTGATCTGTTCTTTCTGTTTCTAGCATCAATTTCATGATTTAATGCATCATTTTTAATTTTCAATTTCTAGGGTTTCTGTTCGAATTATGACTTTATGATTCTAGGGTTATTATGATATTTTGATGATTGATATAGCTTTGTTAGATGATTTACAGTCGATTCATGGTGTTTAATTGAATGAACGATGTCTGGATAGTAATATTCGATTACTAGGGTTTATGTTCAATTTTCAAAACCTAGCTTCGTGATTTTGGTGAATATTTGGTTCCTGAATTGTTAGGGCTTTGATTATACATGTTCTTAGCTTTGTTTTGCACTATAAATCATCGAGTTTCATGTACAGATGAGGGATTTCTTATGTTGGCTGGAGTTCATGTCCTTTTTGGCCGGAGAAGTTGTTGTAGGGATGATTTTGATGAACGGATTGTTGGACTTAGTTGTTGATGTGATTTACAATGAAAAGCACCCAAAAACCGTACCAAATGGTGTTGATTTGGGACTGTTTTAGACTCACCGGAATCCGGTGAAGTCGCCGGATTCTGGAAAGAATCCGGTCATGTTCTTCATGACCCGGATTGTGACCCGGTTGACCCGTTTGGTTAACCCGGTTTTGATCTGAATTATCAGATGTCTGGATTCTGACAAGTGTTTCTAGAATTTTGTTTTATTTTTATTTTTATTAATTTTAAAAATCAGTTTTATTTATTTTATAAATGGATTAATTAATTATTTAATTAATTAATTTATATTATAAATAATTCTGAAATATTTTCAAAAAATCCAATTTTATTATTTTCTTATTTATTTATTTATTATTTATTTAATAATTATTAATTATTTAAAAATGATTAATTATTTTGATAATTAATCAAATAATATTCAATAAATCATAATACATTCATTTTAATTCCAAAAGTTATAGAAAAATCATTTTTAGTTCTGATTTTTCTTAAACAATTATTTAAAAATTATTTTGGGGTTTAAAAATTAGTAATAATTATTTATATTGAATAATAAACTGATTAATCTGTATTTAATTGATATTAATTAGACGTTAGTCCGATTCGAGCAAAACGAAAGCCCTTAGACTCAGAAAAATGAATTATTTTCATTAAAAATAATATTAAAGCCTAATTTCTTCTAAAATTTAGTTGAATTTGTTATTTTTTTGATTATCAGTCGAATTGTGTGCCGATACGAGTCCGAAAAATTCTGAAAAATAGGAAACGAGTCAGATAATGATCAATTGAACGATCAGCGAGTCCATTTTGATTCTAAAAATTATTTTAATTATAAAAATAATTTTGTGCTTATGTGTATTATGTGGTTAATCGAGTCTTACTTGTTAATATATAATATACGAGTTAGTCATAAGCGCATGGGTAGACAATAGGAACAATGTGAAGTCGGTTCAAGACGTAATTGAAGTACGAAATGACTAAACCAGTCTATTTCTCTAACAGAAGCTAAGCCAACAAGGCAGGTTGAGTCGGTGATAGACGAAGGTGACATAATTATAGTGAGTCACGCAGAAGGCAAGTTTTTCCCCTATTCTAATTTTAGAATAGTGATATTTTATCAGATTCTTATCACGCTTGCACTCTTTTGATTCCCTTGTTCATATTTCATTTCGATTCTTGATTTCTACTTTTTATTTGAATTCATTGTTCATATTCCAATTGTTACTCACAAATATTGATATATTTTGGTGATTAAAATATATCAAAGCATACTGATTGTTCCGGTTGCTACTCCATGGACTGGATAGTGGTACTTTTGGGGATTAAGTTTACTTAATCCTAAGGACCGGGACATAACTGGATCCTTGAGATGGGCCATAGTGCCTGGGTGCCCGACGGGATCTATATAGTGGTATATAGATCTGCACTGTATCCTGGCTGATCATCAGGGTATAGATGCGAACTTGTGTCCAGTTTAGTTCGTTTGTACTCGCCAGTAATGGCCTTCTTTCTATTCTCGTGGGGTTATATCTTTGCAGATATACCCACACTACTAGAAAAATGCCCTTAGACATCGGTTATAAACCGATGTCTTTTTTTTTTCAAACCGCTGTCTTCGCATGTGTAGAGAAAGGTAGGGGTCTTTATCATCGGTTTTTAGCCGATGTTAAAAATTTACATAGACATCGGTTTTCTTAGCAAACAGATGTATAATTAGCCCTTTTTCTACTAACATGTTAAAACTAGATTATGAAAAATAGTATTTAGGAGGTTAAAAAGCACTATAAACATATAACAGGGAAGAATTTTTTAACTAATAGACTTCATATTCTTAAAAAAACTGATGTCTTACTCTTTATTTTACATCGGTTTATTTACTAAACCGACGTTAAACATAACTTATAACATTAGTTTTACTTGAGGAAGCGATATGAAACTTCTTCTTTAACATTGGTTGCGTAAGTTAAACTGATGTACATTATTCTGGAAGACATCAGTTTTCTTTTGATTTACTTTTATATACTTGCAAAAAGAGATGTGTTTTAACATTTTAGACATCATTTTCATTCCTATAATTCGATTTGTTTTGTTGGTTTAGACATCGTTTTTAGTTTAAGCAGGTGATGTGTTTTTAGTTGCTTCACATCAGTTTTATAACAAGCACCGATGTTTGAGTTCTTTTTTAAAATAAATTAGCCCGTGCTTTTGTGCATAAACCCAGACAAAATCAAAAAAATACTAAATCAACATCCAACAAACAACCGGAAATAGATTAAATTAACTTCCGTATCTACAACCAAAATCCAACGACATTCTCCGACAACCAACATCTAACCATTCCGATGTCCAACAATCAACTAACAACCATATATCTACAACCAAACATCACCTGTGTATTAATCACAAAAGTTACTTGTGTATTAATCAGCATGTTTACCATGTACAAATTCCAGTCAGAAGCTAAGCTTTTCAGTATCGCACCAACAAAAGCATCACCTGCACCAGTTGTGTCCACAGCCTTTACTTTCAAACCAGAAACTCTGCCCTTGAATTCCTGAACAAAATGTTTAAAGATAAGTTATATATAATCATGCATGCTAGTAGGCTAATTTAGAAATATATAACTACTATGTAACCGGTAAGAATACCTTTGTATAGTATTTGCAACCCTCAGATCCTTCTGTTACTAATAGAAGATTTAGGTTAGAGTGGTATAAATTTCTTAAAATCACGTTATCATCATAAGGATCATCGCCTCCAATTTAGAAAGAAACTTCGTCCTTGCTTACCTATCATTTCATAAAAGTCTTGTTTAGTGCCAACACAACAATGACCTATTACTGTATAGTAACATAATGTTGCATCATGTCATAACTTCTGTAGACAGCTTATTATAATTGCAAGTACAAATGTTCACTCTTTAGAAAGCATAAGCAGTCAACTAAGCGACATTGCTTACAACATGAACATGATTTTATTTTATCAACTACTGCAATAAAGATACCACTTGTGCATAGATTTTCTATACATTTTCTGCTATATGCTTGCCTAATGACAATTGATATTCAAATAAATGCAAGAAAATTTTAAACTATTTCTAACAATTAAATGGGGTACAGAAAGTCATGGTAGTCGAATACTGATATTTTTTCCATAATATAAAATATAAAACAAGGAAAAGTAGCAAGCATCTCCACCTACAACTTCTAGTCTACTCGTGCCGAGATGGCAATGGTACTCACAAAAATACAATAAAATTGTAAACTATTTCTAACACTTTAATGGGGTACAGAAAGTTATGTTGGTGGGAAAATGACATAGTTTGCCATGATATAACAAATTTAAAACAAGGAAATGTAGCAAGAATCCCCACCACTATCCCCCCAACTCACCAAAAAACATTAGCAAGAAATAAAAGAGATAAGTTGATCCAAGATGCTGAACCATCTTTTTTTAAATTTTTTACAAGACTGTAGACTATGATAGTAAAAGGAATACATCTATTTAGCAAAAAAATAATAAAAAAGCACCTTATATGCCCATCCAGCATCCGGGTGTGCAACTTATAGCTTTAGCATCATTGACCTCTTTTGTGGCTTTTTGCAAATTCTGCCGATGCTTTGAAGAAGTAAAGGATAAAAAGCTTTTGGAAGATACAAATTCCATTTCATTTGAGTGGGGTGTGATGCTTGTGCAATTCCATCTCCTGATAAGTCTTTCACACTTTTATCATTGGGAAAAAATAGATCCGGACATGTGCCTCTAAATGAAAGACTATAAGTTGCCCGAGCATTTATCTAATTTTTTATGTCTACAAAATTAATTAAAGGTGAAAAACAATGACAATGACTTGTTTAGATAAAATGCAATTCAAGTGTATCCCACCCATAAGAAATTAAAATAACTAAAAAAAGGAAAACCTTCTCGATTATCCTTAGCAGCACTTCTGCCTCATCCTTCAATACAGACTTGTTGCAATTCATCATTTAATGGCACAACAGAGAGAGGCTCCATGATGCTTTCTGCACCTGAACCACTACACCCACATATCACTCCTTATAAAATGTTTCGCTCAGAGTAAGGATTCATCATAAAATATCAATGATTTTCCCATTTATCCATATTTGACCTTTACTTATGGTGTTCATATCCAGAGCTATTGGATGATTTCCAACTGAAGCGTTGAAAGTAGGAGTATTACATTGGTTAACTAGGAGTATTACTTTTGTGTGATATAAATCTCAAACTATTTGTTATAGTGGCACATCTTTTTTGATATACATGTTGATGTGTTTGCTTCTGTTACATTATTTAAACTAATCCACTAGCCAGCATTGCCTTGACATTCTTGCCATAAGGAAATGAACCCAAGTTATGTTATGTAACGGAATGAACATTTGCTGAATTATACAAGTTATGGCTACTAATCATAATAAGAAGCAGTTTAACAGTAAGAACTACTACTAATGTTGGAAGGAAAGGAGTATAAATTACTAAATCTGGCAAACCCCTCGTCACATACTTAACTACTGTAAAAAACAAACAGATAAATATTATTGCAATCTTGCATATCATGACTCTCGAAGTAAAATATTAACCTGGATTTTGTGAGAGCATTAGGTTCAATAGAGGCTTCTTCCTTATTTCTTGGGCGTTATTTACTTCACAAAGGAAATGTGCGTGTTCCTTTACTCCCTTTATACCAAAAGTCGAGGGTTCAGATCCTGCAGCAATAACAAGCTTGTCGTATGAAACTTTGAAGCGGTAAGGCTTATCTGGGAGTCCAACATCAGCAGTTGTTTCACAAAACACCTGGTTTGGAGAAACAACTAGCCATCAATAAAACATAGAAACAGAAATCTTAAAGTATTAAGATATCGCAGCGTAGCTAGTAGCATATAATTATGAAGTTCCTGTAAAATGTTTTTGGTTAACGAAGTATAGTTATAGCTACTCACTTCATGTTTTTCCATGTCTACATATGTGCATGTTTCCAGATAGAAGTAGGATTTAGGATTCTTGGCCAGCACAGATTGTATTCGAGAAACTGGCTCAGCTACAGATCGGAATTCTAAGGTTCCAACACAAGTTGATGCAAGCAGAGGAGTAAAAACCATGTGGTTCCTTGGAGATATGCAAACAATATCATAAATTTTGGTATCGGTCCCTTTTAGAAATCTACATCCTGCCCATCCAGTTCCAAGGACAACTACTCTAGGCTTTTCACCTGCCTTTGTTGCTTCTAAATTAGGATAGTTTTTGTAATCGTATTCTGAATCAGATTCCTCCACAAAACTCCCTGCTTGAGCAAACTGGTAATGAGGGGTCACACTTATTCCTCTGCTCCCAAAAGTAGTTTGATCAACCTTCTTGATGCTTGTAAGGTATGACAAATTGCGGCCTGGTATAACATTTCCAACAGATTTCCCCGAATAACTACAAGTTGATAATCCCTCATAGGTGGTATCACTGTGACTTGCATAACTTCCAACAGAACCAAACCATCTCAAACCATTCCTTGCGATTCTTGCCAATGCCATATCTTTCTGTTAGCTCGTAGCAAAAGATCTGCAATTTAGTGCTAGTTTAGCTGTTTAGATTTTCTTGAAGTAGAACTAAAAAGGAAAATACTTAATACTTACGTAATTTTAAACGAATGCAAAACGCTTTATTGCAGCACAGTCTAATATAGGAATACAAGTCCATAAGTTTCTCCATTAGAATATGAGCTAAGGACAAGAGGTTAAAATATATAGAGCTACAATCCAAACTAGTCACAACAAACTCAAGCAAGGCAAGACAACGGTTGTTTTTAGGACCAAAGTAAAAAACAAGATAAACTTGGCTATGTTCATCAACTGATGGCAACACCAAGAGCAATATCTTAACTTGATAGAAACATAGAAATAATTATGATAACTCTATTTTTTATTACCAGTTAGGCAAATCATAACTAAAGAAACTAATACATTAACAAAATATCGGGTAGGAGAGGACAATATTTGGTGTGTGCTCCTAGCATTATAAACCAATTATATCAGTGAAATCATACAACTGTTAAGCGCGTCTTGGATTTTGATGAGAATGAGAATCGGGGAATGGGAATGAGTATCAGACTTTTTAATAATTACAGAACAATACCAAGAAACAATAAATTAAAAAAAACTAAATAAATATTCAGGATTAGCAAATGCATAACACACGTACAAAAATATAAAAATATACTCTACATCTTTGGCTTATATGCTTTGTTGGGAGAGAAGTAATCACAATAAAAACCATTGCAAGCATTAATCTATAAATGATAAGCAAAACAAGGTTAAATATTAGAAAAACACTTTAATACGCTACACTAGACATTATTAAATGTAAATCCCGAAAAGGGAGAACATAACACCAACATCACGAAACACTTACAACAGGATCAGGGGCATCATCTTGCTTACACAGTGCCCAGACCCATGGAACTCCAGTGCCCAAACCCAAAGCCATCTCAGCTGCCCATTTCGTATAAGCTTTACCAGGAGCACCAAATTCTTTTTCCTGGGGTCCATATTCATTCTCAATTATATTAACAAAGCTCCAGAGACCGACTCGTAGACAAACTCGATTAAAATCAAAACATAAAATTTGAAAATAAATTCGAAAGAAATATATTTTTCTCACACTAATCGAGAAGTCCAGATTCTTTCAAGGCTCTTCAGCACCAATCGAGCTTGATTTATGAATTAATCGAGTTTAATTCATATAAATAGGTTTGTACAAAATAGGGGTTTTAGGTTAGAGAGAGTGAGTGAGAAAAGAGACAGTGGGAGATGAGAGAGAAGAGAGACGAGAGACAAGACAGTGACAGAGAAAAGAGAAGAGAGAAGAGAGAATGAGAGAGAGAGAGAGGAGAGAATGAGAGAGATGGGGGAATGGTTTTGGTTAGGGGAAACCGAGAATAAAATTTTTGGTTAAGGGGGGAATTTTTTGGTGTATTAACGGGGGAAAGAAAGAAGCGGGCCTTTTTTTTTTTTATAAAAACGATTATAGACATAGGTTGGTTAAGATACTGATGTCTTACAACACCTTTAACATCAGTTTTAAAGCGACCGATGTTAAAACTGCTTTTAACATCAGTGACATTTCTAACCGATGTTAAAGGGGTGATGTCATAGGCACTATTTCTAGTTGTTCCAGGTTACCGATTCATTTATACTGCTTTAACACTGTTTATATTTTGCATACTTGTTGAGCAATTTTTGGCTCACCCTTTTTATTATTATTCACCTTATTGTTTTCAGTTAAGAAGGAATATGAAACCCATCAGGACTCGAGTGGTAAAGAAGCGGGTCAAGTCTCGGGATCCTCTCATACCCAAGGTGTTGATCCCAATCCAGGAAGAAAGCTTTGAGTTACCCGAATAGGTGGAGTGTAGATAGTTAGTGTGTGTGTTTGAATAAAAGATGAAATTAGTTTAAAACTGGTTAGACAATGGTTTGTAATAAAGAGAGTTTGTAAGATTTTGAATTTGGTTTGTAATAAAGTAGTTAGTGGTTCTTGTTTTCATAATTCAACCTAAAAAGATCGTGGTTAGTGTTAAAGAGGTTTAGATTCATTTTTTTTTATTATTTGTTAATCAGATTGTACAGGTTTGGTGATTAGCTAGTAACCCTCAGACTTATACCCCGGGTCTGGTGGGCATTACAAACAACATCAAAATAAAAAAATCATAATTTAATCCAAATTAATTCGAAAATAAATAAAATTACAGAAAAATACCTATTGATTCTCAGTGAAATAAGTTATAGAACTTGATAGTACTCTTCACAAGCTTCATTTTGGTTACTCACACGTCCGAATAGGAGTTCGCTAACGCTTCCATTTGTATGTTTGATTACGAAAAACACCTTGAATTCTAGGGGTTTTCTCTGAAAATTATATAATTTTACTGTTTAATTGTGTTTAACAGTACAAAATAAAATACCAATAAGAGCTATTTATACTTACGGAATATTGGTACCCCGTTGGATCATATCGAATATTGATAGGGAATAAAAATAACCCTAATTACGGAGTTAATATCGCATTAATTAGACCTGATTTGGTCAAAGGGGAATGCCCAATTAATGAGGCCCAAAACCCTAACTATTTATTAAATTCGTAATTAATAAAGGGGATAATTAAACAACCCAATAAATGTGTTCAAATAAGTAACTACTTTTACAAGAAGTAGCCTCCAAGTGACCCAAATTCAGAAGGAAACTAATTCCTGCTTTCTAGGACTCCAAAGTCCAATCTGAGGTGGAGACTTACCCATCAAGTCTCCCAATTCTACCCTAATTCTCAGACTCTCAATTTCTATATAAAGGGTCTTACCCCTTCAGCTTCAGCAGAACATTTTGGACAAGAGCTCCATATGTCACCACTATTAAACCACGGTTTGGAAGATAACTTTAAGCATCATAAAATCACGAAGGCATCCTACAAGCCACGAGGCCATTACCTGGAACGACATTTTAGACTTAGTCCTTGAAGGATATGAAAGTCACTATGTCCTTGGTGAGCTCTCGCTGCCATAGCCATGAGGGCATGCATCACCAAGAACTACGTTTTGGCTTGATCCTTGGCGTACGCTAAAGTACGTAGGCATCTTGTGAGGGCATATTCAAGCCACGAAACACAAGTGTAGCCATTAAAACTCAAAACTTATCAAACCCTAATATTAAATACCCGCATTAAATAAATACATGTTTTTTATCCATAACATTTGGCGCCGTTTATGGGAAGAAGACGACAACCATGAAAGCACGAAGAAGCACCGAGAAACCACCTGCTAAAATACGCAATGTCGCATCCATTGTTGAGATTTCACCACAGTCAAACCTCAATATCCGAGGAACTAATCTCTTAGGGATGGAGATCCCTATTACCTAACTACTGATCCAAAGAATGGTCTCCAACTCTAGGGGATGAAGAATCAAGGGAAGAGTCCCAAACTATAGATGGTACTCTCACTAATAAGCACCTGAATTTCAGATGTTAATAATTGTGCTTGCCTCAAGGGTGAATGATCACCCACCTTACGGGATGTAAAATTTTTAGGAAGAACGCAAGACCGAGTACATGAGGAGTACGAACATCAGTATTTGTAAGGGCTAAACCTTATTGAAGGAAGAAGTTACGATTTCTACGATCCCCATATCGAGGATAGTGATCGTTCATATGAAGAGGAGATCACCCCAAGAAGGGTGCAGCCGATTGAGGAACCTGTTGTCAAAGGGTGTTTTTATCCCCGAAGACGTGAAAGGATGAATTCCCAAATCATAAAGAAGAGGATCCATGCTCATAAAGCACACATCCGAAAACCCCAAAAAGATCTGAAATCATGAAGCAATCGAGATCTACCAGCCACAACTCAAGTTGTCGCTTCCATCATTGGAGTACCACAACTCTCAATCACAAAATCAAGAATTCGGTCCCATAATTATGGGATTTCTTTTTACCCGAACCCTGATTCAAAGGACCGATACCCAATCTCAAGGAGTAAAAAACCATGGGATGAATCCCCAATCGTATTTCAAATGTTAACAATTATGTTTTCTTCTAGGAGGAAGCTAACCCACCTGATTAAAGTAAACTTCGGCGTCGACCGCATAAGGAGTATAATTCCGGTATTTGCAAGGGCTGAGCCCCATTCGTAAATGAGTCAGAGATTTCTTTTGTCCCAATATCTAAGACAATGATCGTTAATCTGGTTAGAAGACCAAGCTAAGAAAGAGACGACCAATCAAAGAGCCCGTTGTCGGCATATTTTCTCAGTCTCGAGGGCACGAAAGGGTGATTCCTCAAATCATTGCAAAAAAGAATTCGAGGTCATGAGGAGCACATCAACAAGATTTAACAAGTTTAGAGGTGCGTTATGCAAAATCCTGATCTTAATCCGAAGGGACGATTTAAGATCCCCAAGTTCAGAAGATAGAATCCTTAAGTTTAAGGGTTGAATCCCCAATTTCAGATGGTAGTTGAGACCTTAGCTCTACCAATGTTCTCCTTTCCCAAACCATGGATGATCCAAGATATGGATTTAAAGATTATGACCAAGAAAGCAGAATTTAACATCAACCTTGCAAAGGCTGTACACCCCTTATGTTCAAGGATTGAAACCCATCAATGACCGAATTTGTGATTATTCCAGTCCCTGTACAGAGGATGATGAAATCTGAAGTGATAAGGATGCCACTCCAAGAAGGTGACGTACATGAAGTGACCGACCAAAGAAAGATGTCCCAAGCCTCGAGGGCCTCAAGGACTGAAAGCTTAGGATGATGAAGATCGGATTTTTGTCTCATCAAACTCGTGATTTAATGGAGGAAAAGAAACCTAAAAAGGGAACAACAAACTCGACTACTTGCAAAATTTGGAAAGCCTGGACCCCGAGGGTCGATTACCCGATATAGTTGGTTCGGACGGTCTTCCATAAAAGAAGACGGAAGTTCCAAGGATCATTCCCAAAGATTTGATGCCCTTTGAAGGTCTGAATTATCCCACGTATCTCTCCACGAGAGAAACTACAAATATTTATATTTCAAAGAAGCTAAAGGTACCCCAATCTGGGCATATGATGGATCCAGTAATCCAGATAACCACGTAAGAAAGTTTTCAAACTCTCTAGTACAACAGACGATGAACGATTTTATAAAGTGCATGACGTTTTCCCAAACCCCTGGGGGCCTGACTCGATAATGGTGCAAAACTGTATGAGCTATTTTGCATCCCCCAAGAACATGAAATGAGGATAAAAAGAATCCTTGTTTGACCTAGACTGATTCAAAGAAAACCCATGATCAACATATACTTAAGTAATAGGATGTCAGTGATAGTCCAACAAGGAGCCTGGGATGATAACCTTAAGTTATCATTGGCCCAAACCAATACGAAAAACAGACATAGGTTGCAACAGCGGGGAGGTGAAAATTAATAACATGAAAAAGGATTTTAGCAAGTAGCTTTGATGCCATTGAAGGGTTTTTAGCACATAAACGAATTAAAAACATTTCGCAAGTAGCTCTGATGCCATTGAAAGGTTTTTAAGCACATAAATGCAGCGAAAACGTAAATTTAAATCTTAAAAAAAATCGAAACCCTCCGCAGGATCCATGCGAAAAATAATATTTAATTCGTAGTTCAGTATGTTTACCTTAAGAAGCTTTACGTTAATGGAAAGATGGAGGTCTTTAATGGCGATCCAAAAACGATGAACGGATATCCTTAGCAGCTGCTCCTCAAGTGTGAAGCACTCCACCGGTATCCACCAAGAAAACAATGTAATGAAGGAGGAGGAGATGGAGAGAATTAGGGTTTTGTAAATCTTTTTGGTTGAGGCAAAAATAGGGTCTATAATAGTATATTTATAGGCAAAATTTTCAGCTGAAAATTTTCCCATAAAATATTATTATTATTGACCCTTTATTATTCTCACTAATAATTAAAACACCTTTTAATTATTAATCCTTTTTCTAAACTCTTTAGAAATAATTCTCTCACTTGATTTAATTTCCAAAAATTAAATTCTTAATTAATAATATTAAGAACCTTTTCTTAATTAATTTATAATCAATTAAATCTCATTTAATCAACTATTAAATTTGCCAATTAATTATTTCTTTCATAAATAAATAATTATCAGCCATTATTAATTAATTCCTCCACCATTAAATCATTCTCTTTTATGGTGTGACCCTGTAGGTTCAATATTAAGCCGGTAGTAGAAATAAATAATAATAAAACTATTTTATCATTATTTATATAAATTCTCTAATTCATTAAATATGATTAATTAATTGATCATATTTATTCTACATCGTGAAGGATACTTCTCAGCATATCGCGACTATCCGGATAATACGAATTCACTGCTTAGAATACCAAGAACCTATTCAGTGAGTAGTTACCGTACAATTAATTCCTTCTACCCTGCAATATCACGATTAAATACAAGGCATGGAACTTGTGTCAAGCCTATCTTATTTAATCACTTACTTTTCCATTCACTATGCTTAGTTCTATTTAATGTAAATTAGAAACTCATTTCTAATTTCATTCACTCTGGCCAGAGATTCCTGAACTAACATAAATGGATCAGCGTTGAACATTCTCTTCCTATATTGGAAGGGGTAGATCCTTTATTGATCATACACTATCTTCGTGTACAAATTCCTATACCCAGTAGAGCCCTTATAATTGTCCCTTGAGACTAAGAACTAAACCAAAGCATAGTTCAGTGTACACAAGATGACTATGATGACCTCAAGTCTAAGGATACTTGTACAACTATCACTATGTGAACAATTGCTGACACGTGAGTGAACTCCATCAGTTGTTCAGCTGTGTGAGTCATGTTCAGTGAACTTATTCTATAATAAGCACCTACATACTAGCTATAGTGTCACCACACAAATGTCTATGAGAACAGACATCCTTCATAATGAAGCAAGCATAGTATGTACCGATCTTTGCGGATTATTAATTACCAGTTAGTAATCCTACGACCAGGAACTATTTAAGTTTAGAGTTATCATCTTTTAGGTGTCATTATTATGATCTCATCACAATCCAATAAAAGCTTTACTCTAAACTGTGGTATATCTTATTTAAACATTTAAATAGATAGAGCCCGCAATAAAAACAAAACAAGTCTTTTATTAATATCAATGAAATCAAAACAGATTGCATAAAAGTTATTCCTAAATCCTCATACATGATTGGAATTAGGACATATCTCTTTCAATCTCCCACTTGTACTAAAGCCAATCACTCTGGTATCTAATACCCATCTTGTCTTTATGACGATCAAAGTGACTCTGAGAAAGTGGCTTTGTGAGTGGGTCTGCTACGTTGTTATGTGTGTCAACTCTCTCGATGTTGACATCTCCTCTATTTTCAACTCAGATTCACCACCAAAAACAAGAAAAATGTCCTGAGTCCTTCGCAAGTACTTAAGGATGTTTTTCACTGCTTTCCAGTGGTCTTCACCTGGATTGGACTGATATCTGCTCGTCACACTAATTGAATAAGCAACATCAGGCCTTGTACACAACATCGCGTACATGATAGATCATATTACTGAAGCATAAGGAATCTTACTCATAGGCTCTCTTTCCTCAGGTGTCTTAGGAGACATTTTTTCGGAAAGGGACACTCCATGGCTCATCGGTATGAGACCTCTTTTGGAGTTTTTCATGCTAAACCTTTTAAGCACTTTCTGGATGTATGTACCCTGGGTAAGACCTATCATTCTTCTAGATCTATCTCTATAGATCTTCATACCGAGAATGTAGGATGCTTCTCCCAAGTCCTTCATGGTAAAGTTCTTTCATAGACATACTTTGACTGATTGTAGTATCGGTATATCATTTCTTATAAGAAGTATGTCATCCACATACAATACAAGAAATGTTACCGCGCTCCCACTAACCTTCTTGTAGACACATGGTTCATCTATGTTTTTGATTAAACCAAACTCTTTGATTGTCTCATCAAAACGGATGTTCCATTTACGAGAAGCTTGCCTTAAACCATATATGGTTCGCAGCAGCTTACACACTAGGTGTTCATTTCCCTTGGAAAGAAAGCCCTCTGGCTGTGTCATATACACTTCCTCCTCAAGTTCCCCATTGAGGAAGGCCGTTTTCACGTCCATCTGCTAGATCTCATAGTCGTAGTAAGCGGCAATCGCAAGCAAAATCCGAATTGATTTTAACAGGGCTACAGGCGAAAAAGTTTCATCAAAGTCAATCCCTTGCCTTTGTTTAAATCCTTTTGCCACGAGCCTGGCCTTATAGGTCTCCACCTGGCCATCTGCTCCAATCTTTCTTTTGTATACCCACTTGCACCCAATAGGCTTAACACCTTCAGGCGCCTCAACTAGAGTCCATAGTTGGTTGGTATACATAGATTCCATTTCAGAATTCATGGCACTATGCCATTTCTCTGAGTCAACACTACTCATAGCCTCATTATAGGTCACAGGGTCATCATCATCAATGATTGACAACTCATTGTCATTCTCAATGACAAGGCCATAATACCTCTCAGGTTGGCGAGACACTCTCCCTGTCCTACGAATGGGCTGTTCCACAGAAGGTTGTTTAGTCTGAATAGGTGTTTCCACTTGATCCGTAGTAGTTTGTGCTTCTTGAACTTCATCAAGTTCAATTTTGCTCCCACTGTTTCCTTCAAGGATAAACTCCTTTTCCAAGAAGGTAGCATGTCTGGAGACAAACACCCGATGATCAGGGTAAAAGTAATACCCCAAAGTCTCTTTAGGATATCCCACAAAATTACATTTTACGTATCGAGATTCCAGCTTATCTAGGTCAACTTTCTTGACATAAGCTGGACATCCCCAAATCTTAACGTGTTTAAGACTCGGTTTCCTTTCTTTCCATATCTCATATGGTGTTTGAGGAACAGATTTGGAAGGCACCTTATTCAGTAAATATGCTGAGGTTTCCAATGCATAACCCCATAGGAATACTGGAAGATTCGCATAGCTCATCATGGACCGAACCATGTCTAACAAAGTTCGATTTCTCCTTTCAGATACCCCATTTAACTGCGGAGTATATGGAGGAGTCCACTGGGAGACTATACCATTTTCTTTGAGATAATATAGAAACTCTCCATTCAAGTATTCAGCACCTCGATCTGATCGAAGAGTTATAATACTGTGTTTGGTTTATTTCTCCACTTCATGTTTATATTCTTTGAACTTTTCAAAGGCTTCAGACTTGTGTTTCATCAAATACATATATCCGAATCTAGATCTATCATCTATGAAAGTAATGAAGTACGAAAATCCACCCATGGCTTGCGTAGACATTGGTCCACATACATCTGTGTGTACCAATCCTAGCAAATCTGCAGCCCTCTCTCCATGTCCACTAAATGGAGATTTGGTCATTTTACCCAATAGACAAGACTCGCATGTAGGATATGATTCAAAATTAAAGGGGTCAAGTAACCCTTCCTTATGCAATGTCCGCAGTCTATTTTCACTAATATGACCTAGCCTACGGTGCCATAAATAGGTCAGATTTTCATCATCTCGTTTTCTTTTATTAGTTTGTTCAATCTGAAGTAAATCATGCTCTATGTCACATACATACAGACCATTATTTAAAATGCCACGTCCAAAAAGAACATTATCTCTAAGGATAGAACATTCATTATTCTTAATAATAAATGAAAAACCATCCACATCCAACATAGGAATAGAAACAATATTCCTCACAATAGAGGGAACGTAATAACAATTATTCAAAATAATAGTCTTTCCCGTAGGCATATGTAAACTAAATGATCCTACAGATATGGCCGCAACCCTTGCTCCATTGCCTATACGTAGAATCACCTCATCTTTTTTAAGAGTCCTACTTCCCTTTAGTCCTTGCAACGAATTGCAAATTCTAGAACCACAGGCGGTATCTAATACCCAAGTAGAAATTTGACCTAGTGACATATTAACTTCGATCATGAACATGCCTGAATCAGAAGCGATAGTCTCACTACCCTTCTTCTTCAATTCTGCAAGGTAAACCTTGCATTTCCTCTTCCAGTGCCCCATCTTGTTACAGTGAAAAAAACAGCTAAATTAGGACCAGTCAACTTCTGAGCATCTAGTATGCTCCAGAGTGATAGTGCAGAAGACATGACGAATATAGTAAATCTGTAAATGATAAACACATAACAACACTTAGCAAATATTCAATTTCATTTCAAAACGCTATATGAATCAGGTCTTTATTCATAAGTGTCTCCCACTAGTTTTTCTAATTTTTTTCAACCCCTAAGTGAAAATTAAGCATTCATAATGCTAGTGGGAATAGGGATCCTACATTCCATCACACAACCTCGGCTGTGGCACGAAACGTCATGTGATGTTCAATAGGCAGACAACTCTTGTCAATTACATCTTATGTTATTCCTTAATATAAGTTTAGCCTCTTGAATAATTGAGTCACGGCTGTGGCACGACAAACTCAATATTCTAAGTCAAGTCTAACCCAACATTTCGTACAATTGAATCAGTCTCCAACGGCCCACGGCTGTAGCACGTACCGACCTTTAGATTCTAATTCAATGTACACATCTCTATGTAATAGACAAGTATTTTTTATTTCAAAATCAAAGCCCTCGGCTGTAGCACGAAACGACAATGATTAAAAATAAGAACCACTTTCTACCATGTTGGAAGGCTATGACCGACACAAGCCCGTTGTGTCATTGGCCAATTACTACTTAATATTATTTAATTTTAGAGGGATTATATTACGTTACAATCATAATCATATTATAAAGAGATTCTTCCTTTTAAATTAAATATTTTAAATCAATAATCGATAATCAGATGATTCCCAGATCGGGTGGAGCATTGTCAAGAGGCGTCACTTAATAACCCTTTCTTACAGATAGAAATCTGTTGTTGACAGAATCATCATTTCTCTCAATATTGAAAATTCATATTCAATTACGTGTTTCATAAACACAAGAATCTCATGATCGTATTCATAATATTTATTGTTAAGGCAAGAAACGATTCATATTCTAGATTTTCTAGAGCACGCCTTATATTGATTTAAGTTCACCTAAATCTATCATCGCATGGTAAATATAGGCATATATATCATATATAAAATTAAATAAACAAGTAAATGTAAAGTGTAATAAAGTAAATGTGTTTGGTTATGGCCCCATCCTATGTGATCTTTATCAAGCTCATGATAAAGATCAAGGTCAAACTAATATGGTGATGGAAATAAATACAACTAATTATTACATAAGTCTTCTTCTTTGTTTAGACTTCTTGTATGCCTCGTCTTCTTCTTTGTATCACCTCCATTGGATAGCCTTCTTGAGTCTTCAATTACATTACATGATTGAAAGTAAAACTAATATAATGAACTTACAAGAATAACTCGAGTTACATTCGAGATTTATGATTACAAAGATTGACGACATGCAAGTCGTATTTAAAACCAAAACCAAAACCATTACACTAAGGTCGAAAGGCCATAACCATCCACCATGCTCATACAACACATAAAAGCATGTTAAAACACATAATCTGATCTTAACATATCATATTATCCATGATCTAATCATAAAAAGAAAATATGACAAAAATCAGAATCAAATCAGAAAAACAAGAATCACTGTTTACGGGCGGTAAACGACGTCAAATGCCTTAGAGACGAGTCGTTGATAGCTTTTCCTATCATTTTTGTTCAGACGCTCGTTTACCTATGGAATAGGGTATTTGTTTGCGTAAATCGGACACCAGACCCAGATTTCAGCAAATCTGCAGCAACCAATTCAGAATCCGTATCTAATATGATTCTCATAATTAGAACAAACATAAATCATGTATATATCTGTATATATACAGATTACATAATCATCTTATGATTATACAACTCACATAAATATCATATATTCAAAACCATACATATATAAGCATATTATATCAACATCAAATCATGGCGAATCACGTATATGCTCATTTATCGAAAACAGTTAAAAACATAAACGAATTAAAAACTTTTCGCAAGTAGCTCTGATGCCATTGAAGGGTTTTTAGCACATAAAGGTAGCGAAAATGTAAATTTAAATCTTAAAAAAAAACCGAAACCCTCCGCAGGATCCATGCAAAAAATAATATTTAATTCGTAGTTCAGTATGTTTACCTTAAGAAGCTTTACGTTAATGGAAAGATGGAGGTCTTTAATGGTGATCCAAAAATGATGAACGGAGATCCTTAGCAGCTGCTCCTCAAGTGTGAAGCACTCCACCGGTATCCACCAAGAAAACGATGTAATGAAGGAGGAGATGGAGAGAATTAGGGTTTTGTATATCTTTTTGGTTGAGGCAAAAATAGGGTCTATAATAGTATATTTATAGGCAAAATTTTCTGCTGAAAATTTTCCCATAAAATATTATTATTATTAACCCTTTATTATTCTCACTAATAATTAAAACACCTTTTAATTATTAATCCTTTTTCTAAACTCTTTAGAAATAATTCTCTCACTTGATTTAATTTCCAAAAATTAAATTCTTAATTAATAATATTAAGAACCTTTTCTTAATTAATTTATAATCAATTAAATCTCATTTAATCAATTATTAAATTTTCCAATTAATTATTTATTTCATAAATAAATAATTATCAGCCATTATTAATTAATTCCTCCACCATTAAATCATTCTCTTTTATGGTGTGACCCTGTAGTTCAATATTAAGCCGGTAGTAGAAATAAATAATAATAAAATTATTTTATCATTATTTATATAAATTCTCTAATTCATTAAAAATAATTAATTAATTAATCATATTTATTCTACATCGTGAGGGATACTTCTCAGCATATCGCGACTATCCGGATAATACGAATTCACTGCTTAGAATACCAAGAACCTATTCAGTGAGTAGTTACCGTACAATTAATTCCTTCTACCCTGCAATATCACGATTAAATACAAGGCATGGAACTTGTGTCAAGCCTATCTTATTTAATCACTTGCTTTCCCATTCACTATGTTTAGTTCTATTTAATGTAAATTAGAAACTCATTTCTAATTTCATTCACTCTGGCCAGAGATTCCTGAACTAACATAAGTGGATCAGCATTGAACATTCTCTTCCTACATTGGAAGGGGTAGATCCTTTATTGATCATACACTATCTTCGTGTACAAATTCCTATACCCAGTAGAGCCCTTATAATTGTCCCTTGAGACTAAGAACTAAACCAAAGCATAGTTCAGTGTACACAAGATGACTATGATGACCTCAAGTCTAAGGATACTTGTACAACTATCACTATGTGAACAATTGCTGACACGTGAGTGAACTCCATCAGTTGTTCAGCTGTGTGAGTCATGTTCAGTGAACTTATTCTATAATAAGCACCTACATACTAGCTATAGTGTCACCACACAAATGTCTATGAGAACAGACATCCTTCATAATGAAGCAAGCATAGTATGTACCGATCTTTGTGGATTATTAATTACCAGTTATTAATCTTACGACCAGGAACTATTTAAGTTTAGAGTTATCATCTTTTAGGTCTCATTATTATGATCTCATCACAATCCATAAAAAGATTTACTCTAAACTGTGGTATATCTTATTTAAACATTTAAATAGATAGAGCCCGCAATAAAACAAAACAAGTCTTTTATTAATATCAATGAAATCAAAACAGATTACATAAAAGTTATTCCTAAATCCTCATACATGATTGGACTTAGGACATATCTCTTTCAGATGCCACTACGCACCAACCCTAAAAAGAGGAACAAGAATTTATATCCAAGATTTCACATAGAGGAGATCGACAATTGCCATTAGCTAAGGAATACAATTGAGTTATAAATCCCAGGAGGGATACTGAAGAGGTTCACCAAAATGGTGGAGAAATAATAAGAATGAAAGATTATGAAGAATAAGAGGGGAGATCAAGATACTCCAGGAAAATAAGCAGCCCAAGGGCCGATTATCAATATGATCTTTAGAAGACTAATAATCGCTGGGACTTCAAGAAACTTAATGAAAGCTTGCGCCCGAAAGGTAGTACACCGTAAGGAGCGACAATGGAAATTGTAACTAACTTTGATGATTCTGATTCGGAAGGGATGAAATTCCTCCATGAAGACCCGATGATCGTCACACTATAATATAAAACTCTGAAAGATTCTTGGAAAATGGGACTCGCTAATTCCCAACTTGCCTTTTATGATATGTTTCCATGATTAAAGGACCGATTGAGTCGGGGGGCAGGTCTTCCCAAAAGAAGACATGGAATTCCGAAAGTTTGACGAGCAATGAGGAAATTCAACACTAGATACGATTCTTATCCGCTTGTAACCGGAGTACAGTGAGGAAAATGAAGAGGAAATTCTTGCCCTTGGCAGGCGAGAAACAACAAAATAGTAAGCTAATTATAAGGACGACATCTCTAAGGTACCACTCCTCATTAACTTTGTAATATTATATATCTTTTGCTGCTTTTATTTTGAGAAACTAGAGGCCACTTACAAAGTTTAGAAAGTAAAATTATTTGAGCATCTCTATTGAAAGACCATGAGAGTCCATGGTATAATGAAATTAAGATCCTAGACAAGGCAGAATACATGAGACACCTCCGAGAGGAATTTGAAGTGCTGATGAACCACAAGGTAATGTTAAATCCTACAAGGTGTGCCTTCGAGGTAGGATCTATAAATTTTTGGGCCACATCTCTGAGTGGGGAATCAAGGCCATGTTGATAAGATTCCTGGTTAGGGAACCCTCATCTTTCATTAAGAACATATAGAAACTAAAGAGTGCGATTTAGGAGAGGTTCATCTCCGAACCCAGTGATAAGAATTTTTCCTTCTTCATGGTAATGAAGAAAGTAAAGGACCCTTTATGGATTGATGAAAGCCATGTAATCTTTAAGAAATTGAAGAAGCGGAAAATCGGAACACCGGAAGAAGTACTAAATTTATACATGGAAAACTCAATTGTGTAATTGCTGTGAGAAAAGACATGGAGGTTCAGCAACCCACATGTCGAGACATTGAAAAATTATGTGAATAACTCTAGTATTGAGAAGCTCGCGTTAGCCATGACCACAACATGAATAAGTTAAACTGTATTTCTAAATGTGAAAACTAGCCCCGGGGGGCACAATGCATAGCCCTGAGGCTGGTGGAAGGTGGTTTAAGTGGATAACCGTGCCTGAAAAATTTAGTATAAACATGTACATTATTTAAGGTTCAAGATTTGACCGACTTTATGGTTGAATGTCCTATTGACAACCAAGAAGTCGAGGGGCAGGATGAGATACCCTATGAGGGCAAAGAAACAAGTAGGACAAGATAAAGATATCATACTGAAGTACTATTTGGTTCTCTACTTTAATGGAACATTCAAAACAAAAGTGAGTGTTGCAAATTCATGACGGATTAATGATAAAGTTAACCTCGACATCGGATTTCTCAATAACGAATGATGAAGTTGAAAATAAGGCCTCGATGGTCAGACTTGGTTTAGCTCGAACCTTGAGGGTTGAAAACCTCAAAGTCTATGGAGACTCGGTGTTGGTGATTTCTCAAGTAAATGAGGAATTCGAAATAAAGTATGAAAGAGGCATGCGAAGCCGTGAATAAATTCAATGGATGTTACGTAAAGTTACATCCTAGTGGAGGAAATCATGAAGGATAATGACTTATTTGAGTTTGCATATTCAATGATAGAGATTTATAAATTTTGGAACCTGAAGCATGGATTCCAAGTTGATACCATTAGTAGGTGTGGAAATTTGTTGGGTTAATTTTATGAAGGTTTACCTAGAAACTAGTGGTTGCCCAATGCATATGAGGCATGAAAGCCATTGGAAAAGCGCCTAGGTACGCTCTGGTTGAGAGGTGTTACGTAAGAAATTATTTGTGATTCCATACTCAGAATACCTGGGATCCTAGAAGCGGAACTAACCTCGAAAGAAGTTCATCCATGAGCAGCACCCGGGGGCAGGGCTGACACCAAAAAAAAAGTAGTCGAGCAGAATTCATCTCGAAAGGAGACTGAGTCCTGACCGAAATACTGTTTAACCAGGCTATCTAAATTAAAGATAAGTCGACCAAAAGGCTGGAGTTTTAGAATCAATAGATTCGTCAACAAGATATGAGAGACTTGTGAAGTCATGACTGAATTTGATGAATTCTACATCCTGAGGAAATAAGGCATAAGTGCCGTGACTCAAGAGATACAAAATTATACGGGAAGTTTTACTTCTAAGTCTCAAAGACCCAAAAACTAATACAAAGCTGATAACACCGATATGTGTGAGGACTTATTGCCTAGGTGACTCAGTCGGAAACTACTCGGTGACCCAACGATGCCATGGGAGCATGAAAAATGCTGGAAAAGATTTGGAGTTTCAATTTGATTGCAAAGACTTTATGTAAGGAATAGTTCGTGATTCCTCACTTGAAATGCCCGAACCCCTGAAAAACAGAATTGGTCTTAAAAGAAGTACGTGAAGAGAATCGTGGGATACGCTCGGGGGGCAAGCCAGTGCCCAGAGGTAGATCCTGCACAAAGAAGATTGAGGCTAAAACCCTTAGTTGTATAACCAAAATCCAAGTGATACATTTCCCGTAGAAAAGTGCGATGTAAAGGTGTGAACTCCCATGAATCCTAGTGATGGGTGATAAAAGACAGTACAACATCAATGATGTGAGAAGAGCAATAGTAAAACCTACTCCACAGGAAGTCGGGTAATCCTTGATAGACTGAAAGAGGGACGAATACTCGAGAATTGACTAGACAGACATGCCCCTTTCAAAGAAATGATATGAGTTATTCCATTCTTATTGGCTGATAAATCTGAGGTTGTCATGCCATTAGAATCACTCAAACAACTCCAAAGGTTGAGCTCTTTGAGCCCGGGGAGAACAAGGAAGACATGACACATACTTTAGATTCACTGAAGCCAACACCGGGATTGTTGAGCATCTGAAACAAGTTTCGATGGCTATAATATAAGAGAAAAAGAAAGATTTCTTCAATAGAGAGACTTAGTCCTCGGAAAGATCAAGGCATCTTGAGTTGGGCAGAAAAAAAGACAATACCTATTTTCGAAGAGTCATCCTTAAACATGAACATATTTGGGACAAGGATCCCACAAACTTGGAGACATTTTGAGAAAATAAGGTACTCAGGCTCAATATACCTTAAACTCAAGGCCTAATCTAGTTGAGAATCTAAATAGGACAACTCACCTGGTTGGACTAACTAGAAATAAGGCTCATAGAGGCCACGTTGATTGAAGGCTCGTATAGGCCACTTTCTGTCCAAATTGAGGGATCAAGGAACACAAAAAAATATCAAGATGCCATCATGAGTTAGAGCTCGTAATAAGCTTCGATTCGGTATATTATTTGCTCAAATCGGAATAATGAGCAAAAAGTTATGGCCATTAAAAGGCTTGTAACCCGTAATTTAGGATTCCTAGTCTAAAGGACTAGGATTCTTGGTGTACGGGGTCAGGAATCCTGGTCTAAACAACTCCTTTTGTTTGTTGCACCAACTTTGGTCCAAGTATCTTACGTTCTCCAACTTCAGGGTATAACTTGCGTAATTAGGAAGATTTCATCATAATAAGCCTAGGGAAGTACTTGAAATCAATTGCAGGGAGTTGTGCGAAGAATTCAACAAAATCAGAAGAAAAGAAGAGGATTTTTCCAGAAAGTGTGCAGGCGCCCGCCTGGAGCTTGCAGGCGACCGCCTGGAGAGCAGGCGCCCGCGTGGGATTGGAGGCGGCCGCCTGGGGTCAGAATTTTAGATTCTGGATTTTTATAATTCAACTTCTATTGGGCTTCTGAGACTACTGTTTCTTGTGGACTCTAATATAAGTAATCTTGGGAGATGTTTTCACAACAACAAGTAACAAGCAAGGAGCAAGTAACAAGGAGAAAAGATTAAGAAGACCCTTTTTAGCACGCAACAACGAAGAAGTGGAAACATACGTTATCTTGTTATTATTTTAATTCATTGTAACAGTGGATGTTAGTTTTCTTTACTTTGAACCTTAATACTCTTATGACGTACTCTATTTTTATTAAGTATTGTTATTAGTTTATATCATTGTGTTACTATCATATTTTCATATAAACCCATGGTGACGATGAGTTCTATCATGGGCTAATCGTGATCACGGGGTCGTAGCGGATTTACTATGGATTTTTTTAGTTAATTGGTTAATACCTTGGTATGTGATGATTGTATGATATCTAGCATAGGTTGTGCTTATTCGTCTTATGTACGTCGCGAACATATAAGATAGCCTGTTAATCCCTTGTGAAGCGACAATGAATCTTGAGATTTAGAATTTGCCATGCTAGCATAGGTTCATGTATTGTATGCATGATTAGTGGGTAACTCTAACCGTTTTACTTGCCCTGTGTAATCATAAGGAATAACTTGTGCTTAAAGCGTTATGTTGTCAAATTCTGTAGACATATAGGGTCTCAACATCATTGATGCCTATTCAACTTCTATCTTAATTGTGAATGCTTGGTAGAATGGTACTTGTGCAATGAAAGTTGGCTTTTATCAGTTTCGTGTTGTTCGATTAATATCATCACTGTTACATGCTAAGGGTAATAACAATAACTATTGAATGAAGTAGTAATGAAGTTATGATCTCATGTGTGTTTAATATTGTTAATTCAAGTGTTAATTTAAGTGTTTAATTCTCGTAGTTCATAATTAGTTAATCAACCTTAAGTGTTATTGTCTTGACATTGAAGAGTAATGATACATTGTGAGTAAGTGTTAATTAAATATAATTAATCAGAGTCTCTGTGGGACTGAACTAGAAATTATTCTATATTACTTGCGAACACATATACTTGCATGAATTATTAGCGCATGTTTTGTGCCTAACAAGTTTTTGGCGCCGCAGCTGGGGACTCGGTGTTAATTTGTTTAGTTTATGTACTTGTCATCAGTGGCCATTAGGACTCATTGATTAAGACTTGTTACTTACTGTTTTCGGTTGTGTTTCAGGTACTCTAGCGAGTGTTTATACAAACACGTTCTCGCACTCGCAAGAGGACTCTAGATATGGCTGAGGAGACAGATTCAGTTCTTGACATTCCGGAGAAGATAGATTTTGAAGATTCGGATAAACAGAGTAAAAAGAAAGAACCGGTAATCATGGGTGATCGTATAGTTCCAACAGATCCAGCTCTTATGGACTTTTCTCGGCCTAAAATTCATGACATTTAGTCAAGCATTATTCATCCGACTATTCAGGCCAATACTTTCGAAATTAAGCCGGGCACTATTCAGATGGTACAGAATTTCGTTTCTTTCGGAGGTGCTGTGACTGAAGATCCCAACATGCATATCAGGAATTTTGTTGAGATCTGCAGTACTTTCAAATATAATGGTGTCACTGATGAGGCTATCAAGCTGAGGCATTTCCCATTCTCTCTTAGGGATAAAGCTAAGGACTGGTTACATTCTTTACCAGATGGGTCCATCACTACTTGGGAAGATCTTGCGTAAAAGTTTCTGGTGAAGTTCTATCTAATGGCCAAGACTGCAGCTATGAGGAGTGCTCTTACTCAGTTTATGCAACAACCAACAGAATCTATGTGCGAAGCTTGGGAGCACTATAAGGAGATGTTGAGAAAGTGTCCACATCATGGAATGCCTGACTGGATGGTGATCACTGGGTTCTATAATGGTTTGGGGGCCCAATCTCGGCCCATGCTCGATGCAGCTTCTGGAGGCGCCTTGTGGGCCAAAATCTATACCGAGGCCTATAATCTCATTAAAACTATGGCTGCAAACGAGTATCAAAACCCAACTCAAAGGATGATGCCTGGGAAGGTAGCAGGTATTCTATCACAGCGCAGCTCCAAGCGCTGTCTATAAAGGTCGATTCTTTAGCCAACTATGGAGTCAATCAAATAGCTATTGTTTGTGAGCTCTGTGCAGGCTCTCATGCTACGGATCAGTGTTCTCTTATTAATGAATCTATTCAGTATGTCAACAATTATCAGCGACCGCAGCAGCCTGCGCCAGCTACTTATTATCCTAATAACAGAAATCATCCCAATTTCAGCTGGAGCAACAATCAGAATGCTGTTCAGCAACCATATCAGCAAGCTTTAAGTAAACAGTTTAATCCACCTGGATTCCAGCAACCTCAGCAGTATGCTCAAAGGCAATCATATCCTTAACAAGGAGGTGTTGCTTCACATTCTAGTGCTGATTTCGAGGAGCTAAAGCTATTGTGCAAAAGTCAGGTTGTTTCTATCAAGACCTTGGAGAATCAAGTAGGTCAAATAGCCAATGCCTTGCTCAATTGTCAACCTAGCACACTTCCCAGGGATACTGAAGTGCTAGGCAGGAAGGAAGCTAAGGAGCAAGTCAAAGCTGTCACTTTAAGGTCTGGAAAAGTTGCTGAAGCTGAAAAAGCAAAGGATGGAGAAGCTGAAGTTATAGATGAAGAAGAAAAGTAAAAGGAGAAAGAGGGGGAACCAAGGAAGACTACTGTTGAACACACTCTGCTTGAGGGTAATACAGGGGAGAAACATCTCTATCCTCCACCACCTTTTCCTAAGCGATTGCAAAAACAAAAGTTGGATAAGCAATTCGGTAAGTTTCTGATGGTGTTCAAGAAACTTCACATCAACATACCTTTCGTTGAGGCTCTGGAGCAAATGCCTAGTTATGCGAAATTCATAAAAGGTATTCTTTCAAGGAAGGTGAAACTGGATGATCTTGATACTGTTGCTCTAACGGAAGAGTGCAGTGTTGTGCTGCAATAAAAGTTACCTCCAAAGCTCAATGATCCAGGTAGCTTCACCATTCCTTGTATCATTGGCAAGTTGTCATTCGACAAGTGCCTTTGCAATTTGGGAGCAAGCATCAATATGATATCGTTGACTATCTTTAAAAAGCTGAATTTTCATGATTCGAAGCCCACATACATGTCTCTACAATTGGCTGATCGTTCTATTACATACCCACGAGGCATCGTGGAGGACGTGTTAGTAAAGGTGGAAAAGCTCATCTTTCTTGCAGACTTTGTCATTCTGGATTTCGAGGAAGATAAGAACATTCCCATAATCTTGGGAAGACCTTTCTTAGCTACAGGCCGTACCTTGATTGATGTGCAAAAAGGTGAAATTACTATGCGGGTGCAAGATCAGGATGTGACATTCAATGTATTCAATGCGATGAAATTCCCTATGGAAGATGAGGAGTGCTTCAAGGTGGATTTGATTGATTTTGAAGTAACTTCAGAACTTGATCATGTGCTAAGGTTTGATGCCTTAGAAAAAGCCTTATTGGGGGAATTTGGCAGTGAAGATGAGGAAGGCAATGAGCAACTACAATATCTAAATGCTTCTCCTTGGAAATGAAATCTAGACATGCCATTTGAATCTCTTGGTAATACTGATCTCAAGAATGCTGAGGGAAAGCTCAAATCATCTATTGAGGAAGCACCTACTTTGGAGCTTAAAACATTGCCTAAACACTTGAGGTATGCTTTTTTATGTGATGCATCTACTTTGCCTGTTATTATTGCATCTGACCTTTCAGGTAGTGATGAGGACAAGCTTTTGAGGATCTTGAGAGAATTCAACTCAGCCATCGGATGGACTATAGCAGATATAAAAGGGATCAGCCCTTCGTACTGCAAGCCGACTATTAGCAACAGTGAAGACTTAATCCTATCATGAAAAAAGTGGTGAAGAAAGAAATTCTAAAGTGGCTGGATGCAGGAATCATATATCCTATTTCTGACAGTTCTTGGGAGAGCCCCGTGCAATGTGTACCTAAGA
Organism: Apium graveolens; assembly: GCF_009905375.1. Taxonomy (NCBI): domain Eukaryota; kingdom Viridiplantae; phylum Streptophyta; class Magnoliopsida; order Apiales; family Apiaceae; genus Apium; species Apium graveolens. The sequence continues at coordinate 41,278,260 of NC_133649.1, forward strand.
AAGGAGGTATTACTGTGGTAGCAAATGAGAAGAATGAGCTCATCCTCACTCGAACAGTCACAGGATGGAGGGTATATATGGACTATAGAAAATTGAATAAAGCCATGAGGAAGGATCACTTCCCTCTTCCATTTGTTGATCAGATGCTTGACAAGTTGGCTGGTCATGAGTATTATTGTCTTCTGGATGGCTATTCGGGCTACAATCAGACTTGCATTGCACCAGAAGATCAAGAAAAGACTACTTTCACTTGTCCATTTGGCACATTTGCTTTTCGCAGAGTTTCTTTTGGCTTATGTGGTGCACCTGCCACTTTTCAGAGATGCATGATGGCTATATTCTCTGATATGATTGGAAATAATGTCGAAATGTTCATGGACGACTTCTCCGTCTTTGGACATTTGTTTGATGAATGTTTGAATAATCTCCGTTTGGTGCTAAAAAGGTGTGTGGAAACTAATTTGGTGCTCAATTGGGAAAAATGTCACTTCATGGTGCAACAAGGCATCATTCTTGGGCATAAGGTCTCTAGCAAGGGCCTTGAGGTAGATCAAGCCAAGGTGGGGGTCATTGAAAATCTTCTGCCACCTATTTTTGCTAAAGGAATCCGTAGTTTTCTTGGTCATGCGGATTTTTATCGGCTTTTCATCAAGGACTTCTCTAAGATATCTAAGCCGTTGTGCAACTTGCTCGAGAAAGATGTGCCTTTCAAATTTGATGATGAATGCTTGGCAGCATTCGAGACTCTCAAGAAGAGTTTAATAACTACACCAGTTATTATGGCACCTGATTGGAGAGAACCTTTTGAGATGATGTGTGATGCAAGTGATTATGCAGTGGGAGCAGTTCTTGGGCAGCGTAAGAATAATATCTTTCATGTGGTCTACTATGCTAGTAAGACGCTAAATGGAGCTCAAATGAACTACACCACTACTGAGAAGGAGCTCTTGGCTATAGTTTTTGGTTTCGAAAAATTTCGATCTTATCTACTTGGGACAAAGGTGACAGTATTCACTGATCACGCTGCCATTCGCTATCTGGTCTCAAAGAAGGATTTGAAGCCTAGACTTATTCGTTGGGTGCTCTTGCTATAGGAATTTGAGTTAGAGATCAAGGATCGAAAAGGTACTGAAAATCAAGTAGTTGACCATCTTTCTAGATTTGAGAATCCCGATTCTACTTCATATGATAAGACATTGATCAACGAATCTTTTCCGGATGAGCAGTTGTTCGTAATTTGAGAGGAAGAGCCATGGTTCACAGACATTATGAACTATCTTGTCAGTAATATAATGCCTCCTAATATGAATGCGGCTTAAAAGAAGAAGTTTCTGCATGAGGTGAAGTGGTACATGTGGGATGAACCATATTTGTTTAGATAAGGAGCTGACCAGATCATCAGGAGATGTATCCCATTCTGTGAGACGGAGGGGATATTACGAGACTGTAATTCCATAGTCTATGATGGATATTATGGTGGTGAAAAGACAGTGGCTCGTATTCTTCAAGCAGATTTTTTCTGGCCTACGTTGTTTAAGGATGCACATCAATTCGTTTTAAGGTGTGATCATTGCCAAAGAGTTGGGAATCTTACTAGAAAGGATGAGATACCTTTAAATGTGATGCTTGAAGTTGAGGTCTTCAATGTTTGGGGAATCGATTTCATGGGACCATTTATTTAGTCTTGCAATAATCATTACATCTTGCTATCAGTCAATTATGTCTCGAAATGGGTAGAAGTCAAGGCTCTACCGACAAATGATGCAAAGGTAGTGTTGAGTTTTCTTCATAAGAAAATATTCACAAGGTTTGGAACGCCATGAGTTATCATAAGTGGTGAGGAGTCGCATTTCTGCAATCGTAAGTTCACTTCTATGATATAACGCTACAATGTGAATCATCGCATTGCTACTTCCTATCATCCGCAAACTAATGGTCAAGCTGAAGTGTCTAATAGAGAGATCAAGCGCACTCTAGAGAAAGTTATTTGTCCCTTTCGGAAAGATTGGTCTTTGAAGCTCGATGAAGTTGTTTGGGCTTATAGAACAACATACAAGACTTCACTTGGGATGTCCTTGTTTCAACTTATCAATGGTAAGGGATGTCATTTACCTGCAGAGCTTGAGCATAAGGTTTATTGGGCATTGAAGAAGTTAAACCTTGATTTAGATGCAGCTGGGAAGAAGCGAATGCTTCAGTTAAATGAACTTGATGAATTTCGACTTCAGGCGTACGAAAACAACAAAATATACAAGGAAAAAGTAAAAAGGTGGCATGACAGGAAGCTATCTCCTAAGTCATTTGTGCTGGGGCAACAAGTTCTTCTATTCAACTCTCGTCTCCGACTTTTTCTTGGAAAGTTGAAATCAAGGTGGTCTGGACCATTTATCGTCAAAACTGTGTTTCCACTTGAAGCGGTGGAGATTTTTGAGAACGATCTAGGCCACGCATTCAAAGTAAATGGTCATAGATTGAAGCACTATTATGGGGATACGGCAAACCGGGAAGTGGTTAGTGCCGTTTTATTGTCAATTTGATCGAACTACTCTACGTCAAGCTAATGACGTAAAAGAAGCGCTTCTTGGGAAGCAACCCAAGATATGAGACCATAGGAACCTTTAGAATTTAGTACTCTATCCAAAAACCCAAAATAAATCAGAAAAAGCTGACTAAAAAAATATTTTTTCCAAGGAACTTGCAGGCGCCCGCCTGCAGGTTCCAGGCGGCCGCTTGCTGGCAGTAGCCCACCTGCTTGTTCCAGGAGACCGCCTGCGGACCTGAGTTTTGGAAAATTCGGTTTTCAGCTTATAAAAAAAACACAAAAACACAAAAAACACAACCACAACACTACAAATCCCATTACCCATGATTTTCATCCTACCATTTAGCCACAACCCCACTCCTAATCTAATTCTAACCTTAATCCTACCCTATATACACACAACCTCTCTGTATACTGCCAATACACTTTCAACTTACAAACCCTTTCCTACACACAAACCACAACTCTACAACTCTTATTCTCAGTTTCAATGGCACCAAAGAGATCTCGAACTGTCGATAGCAGCACCATTCCGACTTCTGATTCTTCAAGGGGTACTGCTACGAGGCCCCGATTGATGGATAGGGCTGCTGAGGAGGACTATGCTAGGCTTCTGACTAAGACGATTCTGAAGGAGAGGGGATTTTTGTCATCGGGGAGGGATGGTGAGTTATTGCCGATGATTGCAGAGAATGGTTGAAGTACTTTTTGCGAGTCACCTGAGGCGGTCCTGATGAGTGTTATTCGCGAGTTCTATGCGAACGCCAAGACCGATAAGAATGGGAATTCTGTTGTTCGTGGGCTTACTGTTGATTATCAGCCCGAGGCGATTCGCCGTGTTATTGGGCAGCGACAAAGGAAGCCCCGGGAGGAGAATTAGAATGAGAAGACCCCTGAGGATTTTGACTTGGATTTGATTATTGCTACTCTCTGTCAGCCGGGCACGGTGTAGAAGTTTAAGACGGGATCCAACGAGTATCGTTCTTTTCCGGCTGTTGCGATGAACAGGTATGCCCGTGCATGGATTTCCTTTATTTGTGCTAATATTTTGCCTTCTTCGCATACACATGAGCTTACAGTTGAGAGAGCGTGGTTGTTGTGGGGGATTTTAAATGAGGAGTATTATGTGGACCTTGGTGAGTTCATCTACTAAGGGATTTTGAAGTTTTTGAGCGGGAGGATGCATTACAACATCCTGTATGCCTCTATTGTCATGAAGCTGTATAAGGCAGTTGGAGTCCACTGGCCTTCTTATGAGCAGCTACAGATGCCGGCCGCTCCTATTGATTCATCAACGCTGAATGCAATGCAGGAGTGGATGGGTGGAGAGCCCAAGGAGCATGGTTTGGGATATCATCTCCCAGGAGGACGTCCAGCAGCTGGTCCTACGATGGCTAGGCCCATTCAGGCTCATGGAAAGGCATGTTCTTTTAGAGCCCAGGGAGGTGATGGTTCAAGGATGACTGATGTCCAGTACGGGAGGCTCTCCAGGAGGATGGATGCGATGTACGAGTCACAGAGTAGGTTTGCGCAGGAGCTCACCCTAGCGCTTGGGACTGCTTTTAGAGGCCTTGGAGCTGACATCCAGTGGCCCGTTTTTGGTGATGACTCTGCTTATCCACCTCCTGATACTCCACCCTCTGAGGGTGATGATGATGATGCTTTCTCTGAGCAGGTATACCCTGTGTTCCTTTCTATTACCTTCACTGGGGACAGTGAAGTTTTTAATTTTGGGGGTGGTAGTTAAGGAACATATTTGTGTGTGTGTCATATAGTTGCATATTCATGATAGTTAGTTCAGATAGTTGCATATTTTTGCGCATATTTTTGTCATATAGTTTTGTATTTGTTTCATAGTTTATCATGTCATATAGCTCATGCATATATGATCCCTTTTGTGTTGCTTTACCGATTGATATGTGATATTGATGCGAGTGTAGTGATAGTGTTAGAGTGATGTTGAATCTTGTTAGGTTGGCATGCATGCTAGAAACACTTTTAATTTCACTAAGTCTTAGATTATGCTTAAGGACTAGATTTTTGTCATGGTTTGATGGTTTTTGAGGTTAATCTATTGCTTATACTTAGAATGTATGATAGGCTCTTAATGATAAAAGGCATGAACAGATAAAATTGGAGTAAAAATTGGAATTCATTGCTAGTTGTGGCTAGGCATCAAATGGCTAGTAGCCGGCTCATATTATATGCGAGTAATCTAGGGTTGAGCAAGATGGAGTGAAACGCACTTGCTCAGAAATTGAAAAAAAAAGAAGAAAAAAAAAAGAAAAAAGAAAAGAAGAAAAAAATATGGTTTAATGCATAATTGATCACAAGTGAGCTCTTTGGTATTCGAGTTATTAAGTTCTTAGGGGACTTTGTGCCTAGTGACCTAAGGCTTTTATAGTCTGGGATCCGCTAACCTAACGCTCGCTAAATGGATCCCATTGCATAAGTCTTTTGTGGACCTCACTCATTGCACGATCGAATAAGCATTTATTTATTGTATTAAATAAAGCATGATTCTGTAATAAACTCTAGTGATCTTGAAGTGTTATAAGTCATTTTGTGTCTAGAATATATTCTTCGTATAATTTTGTGATTGCCTTGAGGATAATTGAGTTATGATAATTGATCTAGTTTCGAAGCATATTTGTTAAGCATTTGAACACACCACATTTCTAGTTGTATGTTAGCTTGCGTGATTTGATTGATCTTTAGTCGCCTAATTGCATTTGTTGAGATGTCATGTGTTGGTTGGTTTAGTCATCGCGATGGGGATCGCTGCATTCATCTAGTTTGCATTCATGCATGTTTTTTATTTTGTTTTTGAGTCTGTGACGCTTGAGGACAAGCATCGATTTAAGTTTGGGGGTGTGATAAGTGGCATTTTATACCACTTAGAACGTCTTATAATGGCTTGAATTGATGTCTTGAAATCAAGTATTTTATGTATTTGATGCTTTTTTCTAGTGTTTTGCATTTTAGTGTATAACTTGCGTAATTAGGAAGATTTCATCATAATAAGCCTAGGGAAGTACTTGGAATCAATTGCGGGGAGTTGTGCGAAGAATTCAGCAAAATCAGAAGAAAAGAAGAGGATTTTTCCAGAAAGTGTGTAGGCGCCCGCCTGTAGCTTGCAGGCGACTTCCTGGAGAGCAGGCGCCCGCGTGGGATTGGAGGCGGTCGCCTGGGGTCAGAATTTTAGATTCTGGATTTTTATAATTGAACTTGTATTGGGCTTCTGAGACTGCTGTTTCTTGTGGACTCTTATATAAGTAATCTTGGGAGACGTTTTCACAACAACAAGTAACAAGCAAGGAGAAATTAACAAGGAGAGAAGATTAAGAAGACCGTTTTTAGCAAGCAACAACGAAGAAGAGGAAGCATACATTATCTTGTGATTCTTTTAATTTGTTGTAACAGTGGATGCTAGTTTTCTTTACTATGAACCTTAATACTCTTGTGACGTACTCTGTTTTTATTAAGTATTGTTATTAGTTTATATCGTTATGTTATTATCATGTTTATATATGTACCCATGGTGACGATGAGTTCTATCATGGGCTAATCGTGATCATGGGGTCGTAGCGGATTTACTATGGATTTCTTTAGTTAATTGTTTAATACCTTGGTATGTGATGATTGTATGATATCTAGCATAGGTTGTGCTTATTCGTCTTATGTGCGTCGCGAACATATAAGATAGCCTATTAATCTCTTGTGAAGCGACAGTGAATCTTGAGATTTAGAATTTGCCATGCTAGCATAGGTTCATGTCTTGTATGCATGATTAGTGGGTAACTCTAACCGTTTTACTTGCCCTGTGTAATCATAAAGATTAACTTGTTCTTAAATCATTATATTGTCAAATTCTGTAGATATATAGGGTCTCAACATAATTGATGCCTATTCAACTTTTATCTTAATTGTGGATGCTTGGTAGAATGGTACTTGTGCAACGAAAGTTGGCTTTTATCAGTTTCGTGTTGTTCGATCAATATCATCACCGTTACATGCTAAGGGTAATAACAATAACTATTGAATGAAGTAGTAATGAAGTTATGATCTCATGTGTGTTTAATATTGTTAATTCAAGTATTAATTTATTAATTCTCGTAGTTAATAATTAGTTAATCAACCTTAAGTGTTATTGTCTTGACATTGAAGAGTAATCATACATTGGTGAGTAAGTGTTAATTAAATATAATTAATCAGAGTCTATATGGGAACGAACTAGAAATTATTCTATATTACTTGCGAATGCGTATACTTGCGTAAATTATTAGCGTATGTGTTAGGAATATGTGTATTAGTTTGATGATAAGTTCAGCAAAACACTTAAGTAGAAATCTAGTGTTTGTAGCCTCAACGGATAAGACCATCTTGGCTATCCGTTGAAGGAGTAGCCTTACTTAGCAATAAGTTTGGTATAGTAGCACATCTCACTCTCCGGTTTCAAGCTGTAATTCTTAGATGTTGTTAGGAGATAATCAGTCATGTTGACTACTAATGGATGTACAAGTAGGAGGGCTAATTGTAAATATTTCATGCCTTGTAATTTTGTATAAGTGAAGAAGTATCAACTGATATTGAAGACCTTCAACGGATAAGAAACTAAGCTTCAACGGATGTCTCTAACGCTTCAACGGATAAGTGCTTCAACGGATAAGTGCTTCAACGGATAAGTGCTTCAACGGATAAGTGCTTCAACGGATAACTGCTTCAACGGATAAAGCTTCAACTGCTAGACCATCAACGGATAAAGCCATCAACGGATGAAAGCTTCAACGGATGCTCAGTCTCATAGCAGTTGATAGTGACAGTTAACAAAGCTGACAGAGGCACATGGATTGACAGAGATGTGGTAGCCTATTTCAGGAACAGCAGAAAAAGCAGCTATTTTTAGTCTGGTTCAAAATGGAAAGTCAACAGATAATTCCATATTACACTGGATAAAAATGGAACAGAAACAAGTGGAGAACTATTGTCTTATTGTACTTTATCTTTGTCTTAACTTGTAAACTTGGTGATATATAAACCAAGTAGTAGCTAGTAATTAGAGACGAATTTTTCCCTGAGCTGTTTAGAAATATCAAGAGAGAAAATCATCTAGTTTGTACTATGAAGCAACTGTGATTTAATTTTGAATCACAGATTTTTTGAAATAACACATCTCTGGTGGAACAACAAATCCACCAGAAAAGTTTTTAAGTTCTTTGTGTTCATTACATTTGTGTTTAAATATATATCTGTCTGCATCAGCTCCAAGCAATTCACACACATTTGATCACTCAAACACTTAGTCTTACAAACTGCTCAAAACTTGAAAAAGTTTTGAGATTTACATTCAACCCCCTTCTGTAAATCTCATTGTTAGTCCACTGGGAATAACAATTGGTATCAGAGCAAGCTCTTAACATACAGAGAGTTTAAAGATCTATTCTGCTAACATCATGAGTAAGAAGGACATTGGTATAAAGATTCCAATCCTGGAAAGAGATAACTATCATCACTGGAAGGTGAAGATGCATTTACATCTTCTCTCTCAAGATGAAAGCTACATCAACTGCATTGAGAATGGTCCTCACATCCCACACAAGGTGGCCACAGCTGCTACTGCTACAGTTGCTGTTGGACAGTCTATTCCCAAGCCAAAGGCAGAATGGACTGTTGAAGATATTGAAGAGGTCCACAAGGACAAGAAAGCCATGAACATTTTGTTTAATGGCCTGGATCAAGATATGTTTGACAATGTCATCAATAGCCAAACTGCTAAGGAAATTTGGGATACTGTGCAGCTTATCTGTGAAGGCACGGAGCAAGTTAGAGAAAACAAAATGCAGCTTCTCATTCAACAATATGAATATTTCCACTTTGAAGAAGGAGAATCATTGAATGATACATTCAACAGATTTCAGAAACTATTCAATGGATTAAAGCTGTATGGGAGAATGTACCAAGTCAAGAACTCCAATCTAAAATTTCTAAGGTCTCTACCAAAGGAATGGAAGCCTATGACTGTTTCTCTAAGAAATTCTCAAGATTATAAGGACTTCACACTTGAAAGATTATATGGAATTTTGAAGACTTATGAACTTGAGATGGAGCAAGATGAGCTGTTGGAAAAGGGAAAGAGAAAAGGAGGATCAGTTGCACTTGTAGCTGACAGTGAAAAAGTTGAAGCCAGAAATGAGGGAAAGACAATGCCAAGTCTCAAAATTGGCACATATAAATCAGAATCAAGCAAGGGTAAAGAGCAAGTTGCTGAGGATGAAGACAAATCCAGTCAGGATGAATCTGATGATAAATCTGATGATATTGATGAACATCTGGCCTTTCGGTCCAGGAGGTTTGCAAAGATGAAGTTCAGGAAAAACACAAAGTTCACTAAGCCAAACAAAAACATGGTGGACAAATCAAAGTTCAAATGTTACAACTGTGGCATTAGTGGACACTTTGCAAGTGAGTGTAGGAAGCCAAATTCTGAGAAAAAGAAATTTGAGCAAGTTGATTACAAAAGGAAGCATTTTGATTTGCTCAAACAAAAGGAAAGAGCTTTTCTCACTCAAGATGATTGGGCAGCAGATGGGGTAAATGAAGATGATGATATGGAATATGTCAACCTAGCCCTGATGGCTAATTCTGATGAAATTGAAACTAGTTCATCAAGCAACCAGGTAATTACTACTGATCTCTCTCAGCTTTCTAAACATGAATGCAATGAAGCCATAAATGATATGTCCAATGAATTATATCATTTGCGTGTTTCTCTTAAATCACTAGCTAAAGAAAACACTAGGATCAAAGAAAATAATGTGTTTTTAAGTGATAGGAATGCTGTGTTAGAGAGTCAGGTAATTGAGCTTGAAAAGATTAAACTTAAATGCTTGACTGTCGAGAGTGAACTAGAAGAAGCTGTTAAGAAAGTAGAAATTCTTTCTAAACAGTTAGAAAGTGAGCAAGAGGTTATCAAGGCCTGGAAAACATCTAGGGATGTTGGTGTTCAAATTGCCAAGGTTCAGGGAATTGAATCATTCTGTGAGGATGCCTGGAAGAAAAACAAAAAGAAGTTAGAATTAATTGATGGATTGTCAATGGATGTGGAATCAACGGATGATGAAAGTTATCCGCTGAAGGAAGAAAAGGAGCATCCGTTGAAGGCTCATCAATTAAAATAGGCAAGTTCTTTTAAAAATAAAAAGAATGATTCAACTCTCAAGAACTTTGTCAGAGAAGGAGCTAGTACATCCAGAGATGTCAGTAAGGTGAATATAGGACACATGACTTTAGATCAGTTGAAAGATAGGCTTAAGTTGGTTGAGGATAAGAAGGAAACTAAAAGAAAATCTAAAAGAAATGGGAAGGTAGGGATTAATAAACATAACAATTACACACCTGATAGGTATGCTCCTAGAAAAAGCTGTATACATTGTAAAAGTGTTAATCACCTATCTGATAATTGCAAATCTGTTAAAAATGCTCCCATGCCTTCAAATCCCTCCATGCCTAACATGTCTACGTCACCTCTACATGCTATGCCTGTTATGTCTCACCAGAATCCCCATGCACATTTTGCAAACATGACATACATTAACAATCCTTACTTTACTGCATTTAGTATGCCTCAAATGCCATACAATATGCCTATGTGGAATAACATGTTTGCACAACCTATGCCTTATCAAATTCAATCAAATGTGTTAAATGATTCCGTGACTAACCCTACACTTCAACCAACCACATCTGCGACCAAGGTTGACCCAAAGTTACCTAAGTCAAAAGATGCAGGAGGAATGAAGTCTAGGAAAAAGACTAACAAGGCTGGACCCAAGGAAACTTGGGTACCAAAATCAACTTGATTGATTTTGTTGTGTGCAGGGACAAAGAAGGAATCTATGGTACTTGGACAGTGGTTGTTCAAGACACATGACAGGAGATTTCACCCTGCTCACAGAATTTAAGGAGAGAGCTGGCCCTAGCATAACCTTTGGAGATGACAGCAAAGGATTCACTATGGGATATGGCTTGATTTCAAAAGAAAATGTCATCATTGATGAAGTTGCATTGGTTGATGGTCTCAAACACAATTTATTGAGCATCAGTCAACTATGTGACAGAGGGAATACTGTTTCCTTCAATTCTGAAGCCTGTATTGTCACAAGTAAAAAGGACAATAAAGTGGTTCTAACTGGAGTTAGAAAAGGAAATGTGTACTTAGCTGATTTCAACTCTACAGATGCAGAATCCATTACTTGTCTTCTCAGCAAAGCAAGTCCAGTTGAAAGTTGGCTATGGCACAAGAAGCTGTCCCATTTGAATTTCAAGACAATGAATGATCTGGTCAAAAAGGACTTAGTTAGAGGAATGCCTCTAGTGGAATTCACAAGGGATGGACTGTGTGATGCTTGTCAGAAAGGAAAGCAAAAGAAAGTATCATTCAGTAAGAAGCTTGAATCTGCAATTGATGAACCACTGCAACTTCTACACATGGATCTCTTTGGACCAGTCAATGTATTGTCAATTTCAAGGAAAAGATACTGCCTAGTGATTGTAGATGATTTCTCAAAGTTTTCATGGGTTTATTTTCTTGGATCAAAGGATGAAGCTAGTGAAATCATCATCAATCATATCAAGCAAGTCAACAATCATCCTGATTTCAAAGTAAGGAATATTAGGAGTGACAATGGAACTGAGTTCAAGAATTCAACCATGAAGATGTTCTGTGAAGTATATGGGATCATGCATGAGTTCTCAGCTCCAAGAACTCCACAACAAAATGGTGTGGTGGAAAGGAAGAACAGATCACTAATTGAAGCTGCAAGGACAATGCTTGAGGAGTCAAAGCTCCCAACTTATTTTTGGGTTGAGGCTGTTAACTGTGCATGTTACACTCAGAATATTTCTCTAATCAATCAAGCAAAATGCATGACTCCCTATCAATTATTCAAGAGAAGAAAACCAACTTTAAACTTTCTACATGTCTTTGGCTGCAAATGTTACATCTTAAGGAATCAATCTGATCACAAAGGAAAGTTTGATGCAAAGGCTGATGAAGGAATATTTGTTGGTTATTCTGCTGGAAAATCATATAGGGTCTACAATCTAAGAACCAACATTGTCATGGAATCTGTATATGTTGTGTTTGATGATAAAAAGATTGATGGACTAACAGATGAGGGACATCATGAAGGACTCAAATTTGACAATATTGAGATATATTGTGATGATAGTGAAGATGAGAATGGTGAAGAAGGCATCTCAAGAAGAAACCAGAGTCTGCCTTTGGATAATGCACAGAATGCTGCATCCGTTGAAAGTCATAATTCAGCTTCCGTTGAAAGAAGCAATGCAGCATCCGTTGAAAGACAAAGTGCATCATCCGTTGAAGTTCATAATGAAGCATCTGTTGATCACAGTCTGTCAACGGATAATCAATTCACCTCATCAGTTGATAGAACTCCCAATTCCTTTCAAAGGATCAGCAACTCAGGGGGAGTTTCAACAAATCAACATTCTATCTCACATCATGACAATACTGAGGCAACCTCATCAAGGGCTAATCTACCACCTCAAAGGAAATGGACCAAGAATCACCCTTTTGAACTGATCATTGGTGATGCTAAATCTAAAGTACAAACTAGAAGGGCTACTCAAGATGAATGTCTGTATAGTAGCTTTCTATCACAGGAGGAACCTAAGCGAGTGGAAGAAGCTCTTTTGGATCCAGATTGGATTTTAGCTATGCAAGAGGAGCTAAACCAATTTGAGAGGAACAAAGTGTGGAAGCTGATACCCAAGCCAAAGAACAAGAATTCTATTGACACAAAATGGGTATTCAGAAACAAGATGGATGAAAATGGCATTGTCATAAGGAATAAAGCCAGATTGGTTGCCAAAGGCTATTCTCAACAAGAGGGAATAGATTTTGATGAAACATTTGCTCCAGTTGCAAGACTTGAAGCCATCAGAATCTTTCTAGCCTATGCAGCTAATGCCAATTTCAAAGTCTATCAGATGGATGTCAAGAGTGCATTTCTAAATGGGGAATTGGATGAAGAAGTTTATGTAACCCAACCTCCTGGCTTTGAAGATCCAAATTTTCCAGACAATGTGTATTATTTGTTGAAAGCACTCTATGGACTAAAGTAAGCACCTAGAGCCTGGTATGAGACTTTATCAAAGTTCCTTCTAGATAATCACTTCACAAGAGGTACTGTTGACAAAACTCTCTTCTTTAGAAATGTTAATGGCTCTAAGATACTTGTACAAATTTATGTAGATGATATTATATTTGGATCTACAGATGATAAACTTTGTAAAAAGTTTGCTAAATTAATGCAAAGTAAATATGAAATGAGCATGATGGGAGAGCTAACTTACTTTCTTGGTTTACAAGTTAAACAAGTTAGTGGTGGAATTTTCATTAGTCAAACTAAATATATTTATGATCTTTTAAAGAAGTTTGACTTAATGGATTGTTCACCTGCAAAAACTCCCATGGCCACTGCCACCAAGCTTGAATTAAACAAGGCTGAAAAGTCTGTGGATATTACAAGTTATAGAGGCATGGTTGGCTCACTTTTATATTTAACTGCCAGTAGACCTGATATTATGTTTTCTACATATCTCTGTGCTAGATTTCAAGCTGACCCTAAAGAATCTCACTTAGTGGCTATTAAAAGAATTTTCAGATATCTCAAAGGGACTCCAAATCTAGGAATTTGGTACCCTAGAGAGTCTGGTTTTGATCTAATTGGCTACTCAGATGCAGATTATACAGGTTGCAAATTAGACAGGAAAAGCACAACAGGCACCTGTCAATTTCTAGGAAACAAGCTTGTATCATGGTTCAGCAAGAAGCAGAATTCTGTTTCCACATCAACAGCTGAAGCTGAATACATTGCAGCTGGTAGTTGCTGTGCACAAATACTGTGGATGAGGAATCAGTTATTTGACTATGGTATAACTGTTGACAAAATTCCAATATTTTGTGACAACACAAGTGCCATTGCCATTACTGAAAATCCAGTGTAGCACTCAAGAACCAAGCACATTGATATCAAGTACCACTTCATTAGGGAACATGTGATGAAAGGTACAGTGGAACTTCATTTTGTTCCAAGTGAACAGCAGATTGCAGACATATTTACCAAGCCACTTGATGAATCAACATTCACAAGATTAGTAAGTGAGTTAGGTATGCTTAACTATTTATAATCTATGTCATCTATGTAATCTGTCTTGTAGCCTGAAATGGATCTGCTGCAAGAACAAAGTTGGCTTTAATCAAGACTTATCCTATCAACGGATATTCCCTATCCGTTGAAAGCCAAAATTGTTCTATCAACGGATATTCATTATCCGTTGAGAGACAAATACATTTCTGGTAATTTTATCCTTCAACGGATAAAATAGTGTTGTTCATCAACGGATAACTATTTACCTTATCCGTTGATGTGTCACGTTAGTGAGTCACAGCCGTTGATTCTTTTACTCAACCGTTGATACAGATATACAGTGTTGTATGTATTTGTATTTACGGTAGTTTTCAGAATTTCTACAGTTTCTTTTATTCCTGAACGGCTTTCACTTACTTAAAAGTATCATTTAATTGTTTTAATTTGTGTTTTAATTCAAGAAAGTATAAAAGCCCAATTGAATTCTTATTTTCACTTTACGCTTTCTTGCAATTATCATTCTCTTTCTCTCTCAATTCTCAAGTTCTTCTCTGCAACCTCTACTCACAAAAATGGCACCAGTAGTCAAAATTATGTCTCAAACAGGATTTGTTTATGAAAAGAATAATTTCATAGTCTTGGTTGAAAAGAAGGAAGCCCATTCTGATTATCACAAGATGATGGACTTCATCAAGAACTGCAAACTGAGCTATGCAATGCTGGAAGCCCCAACCATCTACTGTGAAGTGATTGAGGAAATTTGGACAACTGCAGAGTTCAACTCCACAGATATGACCATTGCCTTCTCTCTCAAAGGTAAGGACTATTGCATTAATTGTGATGATTTACAATCTTGCTTTAAGTTTCCTGAGAATAATGCCATGACACCACACACTGATAAAGATGTCTCTGCTATGCTAGATTCCATAGGCTATGCTTTTGATTCTACTAGTTTAGGTAGTATTAGAAGGAAAGGCCTTAGGAAAGAATGGAGTTTTCTTAGAGATGCCTTTATTAAGGTTTTTTCTGGGAAGATTAGCAATTTTGATGCTATCACTTCATCTCTTGTTAATATGCTCTATATGCTAGTTTCTGATAGGTACTTTAATTTTAGCAACTGTGTTATGCTAGAATTAGGTTCCAGATTAGGTAACAAAGCTAATAGACCACATAACATCTACTTTGCTAGATTCTTTATGTTATTGGCTAACCATGTTGCTGAAGGTTTGGTTAAATCCAATGAGAACAATAAACTCAAATGCTGGGCACAAGAGAAAAGGGTCCTTGCAGACCTTTTGAGAATAAACCTCAACAGCCAGGTGCCATTGGTATACTTGCCAATCATGAATGCACCACAGGTAAGTGAGGTAAATGTTTCTATAACTCCTACTATTTCCAACCCCAATGTTTCTTTGCCTTCTAGTGTGGCTATGGAACCTGTGTCATTGTCCAAACAGGCTCCTACCAAAGCCACCAAATCTAAAATCTCCAAAGTCAAGTCAAAGAAACCTACCTCTGTTGTTTCTCAAAAGACAACAGTTGTAACAACTACCATAAACCCTGAAGGGAGTGAACAGGGTGTGAGTGGTGAGGGGAGGGGTGAACATCAAAAAGCCCCCCAGGATAAGGTGGGAGAGGTGAGTGGTACCCATTCCAGCCAAGCCACAGTCTCTCAAAAGACTGTAGTGGTTCAAAAGGAGTCCAGCACATCCCTAGTTGCATCCTCCCAAAAGGATGTAACTATTGAAAATAGTCCCCATCCAGGGACACAGAACAAAAGAGGGAGGGACACTGAAGCTACACATTCACCAATTCAAGCCTTTTCAAGGAAGAAGAAGGCCAAAACCCTAGTTTCCACACAAGGGGCACACACAGCACAGATACACCAACCAGTATCTGTGCCTTCTCAAATTCAGCTTGATGTGATTCCAGCAAATGTGGAATCACAGCCCCATTCTCTCAATATAGACACACACCATTCCTCAAACTCTCCTACACCCTCTCTGGATGTGGATATGATATTCACATCAATTCCTGATTCTCCCTCATTAAAACTCAGGGAGGAGCCCCACTCAAAACCTGGTGATCATCATCTTTTAGATGATTTGTTGGATCATCAGCCAATTCTTTCAGATGTAGTTGCAGGATCTGTGTCACCTCACTTAAAATCAATCCACACAGATTCAACAATTATATCACTTTCTATCTCTACATCATTTCCTTCTTCAACGGATATCTCTCATCCGTTGACAAGTGGTTGTTCTTCAACGGATAAGCTTAACAGCAGTTATCCATTGATACCATCAGTTTCCACTTCAACGGATACTCCCTATCCGTTGATGGCCTCTACACACTTAAGAGAAACAACTCCAACTGTAGAGGACATGGCAACTGTACAATCACTTTTAGGCTTGAGGGAAGGGAGTGATTTTTTGAGTGAGAGGCTGGGTTGCTCCCAGGCAAAAGGAGAGGATGAGAGTCACCAAATGCATGCTATTTCTTCCAGCATGGCAAAAGTAAGTGAGAGGAGTGCCACCTTAGAAGGTGAAGGTAAGGGTGTGAGGGTGTGTGTGAGCCAGGGGGAGCCCCTGATGCAAGAAAAGAGAGAAATTGAGAGAAAGGCAGGCACAGAAGCTATAAGGGTGGATCCAGCCATTGCTAGTGAGTTAATGAAAGTGGATGATGCAGATAAGGGAAGACAATTTCAGCAACACTACAAAGCTGTCATTGATAACATTTCCTTAGATGCTGATACTTTTACTCACCCTGTTTCAGCCTATCAATTATTGGCTGCACAGGGCAATGTGGAAGCAGAACAGACACTACATATTGTACACACTTCAGAATCTCTTCTAAGAGACAAAGCTGCTGTCAACAGGCTGCCTTCTCAAGCTGCTGAGCCATCTGAAGAATTTGGAGTACATTCTAATGATGATGACTCTAATTCTCTGAATTAGAGCATGAACTTAGGGGGAGTAGCAGGCCCAAGTTCTGTTCCTAATCTTCCTGCATGGGCATGGGCCAAACCATCAACACCAGGAGAGTTTGGTGTCACTTTGGTCAAACAAGTCATGACAATTCAGCAAGCCATTCAGGAAACTCAGGATGCTGGCACCAAGGCAATTCTTCAAGCTCATCTGGAATCTCTGCATCTCTTGCAGTTGCAGCATTACCAGCACAATCTAAGTGTGGATGAGCTCAAGCTGGACATTGCTGATCTGAAATCCTACAATGCTGAGAAATTGGATTCAGTTATACCCTATGGTACTATGCAAGATGTGTTGGGGAGACTAAGGAAGGCCTCTGATGCTGATAAGAGGTTGGCCAGATTGGAAGATAGGGTTCAAATAATTGAAGCCTCTATGGTCACCATTCTTCAGAATCAACAAACTCAAACAAATCTCCTCATGCAGCTGGCACAAGCACAAGGCTTGACCCCTCCCCTTGATGATAACAAAAAGGGGGAGAATAAAGGGGAAGGGGAAGGAGAGCCATCTACAACATTTCAGATTTCTCAAGTGCTAGTTCCTGTCATCACAACTTCTCCACCAATTCAAGTCAAAGGAAAGCTAGATGGAATTGATCTAATCCAGATAGCATCAGCTGAATTGCAAGTCAAAGAGCAAAGGAAGAAGATTGATGAAAAGATGCAACTAATATTTGGTTCTACAACTTCTCAATCACAATCTGTGAAGCATAGCACAAAAGTGGAATCAATTATTATGGAACTCAAGCCAGTAGGGAGGCATAAGGATGGAGAAACTTCTTCCAAAGATCTGCAACCTATGGTTCTCAAGCCCAACAACAGATCCAATAAGGACTCTACAAAGAATCCTCTAAAAGAGGTGGATTTTCCTATTCCAAAAGCAGATGAGGACAAGCTTTTAGGAAGGAGTATTGCATATCTCAAAGAGACCATGGATGAGGCTGTAAGGAGAAACATGGCTATTATTTTCAGAGAGGGAAAGAGCATATGTGTGATGCAAGGACATCCCAAATTCTCAATAGCCAAGAAGGAAGAAACCAAAAGGTTGAAGGAAGAAGCCAAACAGCTAAAGGCTGACAAAAAAGCACAAGCAAAGCTTGAAAAAACAGCTAGAGTCAAGTTAGGCTGAAGATCAGAAAGTAATTGAAGACAAAGGTGAAGATGAAGCTATGGGGGATGGTTGATACTGAGATGGAGGAAAGAAGTAAGGAAGAATGGCAGAAAGGGAAAAGAAAGAAGGTAAATGCAAAGAGAAAGAAGGTAGATAAGACTGAAGAAACCCAATTAATATCGAAACCACTACCCTCCATTCCTGAACCCATTGTACCTGACCCCTTCATGAATATTCATGGTGAAACAATCATTCCCAAGGAGGAACCAATTGATTGGGACACCATCAAATTGCCCACCTTCCTAACCTCTTCTCCATCATCAAAGAAGCAGAAAAGAAGAATCAAATCAACACCCTCTAAAGCCTCAATCAAATTCACACAGAAGCCTAAGTCCAAACCTCAAAACTCTAAAGATGATTATGCTCACATCTGTGACATAAAAGAATTTTCAGACATTGAACTCTATCTAGATGAGCTGGAGGATGTAAAGGGAATAGCTGCCTACAGACAGCTACCAGAAAGACTAGTGTTCAAATACAAAGGAGCTGGGTAAAGAACATGGCCTCTTCACAGAATTCTGAATGAAGGCTACACTACCTTGATTAGAGTCTACTCAGCCATACATAAGGATTCTGGCTTTACCAGAACTGCCAGGACTGAGATTCTCAACAAGATTGCCAACATAAGGAAAACTTGGTGGGAGCCCAATGCTTTGCCTAGAACTTTACTCATTCCAAAGAGAGGTATTACAATTCACAAATCACCTCATTGGTTGATGGAGTTCAGAGACAACAAAGGAGTCAGAAGATTTTTCAGAATTGAAGATCAACTAAAGATTGCCAGCAATGAAACTCTCAAGGATATGCAATCTAAGTTAGATATCAATGAAGAAGATGAAGCTGAATTCTACAGACAACTTCAACTTCAAATGGAGGAAAATGACAGGAGGCTAGGAAAGAAAACCAGGGATCAAAGGAAAAGAAAGTAAATGCTCAAGCTAAAGGAGCACCCTTGGAAACAATGTATTTCTTCAATTTCATCTCAGCATATACACTTTTACAGCACTTTTGAATTTCTGCTTAGTTACAGTTTATATATTTGTTAAGTATTTTGTTATCATCAAGCTAAACCCAAATTTATGCCTACAGTTCTAGTAGACATAAATAGGGGGAGATTGTTAGGAATATGTGTATTAGTTTGATGATAAGTTCAGCAAAACACTTAAGTAGAAATCTAGTGTTTGTAGGCTCAACGGATAAGACCATCTTGGCTATCCGTTGAAGGAGTAGCCTTACTTAGCAATAAGTTTGGTATAGTAGCACATCTCACTCTCTGGTTTCAAGCTGTAATTCTTAGATGTTGTTAGGAGATAATAAGTCATGTTGACTACTAATGGATGTACAAGTAGGAGGGCTAATTGTAAATATTTCATGCCTTGTAATTTTGTATAAGTGAAGAAGTATCAACTGATATTGAAGACCTTCAACGGATAAGAAACTAAGCTTCAACGGATGTCTCTAACGCTTCAACGGATAAGTGCTTCAACGGATAAGTGCTTCAACGGATAAGTGCTTCAACGGATAAAGCTTCAACTGCTAGACCATCAACGGATAAAGCCATCAACGGATGAAAGCTTCAACGGATGCTCAGTCTCATAGCAGTTGATAGTGACAGTTAACAAAGCTGACAGAGGCACATGGATTGACAGAGATGTGGTAGCCTATTTCAGGAACAGCAGAAAAAGCAGTCATTTTTAGTCTGGTTCAAAATGGAAAGTCAACAGATAATTCCATATTACACTGGATAAAAATGGAACAGAAACAAGTGGAGAACTATTGTCTTATTGTACTTTATCTTTGTCTTAACTTATAAACTTGGTGATATATAAACCAAGTTGTAACTAGTAATTAGAAACGAATTTTTCCCTGAGCTGTGTAGAAATATCAAGAGAGAAAATCATCTAGTTTGTACTAGGAAGCAGCTTTGATTTAATTTTGAATCACAGATTTTCTGAAATAACACATCTCTGGTGGAACAACAAATCCAATATAAAAGTTTTTAAGTTCTTTGTGTTCATTACATTTGTGTTTGAATATATATCTGTCTGCATCAGCTCCAAGCAATTCACACACATTTGATCACTCAAACACTTAGTCTTACAAACTGCTCAAAACTTGAAAAAGTTTTGAGATTTACATTCAACCCCCCTTCTGTAAATCTCATTGTTAGTCCACTGGGAATAACAACATGCTTTGTGCCTAACAATAACCCAGATGGCGTCGTGGTTCGCTTTTGTCCTTGGTAAACCGACTATAAAATCCATAACAATGTGCTCCCACTTCCACTCTGGGATTTTCAATGGTTGTAATAATCCACTTGGTCTTTGATAATCCGCTATAACTCTTTAACACATATAACATTTTCTAACCCATTCCGCAATCTCTCTTTTCATATCTGGATACCAATAATTTTCCTTTAAATATCTATACATCTTGGTACTTCCTGGATGGATTGAATACTTAGAATTGTGAGCTTCTGTAGAATTTCATTCTTCAACTCTGTCGTTGGTGGAATCCAAATTTGGGAGAAAATATGAGAATACCTTGATCATCCTTCTGAGTTCATAAATCTTCTCCTACCAAACAAATGATATCCTGATCCATTACTTCCTCTTGATATTTCTTTATCTTTTCTAATAATTCTGGCTGAAAAGTTATAGTATACATCTGTGCTTCTGTGGGTTTACAAATCCTGACTTCCAATTCCAACTTCTGAAATTCCTTATACAACTCCTCTAGTACTGTCAAGATATTCAATCTCTGCTTTCTGCTTAACGCATTTTCCACTACATTTACTTTTCCTGGGTGATAGTTAATCGTGCAATCATAGTCTTTGATAACCTCCAACCACCTTCGTTGTCTCATAATAAGTATTTCAAACTCTTATGGTCTATATAAATCTCACATATTTCTTCATATAGATAATTTCTCCAAATCTTCAGGGAGAATACTATTGCTGCTTGTTCCAAGACATGAGTAGGATAATTCTGCTCTTGAGGTTTCATTTTTCTAGACGCATATGCAGTAACTTTATCATGTTGCATTAGAACACAACCTAATCCCTTATGAGAAGCATCAATATAGATTACAAACTTTCCTTGATCATCTGGAAGTGATAAAATAGGTGACGTGATCAATCTCTTCTTCAACTCCTGAAAACTTTTTTCACTCTTCTCGTTCCATACAAACTTCTCATTCTTCCTAGTAAGCTTCGTCAGAGGTGTGGCAATCTTGAGAAATCTTGAACAAATGTTCGATAATATCCTGCCAATCCTAAGAAACTTCTCACTTCTATTGGTGTTTTTGGCCTCTCCCAATTCATAATAGCTTCAATCTTTGCTGGGTCCACTTTGATCCATTCATTACTAACTATGTGTCCTAAGAATTAAGCTTCTTGTAACCAAAACACACACTTTGAAAACTTAGCATACAACTTTTCATTTCTCAAAATTTCAAAAGCTATCCTTAAGTGCTCTGCATGGTCTCCCTTTGATTTCGAGTAAATCAAAATATCATCTATAAACACAATGACAAACTTGTCCAAATATTCCTTAAAAATTATGTTCATCAAGTCCATAAATGCTGTTGGGGCATTAGTCAATCCAAAAGACATCGCTAAGAATTTATAATGTTCGTACCTTGTTCTGAAAGCTGTCTTCGGTACGTCTTCAGGTTTAATCTTCAATTGGTGATACCCGGATCTCAAATCAATCTTAGAAAAATACTTTGCTCCTTTCAGTTAATCAAACAAATCATCGATTCGAGGTAATGGATACTTAGTCTTGATAGCAAGCTTGTTTAGCTCCCGATAGTCGATAGATAATCTCATACTTTCATCCTTCTTCTTGAAAAATAGCACCGGTGCACCCCATGGGGACACACTGGGTCTAATAACTCCTTTTTCTAACAACTCTTTCAATTGATTTGCTAAGTCCTTCATTTCAAATGGCGCCATTCTATATGGCGCCTTGGACACTAGTTCCGTTCCAGGTGCTAAGTTAATCGCAAACTCAATTTCTCTATCTGGAGGAAGTCCTGGTAACTCGTCTGGGAACACATCTGGAAATTCATTGACCACAGGAATATCTTCAAGTTTTGTTGGCTCCTAATTTCTATCTATCACATATGCCATATAATGCTCGCACCCTTGTCGCAGTAATTTCTTGGCTTGAATCATAATTAAGAACCTCTTTACTTGCCTTTGACCTCTAAATGTCACCACTTTATAATCTGGCGTCTTCAGAATTACATTCTTATTACGATAGTCTATCTGAGCATCATGCGTAGATAGCCAATCCATTCCTAGAATAACGTTAAATTCTCCAAACTTAAATGGTATCAAGTCCGCACAAAACCTATTGCCAGAAGTCTCAATCTCACAGTCCGTACACACTTGGTTAACAAGTACACGCTCCTGATTTGCTAAATCTACAGTCATAATTTCATTTAATAATTCAACTAGACAATTCAACTTATCAACAAAATATCAAAAAATAAATGATCGAGTTGGTCCCAAATCTACTAACACTTTAGCACATCAAGAATTCACAGTAAGCGTACCTGCCACAATATCCGTGTCCTGAATAGGATCATTCACATACATATCATAAACTCTAGTTCTGGGAGGCTCAGTCACTATTGGTGTAGATACCTGGCATTCTAGTATAGCTAGCCTTTTTTGATTCGGCTGGTTTCCAATGGCTAGACGGTTGCCTTGTCCCCTGTCGCCTACATTTTGCTTCCTGAAATTAAAATTCCATTCTGGTTGAAACTTTCCTTTCTTTTGATTACCAACATTTGGAAACTTCTCTTCTTGTGATTTTCCTTCACTTCCCTCAAACTCTTTTCTTACTCTCCTTCTCCTTTTGTGACATTTCACATTCTGTCTCCGAAATTTTAGCTTTCTGTACTACTCCTACATACATGTCAAACTCAAATATAGCTACCTTCCATTTGATCCATGACTTAAGACCTTGCTAAAATCTCCTGGCTTTCTTCTTGTCAGTGTCTAGACAATTCCATTTTGTTTATTTGCTACTAACATATTAATTTGCTTTAATTCTAAAAACTTCAATTCCATTTGATCCTGAAAAACAGAGAAAAATACTTCTCTAAGAATAACTGCTTGAATCTATCCCAAGAAATAACATCCATGCCTTCAAATGTCTTAACAGACTCCCACCAATAGGTGGCTTCATTCTTCAGATAATAACTACCAAATTCTATCTTTTGTTCCTCTCTCACCTTGACTAAAGAAAAGGACTTCTCAATCTCTTTTAACCAAACTCTTACTTGAATTGGATCTAAAAAACCTTTGAATTCCGGTGGATTCACCGCCTGAAAAGTCTTAAAAGTTACCTGAGGATTGGCATGTCTCTGTTGTTGTTGAGTCAGGTTGATTATTTGTTGAGCCAAGATCTGAAAAATCTGGGCTACATTTGGGTCTATAGGACCTGGATTTGCATTCTGGTTATTGTTGTCTTGGTTGTTGTTGTTGGTTTCTTCATTCTGGTTGTTAGAACGAGTATTTCTTTTGGGAGGCATCTTCTGTAAAGAATCAAACAACTATTTAGCCTTTAAATCATATCCTTTTTATTAAAAGTTTTTGTAAAACAGAAGTAGTTCTTTTTGAAAACATTTTCAATTATCAAACTAATTAAATTGCATGCTTCTTTACAGAATGTAAATAATCAAGGGGAAAGGGTACATATTATCACAAGGGTTTTGCAGTAAATAAAGTAAGATAAAACATGTGCAATAATGTAAATGACAATGCTGCAAAAGGAAAGTTACTGTTATATATACCAAAGTTTGGTAGTACAAGTGTGAAACGCTTTAACAAAAAAAAAAGGTACATCAGGCCTACACAATAGTCAGCAAGTCTAGTCTATATATACAAACCAAAAATCTGCTAATACATACTACACACTAATATACATATAATAACTGTCATAACATCTCTGTCATCTAGCTCCATGGAAACTCTGGTTCTCCAACCCTCGCAAGCTCTTCTAACATTTGTCTAGCCAACTCCAAAAGAGCACTCGGGGCTGCATACTTACAAGTAGCTCCATGTAGTCTAGTCTTGGCTACCCTCCGGGCCACATGTATCTCACTCTGAAGCTTCCTCACAGTCTTGCCAACATCTATGATCCTCACAATGTGTTGTAGCTCATGAATCTGTGCCAACATGGTCTTTCGCCTTAAAAGAAGAGCCTCAAACTGATGGTATAGAATAGGGCGTGGAGTAAAATGGAAAGATGAACCCACAACTGAATGTCCAGTAATCGGAACCAGCAGGTGGGGGTCCTCAGATAGGTGGTCTTATACTAGGGGTGGAATAGCTCGTAGAGGTGCAGCCATCACAACCGGAGGTAATATAGCTAACACCTGTGGAAGAACAGAACGTGGATCAGATCTGGATGGAGATGATGGTCCTCGAATAGAAGGCTCAGAATGATCAGATGGTACAGGAATGATAGGATCTGCTATCGCTGCTATCTGAAAATCATATCATAATATAAG
The DNA here is from genome assembly GCF_009905375.1 of Apium graveolens. NCBI lineage: Eukaryota > Viridiplantae > Streptophyta > Magnoliopsida > Apiales > Apiaceae > Apium > Apium graveolens. Next base: position 41,302,661 of record NC_133649.1, read on the forward strand.
AATCTCAAACCACAACATGAATAATACCAAAAAACCTACTATACAGCCGCACTCAACCTCTCGATGTCCTATCTTTCCATTCTTATTCCTAATCCTAACCCTCTACCCATTCTTGACAATCTAGGCTTGTGTTAGTGCCTTATAACTTATAGCTCTGATACCAAACTTGTGACACCCTCCAAATCCGGGTCGGAAGTTTGGGGTTCACAACACACACACCATATATAAACCTATGTATGAAATAATATATGCAATGACCCTACTTAACACAACCACGGATCGCAACAGGTTAAAGTATGCACACAAGCCACAACCTTAATTACAATACATCGTACCAAATCCCGACTAGTTTAACTTACATCTGAAAATATAACATTCTTACAAACTTTCACAACTCAAAACTAAAAAAAAGTCTTCTGCTAGATTATTCTGTCTCAACCTGGAATCCTAGCTGGCACACTGGTATGGGGATCCTCGCTACCAGCAACTTCTTTCTTAATTGGAAAAGAACATAAACAGATTCGCAAGAGTGAGCTAATTAGTTCAGCAAGTCAAAGTGACAATACTGAGATTAAACAATGATCAAATGAAATGATTTAAGGAATCAAGTTTCATGTTAAGCAACGATAAGAATTGGATATTAACTTTTATTTTAAAAACCAAGGTTAGGCTACTGATCAGTCACGCACTAACCCGAGCAAGGCACACAGCTCTCCCCTATATACTGAATCCAAGGCACACATTGGCCTAATATGACCACGAATCTGGTCTGACCACGAATCTGATCCTCATTTAGAAAACCATCCAATTCTATAATAAAATTATAATAAACAATGTAATTCAATAAACAGAATTATAAACAACATTCATCTCAAAGCATCGGGTGATTTGTAAACACCATAAAGATATAGCAAGGTATATATAAAATTTGGCTTCCAATCTGTAAGAGAATCATATATTAGAAGAACAAGGGTTTAATGATTACAAGGATTAGTTCTCCGATGTAGAAGGTATGAATGTTTGTACGTTAAGCAAATCCATTTCAGTAATCAGTGTATGGTATGTATGTATTTGTGAAGTAGTATCGTATATATGTGGTTCATATCGGGGAATTCAACAATCAATGGTTTACAAAGAATAAGGCTTACAGCTCAAAGATCAATTGAGGAGATCAGGGTTCAAGGTTAAGTAATTCAAAACACTTGCAATATAAAATAGAACTATTCTGGATACATATCACACGAAAGTTCATAGATACTTGCGTTATCTCATTGACTTCTCTTTCACTTGCACTCGTCTATCGATTCCATTCACTGACCACTTGATTTCCCGTTCTACACCTTACTTCATATGCTAGATATTATAAATACCTATCAATACTCATTCTCATCTTATTATAGTCGTCACATAGACGTTACAAGCTTCTATATACCCTTCGTCAAATAATGAATATGCAGGCATATAACACATAAATTAGATCACACATAGCACATAACACGTAAGTTATTCGATGAAAATAACTTTTCAAAGAAAGTTCGGGGTTAAAATGATTTTTCGGATATTTAATACGAATTTTTGAACATTTTTCAGAATTAAAACTGGTCGAAAAATCCATTTATAAATAAATAACAAGGTTCGATTACCCGAATTCGACTTCGAAATCATTTGATGATATTTATCGAGCCATGAACATAATGTAGAAAAATATTTTAATATTCAAAACTATTTTTTAGAATTTTTAAATCAAAGGAAACATTTAAATCTAATTAAATAATCAATTAAAATTAATTAATAACTAATTAAATCAATTAATAAATTAATATTTAAGTTAATTGACCAGCTAAATAATTAATTATTAACTAAAATTAATTAGTTACATAATTCAGATTTATTTTTGAATTAAAAATAATCTTTAGAATTAAAATAATGATTTTTTGAAATTTTAAATATTAAAAACAAATTTATGAAATTAAAATAAATAGAAAATATGATTTTTATAAATTTTCAAAACTGGAATCCTATTTTTGAAAATTTCAGAAACTACAGGGACTAAACTTCACCATCTTCAAAAGTCCAGGGACCAAACTGCAATTTGCGCAGGGGTTCGCCGGAAAAATAACGGGTTCACCGGAGTTTACAATTCCGATACCCTCCGGCCACCACAAGCTCCAGATATGATTTACAGAATACCAGGAACACAACCATGCAATCAAAACAAACAAATAACCCTTCATTTGGTCGGAAGAACTCGAAGAAAACTCGCGGGACGGCAAATTCTTCTTTTCTTCGGCCAACTCGATTCCAGTATCGTTTGTTCATTAAACCACTACCAATCGATTCCTCTTTTCAAGCTCTACACGTTGGTATCAATCAATTCACTAATAACCCTAGATCAAAAACCTCTAATTTTAATTGAAAACATTTATACGGTATCTAAATCTTAATTTAATAATTCGAAGATTAAACACAATTTTGAACATATTATTGAACTCCAAATTACTATTATGACATACCAAAATGATCAGAATCAAATTCTCTACAACATGCAAGTATCAAATCACACAAACAACATCAAAATCAAAAATTCAAAAGTTAATCCAAATTAATTCAAAAATAAATAAAATTACAGAAATATACTTATTGATTCTGCAGTGAAATAAGTTACAAAATTTGATAGTACTCTTCACAAGCTTTATTTTGGTTACTCACACGTCCGAATCTGAGTTCGCTAACGCTTCTGTTTGTATGTTTGACTACGGAGAACACCTTGAATTCTAGGATTTTTCTTTGGAAATTATATAATTATATTATTTAATTGTGTTTATCTGTACAAAATAAATATATAAGGGCTATTTATACTTACGGAATATTTGTAACCCGTTGGATCATATCGGATATAAAAATAGAATATTTAATCGCTAAGTATTAATAAAACTGATCCAATTCGTACCGGTTTTAGGATAATTATCAAAACCGGGCTTTTTGTAAATACAGTCTTGGTCTCAGCGCTTTGGTTACACGAACTACGAGAAGATAATATAATAGTTTATTCAAAATATCCCGTTTTCTAAAAAATATGGGTTTTATCGATTTACCGAAACGAAAATTGTATCATACAATTTGCGTCGGGAACCGCACAAGTAGAACCGTACTCCGGATCAAAAAAGTCAAAACACGGAAAATGCTCAGAATAATCAAATTAGGTTTGAAAGGAGTTTTTTCGAGACTTTCGGTAGTAAAAACGTAAGAACGGTTGAAGTTAGACGATTCCCAATTATTCAAAATAATTTATAATTAATCTGAAAAATTATTTATTAAATCTATAAATCATTTATAAAATCATATAACATATAAATTAATAGAAAAATATCAAAATTATCTATACTTTATTTCTGACATATAAAAATTAAAATTCTCAAATTTTACCAAATATAAACATCCAAACACAATCACTAATTAACAGATAATTCACCAAAATTCATATAATGATCACATAATATTTATTTATTGGCAAAACTAATTACACGTTATATTCCAGATATTACAAAAGATATGTTGACTGCATAGAGAAAGGACCTCATGTTCCTCGCAGGGCTGCAACAGATGTTGAAGGAGCTGTTGAAAATGAGCAATCAGTCCCAAAGCCAAATTCAGAATGGACAGATGAAGACATTGAGCAAGTTCATAAAGACAAAAAAGGCCATGAATATTATGTTCAATGGTTTTGATGGAGATATGTTTGGCAATGTTATTAACTGCAATACTGCCAAGGAAATTTTTGACCAAATCCAAGTACTATGTGAGGGAATTGAGCAAGTCAGAGAAAACAAAATGCAACTCCTCATACAACAATATGAAATTTTTTATTTTGAAGATGGTGAGTCACTGAGTGACATTTTTAGTAGATTTCGAAAACTAATGAATGGTTTAAAGTTGTTTAGGAGGATCTACCAAAATAAAGATTCTAATCTAAAATTCCCGAGGTCTCTACCAAAAGAATGGAAGCCAATGATAGTATCTCTCAAAAATTCTAAAGAGTACAAAGAATTTACCCTAGAGAGCTTGTATGGTATCTTAAAAACCTATGAGCTCGAAAAGGAGTAGGATGAGCTATTAGAGAAAGGAAGAAAGAAGGGTGGATCTGTTACATTAGTAGCTGAACAAGAGAAAGAAATAGAGTTGAAGGTTGAAGCTGTGTATTCTGTACCAAACTCAAGGGTTTGTGAAGGCAAAAGAAAATGGTTATTGGATGGGAATGAAGATTATCCTAGTCATGATGAAATGAAGGACATAGATGAGCATTTGGATTTCTTATCAAGAAGATTTTCCAAGCTCAAATTCAAAAAGAATTTTGGAGCAATCAAGCCAAACGGAAACATGATGGACAAGTGAAAATTCAAATGTTTCAAGTGTGGCTTGAGTGGTCATTTTTCCAATGAATGCAGAAAGCCAAATTCTGAGAAAAAGAGGTTTGAGCCAATGAATTGTAAAAAGAATTACTTTGAATTTCTCAAACAAAAGGAAAAGGATTTCTTGACTCAAGAAAATGACTGGGAAGCAGATAGGGAAGATGAAGATAAAAAAAAACTATGCCAACCTAGCTCTAATGGCCAAATCAGATGAAGCAGAAGTTAGTTCCTCAAGTAATCAGGTAATCACTACAAACCTAGCACACCTTTCTAAATATGAGTGTAATGATGCCATAAATGATATGTCTACAGAATTATATCACTTGCGTGTTACACTTAAATCACTAACCAAAGAAAATGATAGAATTAAAGATAATAATCTGTTTTTAAGTGAGAGAAATGATGTGTTAGAAACTCGATTCATTGAGTTTGAGAAATTGAAAATAGAGTGCAAGATTGCAAAGGATGAACTGACTGAATCTTTGAAGAAATAGGAAATTTTAAGAAAGTAGCTTGAACGTGAGCAAGAGGTGATCAAGGCTTGGAAATCAATATGGAATTTAAGTGCCCAAATTGCCAAAGTTCAAGGAATTAAGTCTTTCTGTGAAGAAGCCTGGAAAAAGGACAAGAAGAAACTAGACCTTGTATTGGTTGATGGTTTATCAACGGATGTGGAGTCGACAGATGATGAAGCTTATCCATCGAAAGGTGAAAGTAAATATCCGTTGAAAGATAAGGATGCACATTCATCGATAGAAAAGAAGCCAATTAGCAAAGCCAAGCTAGCTAAGCTGAATGAGAAATATGAATCAGTTTCTAAGAACTTTGTTATAGGAGAATCAAGTCGAGTCAAGGATACAAAGAAAGTGAATGTGGGGCATCTGTTAATGAAGTAGTTGAATGACAGATTGGAGAAAATTGAGGTCAAGGTAAATTCTAAAAGGAAACACAATAGGATTAGGAAAGTAGGAATTGACAAACATAACAACTACAAACTTGATAAATATGCACCTAGAAGGACTTGCGTGAAGTATGGTAGTCTTAATCATTAGTCTGTTAATTGAAAATATGTTATGTCTACACCCATGTCTACACCTCCCTCTTATCCCAACATGCCCACATTACCAATAAATGTCATGCCTATTATGCCTGCACATAAATTAAATGCATAATTTTCTAATATGCCATTTGCATAAAATCCTTATATGCCGCATTTAATATGCCTCAAATGCCATTTAGCATGCCTTACTGGAACAACATGATTGCACAATCTATGCCATATCATGTTAATCAAAATGTGCATGATAACTCTAATCATGGGATTCACAGTCAATCCCCTAGGACTAATGTTGATCCTCAGTCACCTAAGTCTGATAGTGGAAAGCCTAAGAACCCTAAGAAAAAGGCTAACAGGGCAGGACCCAAGGAAAATTGGGTACCAAAATCAACTTGGTTTGATTTTGATGTGTGCCGGGAAACATAAAGAGTCTATGGTATCTAGATAGTGGAGGCTCAAGGCATATGACTGGAGACTCTACCCTGCTCACTGAGTTTAAGGAGAGAGTTGGCCCAAGTATTACTTTTGGAGATGACAGCAAATGGTATACTGTGGGATATTGCTTGATTTCAAAAGAGAATGTCATCATTGAAGAAGTTGCTCTAGTGGATTGACTCTAACATAATCTTTTGAGTGTCAGCCAGCTATGTGACAAAGGCAACTCTTTAACTTTCAATTCTGAAGCCTGTGTTGTTACCTGCAAGAAAAACAACAAAGTGGTTCTCACTGGAGTGAGAAAAGGAAATGTGTATCTAGATGACTTTAACTCATATAATGCAGATTCTATTACTTGTCTTTTCAGTAAAGCAAGTCAAGATGAAAGTCTTCTATGGCACAAGAAGTTGTCTCATTTGAACTTTAAGACTATGAATGAATTAGTCTGGAAAGACCTAGTAAGAGGCATTCCTCAAGTTGAGTTCTCAAAGGATAGATTGTGTGATGCTTGTCAAAAAGGGAAAAAAATTAAAGCATCATTCAAAAAGGAAGCTTGAATCTACAATTGAAGAACCACTATAACTGTTGCATATGGGTTTGTTTAGACTAGTCAATGTGTTATCAATTTCAAAGAAGAGATATTGCCTAGTGATTGTGGATGATTTTTCAAAGTTCTCTTGGACATATTTTCTTAAATCTAAAGTTGAAGCTAGTGAAATCATTATCAATCATATAAGGAAAGTCAACAATCATCTTAATCTCAAATTAGAAGCCTTAGGAGTGACAAGGGAACTGAGTTCAAGAATTCTGCAATGAGGTTGTTCTGTAAAGAAAATTGGGTCATGCATGAGTTTTCAGCAGCAAGGACTCCACAACAAAAGGGAGTGGTGGAAAGAAAGAATAGATCTCTAATTGAAGCTACAAGAACCATGCTAGAGAAATCAAAGTTACCAACTTATTTTTGGGTTGAAGCTGGCAATACTGCATACTACAATCAGAATATCTCTTTGGTTAATCAATCAAAATGCATGACTCCATATCAATTGTTCAAGAATAGGAAGACAACACCGAACTTTATTCATGTTTTTGGATGCAAATGCTATATTCTAAGGAATCAAACTGAGCAACATGGAAAGTTTGATGCCAAAGTAGATGAAGGTATATTCTTTGGATATGTAGCTGGAAAAGTATATAGAGTCTACAATCTAAGAACCAACATTGTTATGGAATCTGTACATGTTGTGTTTGATGATAAGAAATTGAAGGACTGCAAGATGAAGGTTTCCATGAAAGCTTCAAATTTGACAATATTGAAATGAATTGTGATGATAGTGATGATGAAAGTGATCAAGAAATAATTGTTAAGGAATATGCAGAAAAGACAATAATAAATCAAGCACAAAATTCTACATCCGTCGAAAGACAAAATGTTGTATCCTTCGAAAGATGAAGTACAACATTCATTGAAAGACATGGTGCATCATCGGTTGACAGATAAACTGCATCATTCGTCGAAAGGCAAAATTCAGCATCTATTAAACCCTCAATAGGAGTTAAAAGTCATTCTAGATCACAGATTGAAAGAACCCCAACTTCAAATCAAAAATCCACTAACTCAGGGCGAGTTTCTTCAAATAAAAACTCAGTCACATATGAAGACAACTATGAGGCCTCTTCATCTAGAGCTAATCTACCAAAACAAAGAAAATGGACTAGAGATCACCCATTTGAATTAATCATTGGTGATGCATCTTCAAGAGTACAAATAATGAAAGAAACTCAATAAGAATGTCTATATAGTAGCTTTCTGTCACAGGAAGAGCCAAAGAAGGTAGAAGAAGCTTCGTTGGATCCTGATTGGGTTTTAGCAATGCAGGAAAAGCTAAACCAATTTGAAAGGAATAAAGTATGGAAGCTGGTACCCAAACCTAAAGGAAAGAATTCTATTGACACCCAATGGGTATTTAGAAATATGATGGATGAAAATGGCATAGTCATAAGGAACAAAGCTAGATTGGTTGCTAAGGGCTACTGTTAACAAGAATGAATAGATTTTGATGAAATAGTTGCTCCAGTTGTAAGACTTGAATCCATTAGAATTATTCTAGCCTATGCAGCCCATGCCAATTTCAAAGTCTATCAAATGGATGTCCAAAGTGCATTTCAGAATGGATATTTGGAGGAGGAAGTCTATGTCAGTCAGCCTCCAGGTTTTGAAGACCCCAACTTTCCAGATTATGTCTATTATCTTTTGAAAGCACTTTATGGATTGAAGCAAGCACCTAAAGCCTGGTATGATACTCTGTCAAAGTTCCTTCTTGGAAAATCATTTCACAAAAGTTACTGTTGATAAAACTCTTTTTTAGAAATGTTAATGGCTCTAGTATACTTGTTCATATTTATGTAGATGATATTAAATTTGGCTCTATAGATGAGAAACCTTGTAAAAAAAATTCCTATTTGAAGCAAACTAAATATGAAATGAGCATGATGGGAGAACTAACTTACTTTCTTGGTTTACAAGTTAAACAAGTTAGTGATGGAATATTCATTAGTCAGACCAAATATAGTCATGATCTTTTAAAAAAGTTTGACTTAATAGATTGCACATATGCAAAAACTCCCATGGGCACTGCCACTAAACTTGCTGAAAAGTCTTTGGACATTTCAAACTATAGAGGCATGGTTGGATCCTTTTTATATTTGACAGCTAGTAGATAAGATATAATGTTTGCTACTTATCGTTGTGCTAGATTTCAGGTTGATCCTGGATAATCTCTCTTGATAGCTATTAAGAGAATTTTCAGATATCTCAAGGGTACACCAAAACTTGGCATTTTGTACCCTACAGATCATGTCTTTGATCTAATTAGTTATTCAGATGCAGATTATGCAAGGTGCACATATAACATCCCACATCAATAAAAATAAGAGTGTTTGGAGTGTTTGGGACCTCTATAGATACAAGTCAACAACCAATGTGTACCAAATTTTTAGCATCTTTAGACTGACTTGTGGTGGGTTATTGGGTCTTGTACGCATTCGGTTGCGGGTTTGGATGTTATAAATGGTATCAGAGCTCTGCCCGGCCGAAAGTACAGAGATACTGCCTGGGTTTCGTATGTGCATTTGTGATATTTACGAGGACGTCGATCCTATAAGAGGAGGTGTTTGTAACATCCCACATCGATAAAAATAAGAGTGTTTGGGACCTTTATAGATACAAGTCAACAACTAATATGTACCAAATTGCTAGCTTTTTCGGATTGACCTGTGGTCGGTTGTTGGATCTGGTACGCTTTCGGTAATGAGTTTGGATGTTATATGTATCAATAATGAGAGAATTTGGCCGTGACTCCACATTTATTGGAGCCACATCAAACTAACTTTGAGATGGTGATATAACTGAGTCTTTGACTACAGATGGTACTGTGTGTGCATACTGTGTTTCCCCATAGGTTTAGCCTTCTTCTTTCTGATATAGGTTTGTGTTTGGTCAGTTGTGTCCCTTCCCTTTTTGGTCAGTGTTTTTGGTTGAGAGCTTGTTTCAATAGCTACATCCTTTTGAGAGGATGTAACTAGTAATGAGCTTATTTTCTTATTAATCATCACAGTCTATTGGGAGACTGTGGTGTGGCTGGTTTGGGTCACACTTTCCTCATCCACCTTATCCTTAAGGTTTCTTTGATTTTCACTGTTTTCCTCACCTTGCTCACTACCCTTCACACTCCCCTCAAGTGCTGTGGTAGTTTTTAAAACTAGTTTCTGTTCAGAGAAACTGTAACATCCCACATCGATAAGAATAAGAGTGTTTGTGACCATAATAGATACAAATCAACAACTAATGTGTACCGAATTACTAGATTTTTTGGACTAACCTATAGTGGGTTGTTGGGTCCGGTACGCATTTGCTTATGGACTTGGGTGTTATAAAATGGTATTAGAGCTCTGTCCGACAGGAAGTGCAGAGTCACTGCCCGGGTTCCGTATGCGTATATTTGTGAGATCAACGAGGACGTCGATCCTAAAAGAGGGGGTATTTGTAACATACCACATCGATAAGAATAAGAGTGTTTGTGACATTTATAGGTACAAGTCAACAACTAATATGTACCAAATCGCTAGCTTTTTCAGACTGGCCTGTGGTGGGTTGTTGGGTCCGGTACGCATTCGGTTGTGGGCTTGGGTGTTATAGAAACTAGAGTGTGGCTTCTTTGATTTGGGTTTTAAGGATTTTATTTTAGTGGCTTGGGTAGGCATCTGTTTGGTCACAGTCACTGATTCCATAGCCACAGTTGAACTCAAAGAAGTAGCAGGTTGGGAAAAGTTAGAGACATATATATTTACCTCACTTACCTGAGGTGCCTCCATGATTGGCATGTAGTGAAGAGGCACTTCATCATTAAGATTGTTCCCGCATAAATCAATAAGCACTCTCTTTTTTTGGACCCAACAAGCGGACTTGTTATTTGGATTCTCAATTAAAAGATCTTTAGATACATGATTAGCTAGCATCATAAGAAACCTAGCATAGTACACATTCTTTAGTCTTTTCTTAATATCTCCTAACTTATACCATAACTCTAACATGACATAATTGCTGAAATTAAAATAATTGTAATTTAAGAGCATGTGCAGCATATGAAGCATGGAAGAAGTAATTGTATCAAAATTACTTGTTTTGCCAAAAAATACTTTTATAAAAGAATCACATAGAAAGCTCCATTCTTTCCTAAGGCACTTTCTCCTGATTCCACCTAAATTTGCAGAATCAAGAGAGCAACCCATAGACTTAAGCATGTTACTCACATCAGTGTCTGTGTGTGGAACAAATGTGTTATTTTTAGGAAATTTAAAACAAGCTTGAACTTCATCACAGTTAACACATAAATCATTACCTTTAAGATTGAAGGCAATGGTCATGTCTGTAGAGTTGAAAACTGCTGTGGTCCAAAATTGCACCACAACCTCGCAATAAATCACATGAGAATCGAGCATAGGGTACTTCAATTTGCAGTTGCTAATGAAGTTTATCATCTTGTGAAAGTCTTCAGAAGCAGCACTCTTGTCCACAAGTGCTACGAAGTTGTTTATCTCATAGACAAACCCATATTGAGACATGATTTTGACTACTGGTGCCATTTTTGCTTAGTATGCAGTTATAGAGAGAAAGGGGTTTTGGAGATGAAGAAAGTGAAATTTGCTTTGTAATTTAAGGAAAGATAAAAGTGAAATATAAAAATAGAACGGGCTTTTATACTTTCTCAGAAAAGGAAAAACAAATAATTAAAAATAAAATAAAGTATCCGATGATAATTACCAAAAATAACCATTTAAAAATCAAGCAAACTGTAGAAATTCCAAAACTTGTCCATCGACATATACATACACACTTTAAGTAAATTCGAAGGATAGGGTTTAGAATTAACGGCTATGATTGAAACAATTCGACAGATACACGATGTACCTTAATTCGTCAAGGGATAAAGTACCCAGAAACACATTTGACTTTCAACGAATAATTCTTATCCGTTGAATTCCATCAGTATTTACCCTTAACAAATCTTGATTTTAGTGTCAGGATTTGACAACTTGCAAATCCTGATTTGTAACTTTAATAAAGTCAAACTTATTTCTGTCTGCATTACAAATTGCAAATATATCAAAATAAATTAAGAATAATTAAGCATACCTAACTCACTTACCAACCTAGAGAAAGTTGATTCATCAAGTTTCTTGGTAACGATGTTTGCAAGTTGCTGCTCACTTGGAATAAAATGAAGTTCCACAGTACCATTCATGACATGTTCTCTAATAAAGTGGTACTTGATATTGATGTGCTTTTTCCTCGAATACTGCACATGATTCTCAGTAATGGCAATGGCACTTGTGTTGTCATAGAAAATTGGTATCTTGTTCACATATAGACCATAATCCAGTAGTTGATTTTTCATGCATAAGATCTGTGCACAACAGCTACCAGTAGCAATATATTGAGCCTCAGCTGTGGAAGTAGAAATTGAATTTTGCTTCTTACTAAACCAGGACACAAGCTTGTTTTCTAGAAACTAATGTGTGTCAGTTATGCTTTTTCTATCTATTTTGTTGTAATATCCCGTAATTCTTTGAATTCAACTAATAATAGAATAATAGAAAAAAGTATTACAATTAGATAAGAACTAGTATTTAAAATTGAATTAGAGTAATGGTCTAAAATTTGGATCAGATTCTAATATGGATAACTTGTAGGTTAAGAAATAGGGTTTTGTATATTTATGGATACATCATATTCATTTTCCTCATTTTTATTCATAAAATTCGTAGGGCTCTTTTACACAAAATTAAACAGTCTTGTAAAATTTCATAGAAAATTTATCATAAGTCAGAATTAGTTGGTTTTGGTTTTTTCAGAAAGGTCTTTTCGTTCTCTACAAATTTCACGTTTCGTGTTTTCCAAGAAAACATCATTTAGAGGGTCAAAAAGAGTAAATTTAGATCAGGTCAAAATTTGAGATAAGTTTTCGATCGATCTTGCTGGTGTTTTCAAAATTGTATGTTATGCGTTTATACTTGATTATCAAAACATGAGCTAAGTGATGATATATTTTAAAGTACTATGTGTTATAGTACATGTATTATCGTATATGTGTTGTGTGCCAACGATAATTTTGAATCATTGATTTATTCCATGGTTTGTGAAAATCGAATAAGAACTTAGGACCGTAGTCACCGGTTTGTAGTGACAGTTTTCAAAAAATTTAGGACCGTTATCACCGGGTTGTAGTGTTCGTGGCATGAGTTATTGATTTTGAATTATTTTTATTTACGTGGTATGTGTATTTTGTGTATCGAATAAGAATAATAATAAGAATGTGTATCGAAAGTGTTTGTTTTGTATATCATATCGTATAGATTATCGTATTTTGTTATATGTGTATGTGTTACTTGGCCAACTAGTTAGATCGATTGGTTTCTTGCTGGGCTGTATAGCTCATTACTTACAATTTCAGGTTTCGTGTACGAGTTCGAGTTGGATAGCATTCAAGTTCGAGGACTTAGGTTTGGAGTAGATAGACTTTTAGACTTTCGCTTTTAGCTGCGCTTTCGTATAGTCACCTTTGTAATAGAATTTTGGATCAAATAATTGTATTTTGCATTAGTTTCGGTTCAGATTTAATGGTCCGGAAGTTTGGGTTGTTACAATAAACCACACATATACGCAATTCTCACATAAACTCACTGGATTTGGACATGATAAACACATCAATTCCTGATTCTCCATCTTTAAAATTTTTGGAGGAGCCAAAATCTACAGCAAGTGAGCATCATCTTATTGATGATTTGTTGGCTCACTTGTCCTTTCTTTCTGAAACTAATGATGAGTCTGTGCTTAAAAATCTAAAATCAATCTCCACAGACTCAACCCTAGTTTTAACTCCTAAATCTTTTATTTATACTTCCTCGACGGATATTCCTCATCTGTTGATAAGTGATTTTCCCTCAACGGATAAATTCAATAGCGATTATCCGTCGACATTCACAACTGCTACTTCGATGGATTTCTCTTATCCGTTGAAAGTCTCAACACAACTTGAAATCTCCAAAATTGTGACAAGTGTAGATGACTTAGTGGGTGTACAATCACTTTTGAGGGAAGGGAGTGACTTGAGTGAGAGGCTGAGTTATTCTCAGGAAAAAGGAGAGGAAATGAGTGAACTTCCACATGCTATTTCTTCCAGCATGGTAAAACCGAGGGAGAGGAGTCCCGCCTTAGATGGTGAAGGTGAGGGTGTGAGGGTGGGAAGCCAAGGGGAGCCCTTGATACAAAAAGAGAGAGAAAATAAGAGAAAAGCATGTACAGGACGATTAAGGTTGGGAACCATTGCAAGTGAGTCAATGAATGTCAGTGAGGCTGAAAGGGAAAGATTATATCAGCAAGAATACAGAGCTATTATAGATTCTATTTCCTTAGATGCTGAGACATTTACTCACCCTGTTACAGCCTATCAAACATTGGTTGTTCAGGGCAATGAGGAAGCAGGGAGGACTCTTAAGTTGGTACCAACTACAGCTTCAATGCTAAGAGAAAATGATACAATCAACTCTTTTCCACCTACAGATGGTGATGATTTCAAGTATGATTCTGGTGACTCTTATGGGGATGAGTCAAATGGGGGAGATATTGATATTGCTGGCATGGACATATGGGGAGATGTAGGCCCTACTTCATCTACAGTCATTTCAGCCTGGATGCTAACAAATGATTGCAGTTATCATTATTTCAACTCCATAATGTTCAATCTAATTTATCAGACTCAATCAGCCATTCAAGCCACCTCTAATGCTAGTACCAGATGTCTTTTAGAAGCCCATCTTGAATCTCTAAAGCTGCACAAAATTCAGCTCTTAAACAAAATCAAGATTTGGGTGAGCTCAAGAACACAATTGATGTAGTCAAGAAAGATCTCAATGAGAAAATAGAGATCAAGCTTCCTGAGTCAACAATGAAGGATATTCAACAGAAACTCAGAAAGGAAAGTGGCCTAAATAGGAAGGTAAAGGCATTGAGTTCAAGATTGACAGATGTTGAGAACTCAGTGGCCAAGATAATCTCAAATCAAGAGGGTCAAACTCAACTACTTCAACAGTTGGTTGCTGCTCAAACTTCAAACCATGTTTTACTTGATGGTAGAGAAAAATGGGAGAAGGATGTGCACATTCAAGTCAGCAAGGTGATAGTGTCAGCTATTACTATCTCTAAGCCACCAGCTTTGGACAACATTGATTTAATCAATCTTGCAGCAGCTGAGCTCAAGATCGAAGAGCAAAGGAAAAAGATTTATGATAGGATTGCAAAGGTTTTTGACTCAACTGCAACTCAGGATTAATCTGTGAAGCATTTCACTCAGTTGAAGCCAATTACCATGAATGACATGCAGCTAGGAAAAGAAGATAATGGTGAACCATCAATGAAGAATAAGTTCAACAACTTTGTGGTGCTAAAGCCTAAACAAGCAAGTGTAACAATATCAATAAAGCACCCAATACTGGTTGAATATTCTCCTCCTAGGCCGGATGCAGACAAGTTGTTGGGTGAATCAATTAAAAGATTCAAAATCACCAAAGATACCATGCTAAGAACAAGAATTATAAGAATCTACAGATATGGAAAGATGATTTGTGTGATGACTAGACACCCTCAGTTTGGAGAAGCTAAAGATGAGGAAAATAGAAGACTTGGAGCTCAGAAAAGAAGGAAGAAGCAGGCCACTAAAGGAGTGAAAAGAAAATTGGAAATGCCTGCAACTCTAACTGAAACTGAGAAAACCTCATCTATAGAGAAGTAAGAACCAAGGAAGTCAAAAAAATGGTACTGGAAAGTTAGAGCAAAAAGGAATATTGTTGAAGATGAAGAAATAAAAGCTAAGCCAACTCAGTTTACCACAAAAAATCAAACAACTGTGCCTACAATAGAGCAAGTTGAGTTCAAGGTCCATCCTGATGTGAATTTTTATGGTGAGCCAATAATTTCAAAGGATGAACCAATATACTGGGAAAGCCTACCAATTCCTGAGCCAAACCTACCCATTCCCACCAAGAAAAGAAGAAAGAAATCAGCCAGAAAACAAGTTTTACCCCAATCAAAATCATTGTCCAAACCTAAACCAACAGTCAACAAGGAAGATCAACTCTTCATCTGCGACATAAAAGAATTTTCAGACCTCAACCTCTACCTGGATGAGCTAGATGAAGTTAGAGCAATTGATGCTTCCTACAGATTGCCAGAGAGGTTGGTGTTCAGGTATAAAGGTGGGAAGGAAATAACTTGGCCTTTATATAGGATTCTCAATGAAGGCTAAAGTGTCTTGGTAAAAGTATTTTCTGCTATGAATAAGGATTTTGGATTCACCAAGGTCACCAAAAAAGAAATAATTAAAAAAATTCAACAAATCAAACAAAGCCGGAGAGATCCAAATGCACTACCAAGAGTCTTAACTATTCCATACACTGGAAGTAGAGTGTATTTGAGACCATACTGGATGATGGAGTTTAGGGATGAAAGATTTATCAGAAGATTCTTCAGACTTGAAGACCAGCTAAAAATATCAAGCAATGATACTCTCAAGGAAATGCAGGAGATGCTGGATCTCAATAATAAAGATGAACTTGAGTTCTACAGACAACTTTAAAATCAGATAGAACAAAATAATGAGAAGCTGGGGAAGAAAACTAGACAGTCAAGGAAAAAAGAATTAATCTGCTCAGTTTAGAGGAACACCTTGAAAATGACTTTGAGATTTCTACAAACTCTTTTGGTACAAATTTTAATAATATACAACACTTAGCGTTTTTATCTACAGTTATCTGTTTAATTTGAACATGGTGTATTGTTATCATCATGTACTTCTAAATTTATGCCTATAATTATATTAGACATAAACTGGGGAGATTGTTAGGAATATGTTGTGGACTTGATGATAATTCACCAAAACACCTTTGTAGATCTAATTAAGTGTCTTTGTAACTATCAACAGATAACCACACTTGTTCATCCGTTGATAGAGTAGCTTATATTTAAATAAGTTTTTGTAGCACATTTCTGTATATTGTAATTACTTATAGGTTTAAAAATTGATTGGAAATTCGAAGTCATGTTAACTACTAGCAAGATATGCAAAATAGGTTGGCTAATTGTAAATAGAAGATGCCTTATAATTTTGTATAAGTGAAAGAGTATGGGTTGATTGTATACAAAAGGAATGTGGCAGGCTGTTTGAAGGTTTTAGAGAATAAAGAAATATTTCTATTTCCATGCTTAACTGAAGATATTCAAAGATGTTGGATAGAGAAATGAAGCAACATGTGAATAGACTTAGATTCTTGTTTTTACTGTTTGTCTTATTCATACGTAACTTGGTAGTATACAAACCAAGTGTGTTTGAATGTGTGAACAATAGGAGTTGAACAGAGAAACAGATAAATCTACATCAGTTAGGAATTGTCTCTGTTCATCTTTGAAAAATACTTGTAATGTGTGCATTCTTGTATCACAGAGTTCTCTTATCTTTATATATAACTTTAGTGGAAAGTTCAATCCACCAGAAAGTTTTTAAAATTTCTTGTTTATCTACTTTGTGTTTGAATACTTGAATTCTTTTAATCCGCACTACTACATATTCATTCACAGTTATATATATTAAAAAAAGTTTTTAAATTTCCAAAAAAAAACAGAATTTCATTCAACCCCCTTCTGTAATTCTGTTGTTAGATTGCTAGGGAATAACAACTTAGATTAAATTTAATTTTCTAAAATTAAGCCCGCAAATAATTCAATAATTATGTTTAAAGTTAAATAAAATGTCTCGGTATTAAACGACGCTCACATATTATATGTATGATTAAAAATACATGTGATAATTGTTTTAGTGGTACAAAGATATATTATTGAACGAGTATACTCATGTCCGATTCCCAATAACAACATTTTTTTAAATATAGTAAACACGCGGGCAAATCTGTCAGTTCACGAGAATAAAATGACTCACTAATTTTATAGCCATGTTGGGCTATTATATATATAGTAAACACAAGGGCAAATATGTCATTTCACGAGAATAAAATGTATCACTAATTTTATAGCCATGTTGTGCTATTATATATAGAAGAGAAGAGATGTAATTCTGGTGCCCAGTTGAAGTTATTTTTAGTTGATAAACTAATATACAATTTCATTATCTAATTTGGACTTAGGTTAAAAATGATTATTTTATTAATGAGTAATTTATTATGTGTCCCAAATTTATAAATAATACTATATAATCGTCTTTTAGTTGAAGTTATTTTTAGTTGTTAGACTCATATACAACATTGCTATTTAATTTAAAATTAAATTAATACTTTAATTAATCAAATGAATTCCAAGTTTATAAATAATGATATGTAATAGTCTTTTAGTTGGTAGACTCTTGTACAACTTAGTCCAAGGGGTTTTAGGGGTTACTCTCTTCTACACACTCTCATACACTCATATACACACACCACAACCATCTTAAATTTCTATCTTCATCATCCAACAACGAGTTCTTACTCTCATACCGGAAGCGTCGCGGAGCTCAAACACCTTCCGGTGTTGTTTTGCAGACACCAAACGGCAGCTATACACCGCAGAAAAGGTCCAGGCGCGGCATTGAAAGGACAAGAATGTTGGAGTTATCACTTTATATCAGGGATTGTGTAGGGTTCGATGAGGATGACGAGGAGCTAGTACTGACTGCTTCTGGAATCAAAGACTTCAGGTGTGAAGGTTCAAGAACCGAAAACTACAACTACTCCTCCAGTTATGAGTATGATGGAGTCTATCCCCGTTATGAAATAAGTTTTCTGACGTGTATGAAGATTACACTATCTATTATTGTAATATCCGGGATATAGAGTATAATTATTTTTATCGATAAACGATTTTATGTGATTATTATGTAATTTTTGGTGAATTATTTGATGATTGGTGTGGATATGTGAATGCTTATATGTGGTAAAGTATAAATATGTTAATTTTATTATGTCCAGAATAAAATATAGATAATTACGATATTTTTCTGGTAATTTTTGGACTAGTATAGGATTTTATATTGATTTATGAATTTATTAATTATTTTCTGAATAATTGCAAAATTATTTTATAAAGCCGGGAATGGTCCAACTTCAACCGTTTTTACGTTTTTACAACCCGAAACTCTTCCAGAAACTCCTTCCTAACCTAATCTGATAATTACTGACATTTTCCCTGTTTTGACTTTTTCGATCTGGATTACGGTTTGACCCGTGCGCGGCCCGACGCAAAATTTTCGATACGATAATCATTTCGATAAAGCAGCAAAACCCGTATTCTCGAAAGATGGGATAATATATATAGCCCTATTATTATTTCATTTTATTCGTATAATCATAATCGATCAGTAGAAATATAGAATTTGCAGAGAAAAACCCTAAAAACGTCGCGTTCTTCATAATCAAACGCATAAACGAAGGCGTTATCGAACTCCGATTCAAACGTGTAATATATCAAATCGAAGCTCTCAAAAACTCTTTCTGAATCCACCATCGGTTCAAGTGCAGAAATCAAGGTATTTTTCTTCTTTAGTTGTTGTTAGGAATATGTTGTGAACTTGATGATTACATTAACAAAACACCTTAGTAGATTGAACTTAGTGGAAAATGTAGCACTCGACGGATGATCAATTATAGTCCCGATGGATGATTCAATATAGTCCCGATGGATGACTAACTGATATCCATCGGGTGAGTGGCTTATGTAACAATAAGTCATGTAGCACATTTATGCAAATAACTTTGTATAGTTTCTGTAGTAGCTTATGAGTCATGGAGACTGCTAGTAGATGTGCAGAATAGGTTGATTAAATGTAAATATAAGATGTCTTGTAATTCTGCACAAATGAAATGGAGTCAAGTGATAAATGGCTACCCGGCGGATGATTAACAAAACTACCCGACGAATGATCAACAAGGCAACCTGACGGATAACAAGCATGTACCCGACGGATGATCAATTCAAACATCTGTTGACAATGACAACACAGTCACATGCGTTGGATGTTTGTAAAAGGAATGTGGAAGCCTGTTTAACAGGAAATGAAGAACAAAGAAGCACTACCATTTCCATGCAAGTTAAAGAAGATTTTTAAAGATGCTGGAATAGAGTAGTGAAGCAGCATGAAGTTTGACTTGATAGTTTTATTTTATTATCCTGTCTTATTACCATATAAACTTGGTGGTATATAAACCAACTGTAGCTATTAGAACAAACAACTAAGCAAACACTTTTAGAAGAGAAATAGAAAAAGCTGTAATTGTTAAGAATTTCTCTATAGTTTGTTTGTTCACTTGTGTAAAGCAGCTGTGAGACAATTTGTTCTTCACAGTGTTCTTAAGTCGATATATATATATATATATATATATATCTGGTGGATACTTTCAAATCCATCAGAAAGTTTTAAGGACTTGTGTTTTTATTACTTTGTGTTTTTGATTTATTTAACTTGTGATTCTGCGCCTTGCAAATGAAAACACTTATATATATAGTTTGAGTTAGAACAATTTATAGTTCAAGAAAAAGTTTACTAGAATTACATTCAACCCCCCTTCTGTAATTCTTGCTGCATTGTTAGGGACTAACAATTGGTATCAGAGCAAGCTCTTGAAGCACAAAGAGTTTAAAGATTACAACAAATAACAAGATGAACAAGAAGGATGTTGGAGTCAAGATTCCTGTTCTGGACAAAGATAATTACCATCACTGGAAGGTAAAGATGCATCTTCATTTACTTTCTCAAGATGAGGCCTATGTGGATTGCATAGAGAGAGGTCCTCGTGTACCAATGAGAGCTGCAATTGGAAATGAGCCATCAGTTCCCAAGCCAAGGAATGAATGGTTAGATCCTGATATTGAACAAGTCAGGAAAGACAAGAAGTCCATGAATATTCTGTTCAATGGAGTTGATGGTGACATGTTTGATAACATCATTAACTGCAAGACAACCAAGGAAGTTTGGGATACCATTCAAATAATCTGTGATGGCACTGAACAAGTTAGAGAAAACAAGATGTAGTTACTAATTCAACAATATGAGCATTTCCACTGTGAAGAAGGTGAAACTCTCACTGATATCTTTAGTAGATTTCAAAAGCTACTGAATACTCTAAAGCTGCATGGAAGAGTCTACCAAACCAAAGATTCTAACCTCAAATTCCTGAGATCCCTTCCAAAAGAATGGAAACCAATGACAGTCTCCTTGAGAAATTCACAAGAATACAAGGAGTTTACACTAGAGAGACTGTATGGCATTCTAAAGACTAATGAGATTGAAATAGAGCAAGATGAAAGAATGGAGAAAGGGAGGAAGAAAGGAAGGTCCATTGCACTTGTTGCTGAGTTAACGAAAGAGAAGGAGATGAAGATAGAAGCTGTTGAGTCTACTTCAAAGGTTTGTGAAAATAAGGGCAAGGGGCTGGTAGCAGAAAATGAAGATTATTTGAGCCAAGATGATATGGATGATATTGATGAACTTCTTGTATTTCTTTCCAGAAGATTTTCCAAGCTCAAGTTTAAGAAGAACTTTGGGGTAGCTAAGCCAAATAGAAACATGGTGGATAAATCAAAATTCAAGTGTTTCAAATGTGGCTTGGCAGGGCACTTTGCTAGTGAGTGTAGGAAGTCAGATTCCAGCAAGAAGAAGTTTGAGCTTGTGGATTATAAACAGAAGTATTTTGAGTTGCTCAAACAAAAGGAAATAGCTTTTATTACACAAGAAAATGACTGGGCAATAGATGGTCTGGATAAGGATGAAGATGTCAGCTATGTCAATTTAGCCCTAATGGCCAAGTCTGATGAAACAGAGAAAAGTTCTTCAAGCAATCAGGTAATCACCACTAACCTTGCACATTTATCTAAAGCTGAGTGTAATGATGCAATTAATGACATGTCTACAGAATTATATCATTTGCGTGTTACACTTAAGTCCCTCACTAAGGAAAATGCTAAAATCAAATAAAACAATTTGTTTTTAAATGAGAGGAATAATGTGCTAGAGTCTCAGTTTATTGAATATGAAAAATTGAGAATTGAGTGTAAAATTGCTAAGGATGAATTAACTGAGTCCTTGAAGAAAGAGGAGGTTTTGAAGAAGCAACTTGAACGAGAACATGAGGTGATTAAAGCATGGAAATCATCCAGAGATGTCCATGCTCAAATCACCAAAGTTCAAGGCATTGAGTCCTTTTGTGATGCAGCCTGGAAAAAGAGTAAAGAGAAGCTGTAATCCAATTTGGTTGAAGGATTGCTAACAGATGTAGACTCGACGGATGATGAGAGTCATCCATCGGATAATCAAAAAGATTATCGTCGAGTGACATAAATCCTCATCCGTCGGCTGTGAGCAAACCTGTGAGTAAAGACAAACTTGCCAAGTTAGATGAAAAGTATGGATCAGTTTCCAAAAACTTTATTTTAGGAGAATCAAGTCAAGTGAAGAAGGAGAAGAAAGTGAATGTTGGTCATCTGTCCATTAAACAATTGAATGACAGATTAGAAAAGATTGAGGTTAAAACAGAGGCTAAAAAGAAAAACAATAGAAATGGGAAAGTAGGAATTAACAAACATAAAAACTACACACCTGATAAATATGCTCCTAAAAAAATCTGTGTTAATTGTGGTAGTGTTAATCATCTGTCTGTTAATTGCAAAATTGCCATGCCTACTTCCATGACTTTACCTCCTTCTTTTCCCAACATGAATGATATGCCTTCTATGCCTATGAATGTTATGTCTGCAGAGAAAATGAATGCACAATTTTCTAATATGCCATTTGCACCTAATCCTTATTATGCTGCATTTAGTATGCCTCAAATGCCATTTAGCATGCCGTACTGGAATAACATTTTTGCAAATAGCATGCCATTTCCTGTTAATCAAAATGTGCATGATATTTCTGTTTTAATGACTGGTTTCAAAGGTCCAACTCAGATGACTAAGGATGAATCTGATATTCCCAAGTCAAATGAGATAAAACCTAAGAAACAAAAGAAGAAATCTAACAAGGCAGGACCCAAGGAAACTTGGGTACCAAAATCAACTTGATTTGGTTTTAATATGTGCAGGGAAACAGAAAAAATCTATGGTACTTGGATAGTGGTTGTTCAAGACACATGACTGGAGATTCTACCCTGCTCACAGAGTTCAAGGAGAGAGCTGGCCCAAATATTACTTTTGGAGATGACAACAAGGGTTACACTGTAGGATATGGCTTGATTTCTAAAGACAATGTCATCATTGAGGTGGTTGCCCTAGTGGATGGTCTCAAGCATAATTTACTGAGTATCAGCCAGCTTTGTGACAAGGGCAATTCAGTAACCTTCAATTCAGAAGCCTGTATTGTGACAAATAAGAGGAACAACAAAGTGGTTCTCACTAGAGTGAGAAAAGGAAATGTGTATCTAGCTGACTTCAACTCATCAAATACGGAATCTGTCACTTGCCTTCTCAGCAAAGCAAGTCAAGATGAAAGTTGGTTATGGCACAAGAAGCTGTCCCATCTAAACTTCAAGACCATGAATGAGCTTGTCAAGAAAGAACTAGTTAGAGGAATTCCTCAAGTGGAGTTTAAAAAAGATGGAGTGTGTGATGCTTGCCAAAAAGGAAAGCAAATCAAAGTATCATTCAGAAATAAGCTTGATTCAACAATTGAAGAACCATTGCAATTGCTACACATGGATTTGTTTGGACCAGTCAATGTGTTGTCCATCTCAAGAAAAAGATTTTTCCTAGTAATTGTGGATGATTTCTCAAAGTTCTCTTGGACATATTTCCTAAGTCTAAAGATGAAGCTAGTGAAATCATCAATCACATAAGGCAAGTCAACAATCATCCTGATTTTAAGTAAGAAGAATCAGGAGTGACAATGGAACTGAGTTCAAGAATTATGTGATGAGATCATTATGTGAAGAAATTGGGATTATGCATGAATTTTCTGCAGCAAGGACTCCAAAACAAAATAGAGTGGTAGAAAGAAAGAACAGATCCCTTATTGAAGTTGCAAGGACAATGCTTGAAGAATCAAAGTTACCAACATACTTTTGGGCTGAAGCTGTGAACACTGCCTGCTACACTCAAAATATCTCTTTGGTGAATCAAGCAAAATGCATGACTCCCTACCAATTATTCAAGAACAGGAAACCAACTCTAAATTGTCTTCATGTCTTTGGCTGCAAATGTTATATCTTGAAGAATCAAACTGATCAACATGGGAAGTTTGATGCTAAAGCAGATGAAGGAATTTTTGTTGGATATACTGTGGGAAAAGCATATAGAGTCTACAATCTAAGAACCAACATTGTTGTGGAATCAATACATGTTGTGTTTGATGATAAAAAGATTGAAGGACTACAAGATGGAGATTTTTATGAGAGCCTCAAATTTGACAATGTGGAGATGGTTAGTAATGACATTGATGATGAAAGTGATCAAGAAACTACAATTAAGGACAGTGTAGAAAAATCTACAACTAATAAAGCTAATAACTCAACATCCATCGAGTTATAAAATGCTTCATCCATCGGGAAAAAATTTGCATCATCCATCGAGAGATAATCAGCCTCATCCGTCAGAACTCAAAGTGCTTCATCCATCGAGTCATTGAGAGAAGCTGAAAGTCAAGGTAGATCACTCACAGAAAGTTCCCCTCTCTCAAATCAAAGACTCACTAACTCAGAGGGAGTTTCTCATAATCAAAACTCAGTCACACATCAAGACAACAATGAGGCCTCTTCATCTAAAGCAAATCTACCACAATAGAGAAAATGGACAAGAGATTACCCCTATGAGCTAATTATTGGTGATGCATCTTCTAGAGTTCATACAAGGAAAGCAACTCAAGAAAAATGTCTATATAGCAGCTTCTTATCTAAGGAAGAACCAAAGAAGGTAGAAGAAGCTCTGTTGGAACCTGATTGGATCTTATCTATGCAAGAGGAGCTAAACCAATTTGAAAGGAATAAAGTATGGAAGCTGGTACCCAAGCCTAAAGGAAAGAATCCAATACATACCAAATGGGTATTCAGAAACAAGATGGATGAAAATGGCATAGTAGTCAGGAACAAAGCTAGATTAGTTGCTAAGGGCTATTTCCAACAAGAAGGAATAGATTTTGATGAAACCTTTGCTCCTGTTACAAGACTTGAAGCCATCAGAATCTTCTTAGACTATGCAGCCCATGCCAATTTCAAGGTCTATCAAATGGATGTCAAAAGTGCCTTTCTAAATGGAGATTTGGAGGAGGAAGTCTATGTCAGTCAGCCTCCTGGTTTTGAAGATCCAAATCTACCTGATCATGTATACTATCTTTTGAAAGCACTCTATGGACTGAAGCAAGCATCTAGAGCCTGGTATGATACTTTATCAAAGTTCCTTTTGGAAAATCACTTCACAAGAGGTACTGTGGATAAAACTTTATTCTTTAGAAATGTTAATGGCTCTTGTATACTTGTTCAAATCTATGTAAATGATATTATATTTGGCTCTACAGATGAAAAACTTTGCAAAAAGTTTGCCAAATTGATGCAAAGTAAGTATGAAATGAGCATGATGGGAGAACTAACTTACTTTCTTAGTTTACAAGTTAAGAAAGTTAGTGATGGAATATTCATTAGTGAAACTAAATACATTCATGATCTTGTAAAGAAGTTTGATCTAATGGATTGCACATCTGTAAAAACTCCCATGGCCACTGCAACTAAGCTTGAATTAAACACTACTGAAAAGTCTGTGGATGTTTCAAGTTATAGAGGCATGGTTGGCTCACTTCTATACTTGACAGCTAGTAGGCCATATATAATGCTAGATTTCAGGCTGATCCTAGAGAATCTCACTCAATTGCTATTAAGAGAATTTTCAGATATCTCAAAGGTACACCAAAACTTGGCATTTGGTACCCTAGAGATTCTGGTTTTGATCTAACTGGTTATTCGGATGCAGATTATGCAGGTTGTAGAATTGATAGAAAAAGTACAACATGAACCTGTCAATTTCTAGGAAACAAGCTTGTGTCCTGGTTCAGTAAAAAGCAAAATTCAGTTTCTACTTCTACAGCTGAAGCTGAATATATTGCTGCTGGTAGTTGCTGTGCACATATTCTATGGATGAAAAACCAGTTGTTGGACTATGGTCTACAAGTGGATAGGATTCGTATTTTCTGTGATAACACAAGTGCAATGGCCATCACTAAAAATCCAGTATAGCAATCAAGAACAAAGCACATAGACATCAAGTACCACTTCATAAGGGAACATGTGATGAATGGTACTGTGGAACTACATTTTGTTCCAAGTGAAAAACAGCTTGCAGATATATTTACCAAGCCACTGGATGAATCCACCTTTTCAAGGTTGGTAAGTGAGTTAGGTATGCTTAATTATTCTTGAATTATTTCATATATTTTTGCAAGTTGTAATGCAACCAAAAATTTAATTGATTTTTCTGCCTTGGATGAAATTTTGGCTAAGTCAAAATTTACATCCCGACGGATGATCATTATCCATCGAGTTTGATCATCCGTCGGAATAGAATATCTAAAATTTAATTATTTTTCTGGATTATTTTAATAACCCGACGGATCAAATGTTTTATCCTCATCCGTCGAGTTGTCCAAATCATGGTCGTTAATTCTCTGAACATCATCCATCGAGTTTACTTACAGTCTGTAAGTATATTTTTACGGATGGTTGATAGAATTTTGACAGTTTATTTTAATTTAAATGGCTATTTTGGGAAAATTTGATTGGTTATTTATTACTTTTGTCAGTTTATTTTTGAGAGAGTATAAAAGCAAAATTCATTTTCATTACTTTTCTTTTATCATTCTCAATTCATCTGCTCTAACTTTTTTCTTTCTCAAAAGTAATTACCCTCTCTCTCTTTGCAATTTTTACTCTCTAACAATGGCACCAGTCGTCAAAATCATGTCTCAAACTGGTTTTATCTATGAGAAGAACAATTTCACAGCTCTAGTGAACAAGGGGATTCAGTAGTCTGGCGACTACCACAAAATGATGGATTTTGTGCAAAGCTGTAAGCTCAACTATGCCATGCTAGAGTCTCCCATTATCTACTGTGAGGTTGTGGAGGAGATATGGATAACTGCAGTGTACAACTCAACTGACAAGACCATCACTTTCACTATTAAAGGTAAGGAATTTTGTGTTAATATTGACATTGTTAAAGCATGCTTTAGGATTCCTGATAATACTGTCACTACTCCACACACAGACACTAATATTGTTAACATGTTAAACTCCATGGGTTATGCACTCACCATCTCTAAATTAAGTGAAATTAGGAGATTGGGTCTTAGGAAAGAATGGAGTTACCTGTGTGATGTAGTTACTAAAGTATTCTCTGGTAAAATTAGCAATTTTGATTTTATTAATATTTCCATGCTCAACATGCTTTACATGTTAGTAACTGATAAATACTTCAATTTTAGTGATCTAGTCTTGTTTGAGTTGGGGTTTAAGTTAGGGGAGCTTAATAAGAGGGGTAAGAGTGTTTATTATTATATATTTTTCATGATGCTTGCTAACCACCTCTCTGAGGACATTGTGATTGAGAACCCAACCAACAAGTTAAATTGTTGGGTTCAAGAAAGAAAAATTATTGCAGATCTGAATAGAGCAGATCACCACAAAGAGGTGCCACTATTCTACTTTCCAGTAATTGAGGCACCTCAGGTAAGTGAGGTAATTCCACTGTCTCTACTCTTCCAACCTCAAACATTTCTTTGCCATCTAGTATAGCAGTGGCATCTGTGTCAATGACCAGACAGATGCCTACCCAAGCTGTCAAAACCAAAGTTTCAAAAACAAAGGAAAATTAAGAAAGCCCCCTCTGGTGTCTCTCAAAAGATGCCAGTTGCAAAATCCACTAAAAACAAAGAGGGGAGTGTGAAGGTGGGAAAGACAGGTGAGGGACAGGGTGAAAATTAAAGAAGCCCTAAGAATAAGGATGGTGAGCATAGTGTACCCAAACCAAGCCACACCACAGTTTCCCAACAAATTGTGGTTGTTAATAAGGACAAAAGCTTAATTCTAGTTTCATCCTCCCAAAAGGATGTAACAATTGAAACAAACTCTCAACCAGGAGCACAGAACAAAAGGGGTAGGGACACAAGTTCAATACAAACTTACATAAGAAAGAAGAAAACTAAAACCCTTGGGGATGCACAGGGTACACACACAGTGCAAACTGGAGCTAAAGACCCAGTCACTGCACAATCTCAAAGTCAAACTGATGTGGCTCCAACAAATGTGAAGTCACAGTCAAAATCTTTACAAATTGAAACACCTCAAACACCAAATTCTCCCACACACTCTTTGGATGTTGACATGATTCAAACATCTCAACCATATTCTCCATCTTTAACTCTGTTGGAGAAGCCAAATATCCATGCAAGTGAGCATCATCTTCTAGATAATTTGTAGGCTCACTTGCCATTTCTTTCTGAGACTGTTGAGACATTTGTGCCAAAATTTTCATCAATCTACACAGAGTCTACAATAGTCTCCACTCCACACTCATTCATTTCTACTCACTCGATGGATATTGTTCATCCGTCGAGTAGTGATTGTATCCCGACGGATGTGCCTAACAGCAATCATCCTTCGGATAGTCAAATTACTAACCCGATGGATATTTCTCATCCGTCGTATGTCTCTGCATAACTCCAAAGTTCAACTATAGTTACAAGTGCAGATGACTTAGTAATTGTGCAATCAATATTAGGATTGAGGGAAGGTAGTGACTTGAGTGAGAGTCTGGGTTGCTCCCAGGAAAAAGGAGAGGAAAAGAGTAATCCAATGCAGTCCATTTCTTCAGGACTGGCAAAAGTGAATGTGAGGAATCCCGCTTTAGATGGTGAGGGTATGAGGGTATGAGGGTGGGGAGCCAAGGTGAGACCTTGATGCAAGAAAAGAGAGAAAATGAGAGAAATGCAGGTACTGGAGATATAAGGGTGGATGTCATTGTAAGTGATTTAATGAATGTCCGGGATGCAGACAGGGAAGGACTATCTCAGCAAACTCAAGTTGTTATAGATTCCACCTCCTTGGATGCTGAGATATTTACTCACCTTGTTCCAGCATATCAACTTCTAGCTGGAAAGGGAAATGACAATGCAGAAAGAATGCTCAATTTGGTGCACACCACACAGTCCATGCAAAGAGCTAAGGATGCCATCACAGCTTTTCCCTCAACAGCTGGTGATGTTGATTATGAGACTGGTGGTTTAGAAGAATTCTTTGGAGGTGAGGGTGGAGATAGTGAAGAAGAGCCATTGGATATAGAGGGAGAAGTAGGCCCTAGTTCCAGATCAAGCATGCCATCATGTGCCTTCTCCAAGAAATGTGATGATCACCATTTCAAGACCACACTCATCCAACTTATCAGCCAAACACAGTCTGCACTTCAATCAACCACTAATGCTAGCACCAAGAAGCTTCTGCAAGCACATCTTGCTTCTCTCCAACTACAGCAAATCTCAGGCTACCAATAAAGTCAAAATGTCTCCCTCATCAAAAATGAAGTTGATCAGCTTAAGAAAGACATCTCTGACAAGTTGGAAGCTAGACTTCCAGAGACAACAATGACAGACATCAAAAGACAGTTCAGGAAAAACTCTGATCTTGCAACCAAGGTGGATTCCTTGGACAAAAGAATGGTTGCTATGGATGCTTCTCTTACAGCAATCCATCTACACCAAGCTCAACAAACAGACTTGCTTCATAAACTGGTGGATGCACAGACCTCCTCCTCTACTGAACTTGCTGATAACAAAAAGGGGGAGAAAGAGAGTTCTAGAAGTGAGGGGGAGCAAAAAGTGCTTAACATTCAAGTGAGTAAAGCAATTGTGTTAACAATTGCTTTCACAAAGCCCCCAGCTAAGGATAGCATTGATCTGATAAATGAAGTAGCATCCACTTTGAGAGCAGCTGAGAAGAAGCAGAGCAGCTGAGAAGAAGCAGTTTAGTCCAATCAACTGAGAGAAAATTGATGAGGATATTCAAAAGAAATTTGGTCTAACAAAGAAGCCAGAAAATCAGTCATTCATCACTCTCAAGTCAGGCAAATTTTTGTGAATGATATGAGCATGAACTATCTGGAGAGAGGCCAGGCATCCTGCATCAAATCCCCAAAGGCAGATCTAATCATGAAGCCAAAGGTGAACTACCTAAAGTCTTCACTCAAGAACCCTTTGGACACAGTATATGAGACACCAAAGCCTGATGAGAAGAAGCTGTTGGCCAGGTCTATAGCATTCTACAAAGATCCTGCAGATTCAGCTCTAAAAAGAAGAATTACCAATGTTTTCAGAAATGGTAAGGAAATTTGTGTGGTGGCTGGACACCCTCAATTTGTTGAAGCAAAAAGGGAAGAAAAGGCAAGATTGAAGCAAGAAAAGAAGCAAGCTGCTCTAGATGCTAAAAAGCTCAAACAAAAGAAGGAGCAAGCTGCTATCTTGGCCAAGTTGCAAGCTGTGAAACCCCCACAACAAATTCCTGAACAACCATCTGAAACCACTGAATCTAAATATCAGAAAATGCAAGAAGCACCTCAAAAGAAAAGAAAATTCAGATATAAGCTTCCTTCTAAGAGAAAAGTGGATTTCAGTGATGAGGAGATGAAAGACTACTTTCCCAAAGAGTCTACTTCTACAACAACTCAAACATCCATGCCCTCTGTGGCACATGAAGAATTCAAGATAGATCCATCCAAGAATTTCCATGGTGAACCTATCATTCCAAAGGATGAGCCAATAGACTGGGATAGTCTACCAATTTCTGAACTCAATCTACCTCATTTCATGAAGCCAAAGAAAAGAAAGACCAGAGCAGTCAAGAAAGTGAAGCCCTCAACTCTCAGATCCAAGTCCCTAACCAAAGCTCAAACCAAGGTCAACAAGGGAGATATCATGTACATCTGTGACATCAAGGAATTCTCTTATCTAAACCTCTATCTAGATGAACTGGAAGAAGTTAGAGGGATTGATGCTTACAGGAATCTACCTGAAAGGCTAGTATTCAAGTACAAGGGAGGAAAAGAAATGACATGGCCACTTCACAAGATTCTTCAAGAGAGCCAATCTATACTGATAAAAGTCTATTCATCTTTCAAGAAGAGCTTTGGATTCAATGTGACAGCTAGAACACTAGTTCTAAAGAAAATTGAAGAACTGAGGAGTATTAGAGCCAAAGATGCACTCCCAAAGACTTTAACTATTCCTTACACAGGAAGTAGAGTGCATCTAAGACCCTACTGACTGATGGAATTCTTGGATGATAAGGGAGTTAGAAGATTCTTCATATTAGAGCACCAACTGAGCATCTCTAGTAATGAGACTCTACTGGAAATGCAAGAAATGCTAGATCTTTCAGAAGCTGATGAACTTGAATTCCACAGACAAATCCAAAATCAGATAGAAGAAAACAACAGGAAACTTGGAAAGAAATCCAGACCATCAAGGAAATAGATCAATCTGCTCAGACTAGAGGAGCACCTTAAAAATGACTGTGAGCAAATCTTTGTATACTTTGTCTTGTAAATTCTTCAGAAAATATTGCAGCACTTTTTAGTTTCATCTACTACCTTTTAAATTTGTTTTTTTAGGGTGTTTTGTTATCATCAAGTTTCTCTTAATTTATGGCTACAATTCTAGTAGGCATAAATTGGGGGAGATTGTTGGGAATATGTTGTGAACTTGATGATTACATTAACAAAACACCTTAATAGATTTAACTTAATGGAAAATGTAGCACTCGATGGATGATCAATTATAGTCCCGACGGATGATTCAATATAGTCCCGACGGATGACTAATTGATATCCATCGGGTGACTAGCTTATGTAACAATAAGTCATGTAGCACATTTCTGCAAATAACTTTGTATAGTTTCTGTAGTAGCTTATGAGTCATGGAGACTGTTAGTAGATGTGCAGAATAGGTTGATTAAATGTAAATATAAGATGTCTTGTAATTCTGCACAAATGAAATGGAGTCAAGTGATAAATGGCTACCTAACGGATGATTAACAAAGCTACCCGACGGATGATCAACAAGGCAACCCGACGGATAACAAGCATGTACCCGGCGGATGATCAATTCAAACATTTGTTGATAGTGACAACACAGTCACATGCGTTGGGTGTTTTCAAAAGGAATGTGGAAGCATGTTTAACAAGAAATTAAGAACAAAGAAGCATTACCATTTCCATGCAAGTTAAAGAAGATTTTCAAAGATGCTGGAATAGAGTAGTGAAGCAGCATGGAGTTTGACTTGATAGTTTTGTTTTATTATCATGTCTTATTACCATGTAAACTTGGTGGTATATAAACCAAGTGTAGCTAGTAGAACAAACAACTAAGCAAACACTTTTAGAAGAGAAATAAAAAAAGCTATTCTTCACAGTGTTAAGAATTTCTGTGTAGTTTGTTTATTCACTTGTAAAGCAGCTGTGAGACAATTTGTTCTTCAAAGTGTTCTTAAGTTGATATATATATATAGATATATATATATATATATGGTGGATACTTTCAAATCCACCAGAAAGTTTTAAAGACTTGTGTTTTTATTACTTTGTGTTTTTGATTTATTTAACTTGTGATTCCACACCTTGTAAATCAAAATACTTATATATATAGTTTGAGTTAGAACAATTTATAGTTCAAGAAAAAGTTTACTAGAATTACATTTAACCCCCCTTCTGCAATTCTTGCTGCATTGTTAGGGACTAACAATTGTTTTATTTCGAATTAATTATAGATTAAATTATGAAAATTTGTTCTTGATATTGTTGATATGATTTGATGATTCTATCGTGTAGATAATATTTTTATGGTCATTTTGATATATTATATGACTAATTTGGAGTTCAATAACGTGTAGAAAATTATGTTTGATCTTCGAATTAAACAAATTAGGGTTTATAGCTATGAATATTTGCAATTGGATTTGGGCATTTCTCTTTGGATGAATCTGGGTTAAAATAAAGTACACCATCATGTAGATCGTTTAAAAACGGGTTGATTTATATATTTGAATGTATTATTTGATTCTGGAATCGACCTCTCTGAAAAATGAGGCGAACGGCGGCGTCGGAGCTTTAATCAACTGTTGTAGACGAATTAAGGATCTTTTGCTATAATTAATCGAATATATGGGCTTTTGGAGTTCAGGGGAACAAACCCCGTGAATTTAACGTGTTTCTGGGCATTTTCCGGCCACCGGAAAACCTCCATGGAGGCAGCCATGGAATCTGGCCGGCGAATCACCAGAAACGATGACCGGGGGTTAAAAAATACAGTTTAGCCCCCGGTGTTTTCCCTGGTTTATATATTTAATACCCAGGTTTTAAAAACTTACAAAAACTGGATTGATGTTCAATTTATTTTAAAAATGATATTTTTATTATTTTAAAAATCAGAAAAAATGTTTATTTAATTATTTTAAATTCAGAAAATTGTTTTAATTATTTATTTATTCAAAAATAAATCGAAAATATTTAATTAATTAATTTTAATTAGTTTTTAATTATTTTATTTAATCAATTAATTTATTATTAATTGTTTAATTAATTAATTTTAATTGATTTAATAATTAGATTTATTTATTTATTTTTGATTTAAAAATTCTGAAAAATAGTTTCGAGCTTCAAAATATTATTTTAAATTATTTTCAAGGCTCGATAATCATTATAAAATTATTTTAAAGTCAGATTCGGGTGTTTGAGCTCTATTATTTAATTATAAAATAATTCGGAGATTTGTTTTAATTCCGAAAAATGTTCAAAAATCCGTATTAAATACCTGAAAAATCATTTTGACCCCGAATCTTCTTTGAAAAATTATTCTGATCGAATATCTTGCGTGCTATGTGCTACGTGCTATCTGATTGATGTGTTGTATGCCTATGTGGTTACTGTTCGACGGTTTTTGCTGTAACTTTCAATCCGTAAATCGAATTTAGGTAAAACGAAGGGTAGATAAAAGCTTATGACGTCTATTTGACGATTAGAATAATATGAGATTGAGTATTGATAGATATTTATAATGCCTAGCAGAGTAATCGAGGTATAGAAACAAAAAGCCAATGATCAGTAAATAGAACCGAAGCGTAGAAAAAGAAAGCAAGTGATCGGTGAATAGAAGCAAGGCATATAAAAAGAAGATAAGTGATTGTTGAGTAGAAACGATAGATTAATGCAAGTAAAGTTGGTAATCATCTGTGATAAGGCAAGTACTTCTGAACCTTCTTCAAGATATATTGTAAATAGTTTCAAACTTTCTCATAACGTGTTGCTAGTATTCAAAATAAATCATGTTTTATATTACAAGTGCTTTAACCTATTCAACCTTGAACCCTGATTCTTATTGATCTTGAGCCATAAGCCTTATTCTTCATAAACCATTGATTGTTGAATTCTCAGATACAAGCCAAACACATACGATACTACTCCATAAATATATATCTACCACATACTGATTTCTGATATTGAATTGCTTGAAATACCAACCCTTATTCCTTGTTTAATAGAAGACCAATCCTTGGAACCCTTGAACCCTTGGTCTTCTACTTTCTGATTATTTCCTTGATTAAAATCCAATCTTTTTGAATTCCTTGTTATACCTTCATGGTATTGTGAATCACCCTATGCTTTAAGATAAATGTTGTTTATGATTCAGCTTATTGAATTACATTGGTTATCATATTGAATTAATTTAGTATTGGATGGTTTTATTAATATGGACCACATTCGTGGTCGGACCAGATTCATGGTCATAATAGGCCAATGCGTGCCTTGGATCAAGTATATAGAGCAAAGCTGAGAACATTGCTCGGGGTTAGTGCGTGACTGATCAACAGCCTAACCTTGGTTTTTAAAATGAAAAGTGAATATCCAATTCTAATCATTGCTTATTCAGAAACTTGATTCTTCTGAATAATTTCAATTGGTTATTCTTTAACCTCAGTTATTGCTACTATGACTTGCTGAGCTAGTTATCTCACTCTTGCAAATTTTTTTATGTTTTCAACAGTTGAAAAAGGAAATTGTTGGTAACGAGGATTCCCAGTCCAGTGTACGAGCTAGGATTCCAGCTTAAGTTGGATCGAGCTAGCAGGACCTTTATATTGTAAATGAGTTATGCAAGATTGTAAGAACGATATTATTATCAGTTGTAAGTTGAACTAGTTGGGATTTGGTACGATGAAATAAAAGTTAATGTGATGGCTTGTTTTTATACTTTAACCTGTTGCGATCCGTGGTTGTGTAAAGAAGGGTCAATGCATATAATATTTTATATACAGGTTTAAATATGGTGAGTGTGTGTGTGTTGTGGACCCCAAACTTCTGACCCGGGTTTGGAGGGCGTTATAGGTTTGGTATCAGAGTCACAGGTTATAAGTCACTGAAACAAACCGAGATGGTCGGGAATGGATAGAGGGTTAGGATTAGGATTAGGAAATAGAATGATAGAATGTCGAGAGGTTGAGTGCGACTGTACAATAGGTTTTGGTATGATTCGCGATGAGATTCGAGATTCTTATCTAGCGACGCGATTTTCAGATAATGGCGAAGGCAGATTCTTTTATCCCGGAATCATTTGATCATTCGGAGCCTTCAATTGGAGGACCATCATATGATTCACGCCCTACTCTTCCACCGGTGCTAGCCATATTACCTCATGTTGTGACGGTTGCATCAAGGAGAGCTATTCCACCTCCAGGTATGAGACTACCTATTTGAGGATCCCCCACATACTGATTCTGGTTCTACCGAATATTCAGCTAAAAGCGCATCTTTTCTGTCTACCCTACGCCTTATTTTATACCATTAGTTTAAAACCCATTTTATGAAGAAACAACACCTATGAGGATGGATCCGAGAGCTACAGCATATAGTGAGTATATGAGATATTGAAGAAGGTGAGAAGAAACCTAGAGAGAGGATTCGTGTGTTCCGAAAAATAACTGCTATCAAGATATATAGAGCTACTAGTAAGTATGACACCCATGATTATCTTGTGAAGTGAGCTAGATGGATTTTAAAGGAGTTTGAGAAGATTGGAAGATCGAGAGTTTTCTTAAGATTAAGTGATGGTATTATGAACAAACATGATGCGTATAGTAGTAATGTGATGTGATATTAGTCGACCTTATTTTATAAAATAGATTTGATGATTACTGGATAGATTTATTATACTTAGTAATCGTAAGAAATGATGATTAGAGTGTTACCAGTATGAAAGACTTGAAGATAAGCTACGAATAAGATAATATGCAACGGTAACTAGAAATTTTGTCGATCAATGAAGGCAAAATGGACCCAATAAAGGGTAGAAGATAAAAGGAAATGAATGAGCTCTTATCTGAGTGTTTCCCTAATTTGATACTTGGTGGTGGTTGAGAGGGACGACAACCAACTCATATAGTAATGACGACCAGGTGTGTGATTTCCAAAATTTTAAACAGTTTTCAAAAGAATTTTTCTTAACAAAATTTTTCTAAAAGTCCTTTGAGCAAAACAAGTTTAAAAAAAACTTGGTTGTCAAACTACTACTTGAGTTTCCTGTTTGTTATAGAATTCAGATTATCTAGAAGAATACTTGTTCTAGAAGTTAGTATGGTTCATTTAGAAGGCCAAGTGGACCCGCTATTATGGAGAAGATTTGAATGTTCGTAACAGAAGAGGGCAAATCTTGTTTGATAAGTTCCACAATAGAACCAATGTACGGAGAAACTATTTATCCAATTTTGAGACGATTAGAGTTCAAAGAATACGTCGATTCACAAGAAGACGAGTATGAGCAAAGAAGATCGAGAAAATCTATAGACTTTTCTAAAGGAAGAATGTTATTAGAAAAGGAGTTGATATGTTGAATGATCAGTAGCGTAAGCAAAATTTGAAGTGATGATTGTAAATCTCGTAAAAAGTGCAAATAGAGTTGAATCATAAAAATAATTGAACAGGGAAGCGCGACACTAAAGATACAAGACATAATAAATGGGAATTCATTCTAATGCTCGATATAAGAAAGCATTTCAGAGAACTTTCTAAAGTTAATATATGACTCGAAATGGAATCTGTTGATTGAATCAGCGTTGAAGCTATAAATAGATGAAATATGGATGGCGACCAATGCTATCATTCTTTTCTATAATACCATTCGTTCTTATGAATCTTGAATAAAGTATGAAATTCGTTCATAATCAGCTCTATGAGGTGATAAGAAAATTATTGTATTCCTTTCAAAAATCATTGTTTCCCTCAAGTCTTATCTTCTGATTGAGACAAACAGTGTTATGGTGTGACGCTTTGTCGAAATGACAAAGAGTCTGGTGGGATGCCACCTAATCATTTGTTGTATGCCATATAGTATGAAAGACTGGCCATCTTGAGTACAAATATGGCTGTCTCACTCATATCCAAATCATCATTCATTCTTTCCTCTTCAATTATAATTTCTTGATTTATGGATCTTTCCGATTATTTCCTTGTACTCTTATTCCTTCCAAAAGGTTTCCAATCAGAATCATATACACAAATTCCTTCTTGAGTAAGATCTATCCTTTGAATATTTTAAAAAGGATGTGAAATGAACCCGTGTAGCAGATGGAGTTATATGATGAGTATGGATAATTGCAAGCCAATAAATGGTGGACATTTACGTGCAAAGAAGAATCATTATGCCAATAACGTGGTTATCATGACGACATCAAATCGGAAGCGGAAATCTATATACATGATACGTTGCAAGTATGAGATTTTGGCATGAACTGGAGTAATTAGCAGACCGTATGAGGTAAATTAACTAGAGGAATGAGCAAGTGAAGCTACGTATATCGGATAAGGCAAATGAGTGATTGGACAACAGAAGCGAATGGAGAAATTCTTAATAATAACCAGATAATTAATTAATACGTTGTGAAGATGAAGCATACCTCAATCATGTGGAAGATATTTATCATGAAGATTCAAGATCGAAGAAATGCTAGTTACGAATAAACTTTGAGTGTGTTCATCAAGGGATGGTTGGGCTTTCCCACTCAAGTGCGTTACGGTAAAATTGATACTCATAACTGAGCCAGCGAAGAAGGTGCAGTATAGAAAAGCATAAGTGGAAATGAAGATATGGTGGTTTTACTACAACAATTTTTAAGATGTGATGCTTTAAAACCAAATGAATTCTTTCACAAGATTATAATAGTGTTGGTTAAGACCACGTGCTGGTTATCAGAAGTTAAACAAGTTGACTAATAAGAATAAGTGTATATTTTCAAGGATGGATAAATTGCTAATTAGAGAGCTTGAATTGGAGCACAAACTAGCAGAATTTTAGAATAATTTGTAAATGCACTCATTAGTGATATTCTGTTATAATCAGAAGATATGAGAAAAGGTATGGTATAATCAGAACTGTTCGCTATAATCGTAAGTTGAACTCAAAATATGGGTTGTACCGGGTAGTATTATGTATGGTGGTGAAATGGTAAGTTGAGAAGGCAGAAGTTGGTTGGTCTACTTGTGGGATGATTGTTGGTTGTTTGATTGATTGTTGGTGTCGGCTTGAGTCCGACTGGTAGTCAATAATATAAAGGAGATGTTGCCCAAAATTTCGGAAAATTCCCTACTCTTAAAATAGAAAGTATACTTCCGTGTGTTATTGATATTCATGTTGATACTCCAAATAATTGTGATATCGGCTCTTGAAAAAGGTTGTTACAGCCAATCCGACTATATATAATTGGTCTTTGATTTCATTTAGCTAGTCATCACTTGGTGTAATTGATCAATTTAGTGAGATAATTGGTTAATTTTACCAATTAATGGTCAGTTAATTGGAAATCGATTCCAATTAGATTAAGTCAAATTTTGATGTGACTTTCAAATCCGAAATCAAAGCAATGAGGAAAGTAGAATTCAAAAATTGCTACAAATGTGTGAAGCTTTACTTGGATGAATATGCCTTTGTAATAGACAAAAGAAATAAAAAGTTATCTTTATAGCCAAGTGAGAAGAATGTTTTCAAGAACTAAAGATTTAAGATATGGCAAAAAGAAGGAAGGAAGGAAAGGAAGAAGGGAGGTGGAATAAAGAAAAGGTTAATAACTACACCAATACGGATTTTATTAGACAATCAAAGAGATTTTATCATCTCCAATAAAGTTTATTAAAAGACGTCTTATTTCTAAATTGTTTTGATAATCCTACAATGAATGATTTACCAAGTATTTCTGTTTTGGATAAAGTGTGAGATACAGTTTTAATTCAGTTTCTGATTGATGCTGATACTTAGGTTGTTGTTAAATATCGAAAGTGGTATTAATATAGATGATTGATATTTTACTTTAGAATGGGATGTTGTGAGCATCAAAGTTCGTATTGATATCTAATTTGATATGACATCAAAATGAGTATTAATGTAAGAGTTCGGTTTTGAATAAGCTATGAGAATGAAGAACGGAAATAGGAAAGGAAGTGAAATCAATAGGATAATAAAGAAACTTTATAAGATGTCAGGATATAGGTAAGATATGGGTAATATGAAAGATAGAAGTAAGGTGAAAAATTTAGGAAACATTGGTAAATTGAGATAGGGAATGCATCCCATGAGTACGATCAAGTACCGAGGGTTAAAAGAAAATATAGTGACCAGACATGAAGGGAAAATGGGGGAAAATACGTAAATAAATGTTATACCTACCCAAGAATTAAGGCGGGACATCAAAGGCTAGATGGATACATCTCGCCAGGAGACGTCGTAGTGAAATCACCTGAGAACTAAAGGTGAGGAAGGCGTTAATTGCATCATTATTGATAGGTTATCCAAACCTAATCATTTTCATTAATTAATAAACAGTTTGTCCAATAGGTGAGTTAGTTACTGCTTGAAGAAAAGGCGGTACATCATCAGATCCAAAAATTGATTGTAAACACTACGCCATAAGTGGGATATTATAATTCCTAAATGGTGTTACAATAGGCCCCAAAAGCGTTACAACATGTGTATTGTAACACCAGGGGGCATTACGTATACGAGTATTACAATAGACACCCTCATGTAACACTGCACTGATCTATTGTAACAGAGAGGAAAATGTTACAATAGACAACTACTGTAACACTAAAAGGCCCAAATATAACGCAAAATGAGTGATACAAAATCTTGATCAAGATTGCATAAGTGAGACCCACTAGTGGGGCCTATACAACCTATTGTAACAGTCAGTTTTATCTATTGTAACACAAACTTTTTATAATTAATCAACACTAGCATATGTAATTTAACAGTATATATAATCATATATTACACTAGAACAGGGGCAAATGTAACCGTTAATTTTTTTTAATATATAATTAATTTAAAAAACAATCTTATTAGCAACAAAACACCAAAGTTTCCATACATAATAGTGTTACTATTCAAACCATACTACTAAATAATAAGAGTGTCAACTCCATACCATACTACTACTACTTTACATCCAAAATAGGCCCAACATCAACTACTCACACCCCCTACACATATCACAACTACTTTTATGTCTAATACGACTTCTGCTTGAACTACTGCTTCTATGAGTGACACGCGGAGGGCTTCCACTAACACCTCGACTTCGGCTTATGCTCCTGCTCCTATCAGGGGGTCATGCTTCTGCTAAGGCTCATGTTGGGGCTTTTTTTCATGCTTGTTTTTGGACTAAAAATTTTTCAGCTCAATATCCCTGTAACAAATTTAGAAATATATAAAAAAGCATTAAAAATAGATAAATATAAGTTTGCACTGCTTCCTGACAAACTAAATAGATAAATATAAGTTTGCATTAGATTTGTCACTATTATAATACACTACATACTGAAACTTTATTCACAATTCCATCGTAGAATTCTACCAGGGCTCTTTTTCCGTACTGATAGTATCAATTAAACAAGTTACTGTATAATTAGATGGCTTTCCTCAGACTCACATTTTGTATAATCTTCTATTACCTAGCGAGCACCACTTCATTAAAAAAATTATATTTGTGGCAGCCTGACCAGCACCACTCCTAGGAGTAGTAAGTGGGTAACTAGTTGTTCAAGACCTATAAATTCACCATACCTTGACACCCCTGACAGCAATGAACATGTTACCTATCAAAGACCAGCTCTTGCTAGTATTACTTTAATTTTTCCAAAAAAATTGTTATGTAAAAATGTAATAAAGGCGATAAAAAGTTAAAACACACATACACACAGGATATCACTTCTCAAATATAAGTGACTAGTTGAATGTTTAAGGGACAATTGTTACTCAATCGCTCATGACTCAAATTAATTGAATGATTATAGAACTACCAATATCAGGCACCATACAGAAAACCAACAATACATATGACTTTTCTAATATTACATGCATAATTGATTATAATAGCTCAAACAGGAAGGCATATCCTGCATGAAAACATATGTAATAAGAAACTAAAATTATTCCTAGATTTTTTGTTAGAATTGTACATATGAATCGCCTGATTTGAACAGCAGAGCCTGCAAGTGCATGTAACAACCTGATCAAACTAAGTACAGGAAAGGAGAAAAAGTAGGTAACTTACAGCAACAATGCCATCTCTAGCAGATAAAACAAGGATGTCAGCACCGGAAACAACTCCAGGGCACTCTCTGTCCACAGCTTCTTAATAGTTTCAATATATCTGAAATTTCCGAGGCCAAAGCTCCTGTCTGTTTCTTTCTCAGACAGAGTCCTCCTTGTTGAGTCCAGCAACAATGAAGCATCACATCTCTGAAATTACCCACAAAAACATAAATTAGGAAAAAAGCTCCTGTCATGTTTGCAGGCTGTCTTCCCGACTCATTACATTTTCATAAAACACTAGAGATCCATATCACTATATTTTCTAATAATAGTTTAATAGATCATGTGAAGAAACAGACATAACCAACATTGGATAGACAGACAATTGTCATATTTGACCAGGTTCATAACCTTTAACAAAACTTCAGTCAGAATACTTTTATTTCATGATTTATTGTTATATTTCTAGCAATTTGTACACCAGCCTGCAAAAATTTCACAAAGAACTCAATAAACTGAGAAAGTCAAATCTGGAAACTAATGGAAGAGAAAAAAGGAATAAGTGAATCCAATGGAAGGAAACCAATGAACTTTAACAACTCAAAGGATAAAATGACAGTACATTCATGTTCTGATTTCCAAGATCAAACCTGTAGAAAGATTTAGTAAAAACAAATATAAAAAGACTGATATTTAAGGATAGTTTTTGCAGCAAAGAGTCAAGTAAAAAAGTATATGATGAAACTGTTCTGCTCGAGATAAATATTGCAGACTTCGAAAAACATATACCTTTTTGAATATTGCAGGAGATAAATTTGCTTGGACTAAGGATGGAGAATTTGGTCGTCAAACGCTTGCAGGAGTAAACCCTTGTGCAATACAGTTAGTTAAGGTACACAAATTCTGCTGAAACATCAAATCTTTTCTATATTAGAACAAGTCGAATCAGTTTATTAATATTATAGCAGTATGTACTAATACCCTCGAGTATTCTCTTGATGATAATCTGAGAGAAAGCATATAGGAATGAGATTATCTGTAGTTCAAATTGATAATGAGCTTTCTAAATCATAATTGTATATGTGCACATATGTAAAGTCACTTCTAATACTTACAAAATGTGCAAGAATGGCCTTTAAGAAGTAATCTTCCTCGCGAGTACTGTGCACAACCAGAATCTGCAATCACTAAAGAATTGATGGAATCCACAGACTCAACCAGGCATTTATGTGAGAAGGTAATTTGTTCATAATATCTTGCAGGGAATAATTAATTGGGTTCTCAACAAAAGATGGCTTCGTCCTTGATTATAACCACCGTCTCATGCACATCAATAGCTATCTCGTTCACAGTGGTTAGCTGAAAATCATCTTCAACCTGTCCCATATTAAAAAAAAAAAAGATTACTCCCTGTTAATTTCATATACAAATTATTATTATACAAAAGAAATCAGGACTCCTGAGCCGCGGTAACACATTAAATAGAAAACATGATAAAAATAATTTGTTACAAGTGTATATATCAACTAATAACATACCTTGAGATTGAAAGAATAGAGGACCCTATGATCAACGGTTGTGATGTTTAAATGAAGAATGGTTAGGCCCATTGATTGAAACCTACTAACCATCTTGGAAAGTTGCTTGGGTTGTCTTATGGATAAAATCTTGACGTTTGCATGGATTTTCACCATTGTTACTTCAATGTTTGCTTCTGCCTAGGACTCTGATAAGTTATTTTGGCTACTGGTTTGATGAGTTGAGTACTGTGGGAATGCAAAGAAATTGTCAAAAAGTATTGAATCATACTCATCTTGATCATTCTTGTCTTTTAGCTTTTGAGATTCCATGTATTGGAGGTGTTGTTCAAGCTCTTTCACATAATTAATAGCACCCGCAACTATTGATCCTCGGTCACCCTAATCATAACAAAACAAGATAATTAAACATAAAGTAATTAGTTAATACTAATTGGACCTAAATTGCGATTTGATTAGCTAGTTTTTGACTTTTTTTCACCTACATATGTCTGGCTAATTATGGCATTAGGAAATTGATTTGCCGTTAATATATTTAACCTTTATGTGCACAAAGGGACAATTAACGACAAATTTTTGTTACATACCTACCAAATTATAGAAACACACACACATAATGCATACATATCAGCTACTTTATATAAAAGCCGGGATGCCAAAATAAGGTATAGCCACTGATTTGGACATGAATAAATTAGTAATCACATAACTGTCTGTGTGCATAACAGTTGAGAAGGTAATTCTAAAATTAATAAGTGGCATCATATGGTTATATAACCTACTAATTCCATAGACTCAACCAGGAATTTACATGTTCTGTAACCAGAGTTCTTTGCTGATTATTACTGTATGCAAGCTATAATAGAGAAAAGGCTTTTTGTTATAATAGATTAATAAACTAAATTAATCTCACTCAATTGAAATATGATAACTTGAAGAAGATATTAACCACTACATCTAAATTTAAACATATCGACAAAAACATCATTACAAGAATAGGTAAATAAACTTTTACCAACTACAAAAGTATCCCCACAAACTGAAATAAACTGAAAAATACTTACAATTTAGGACTCGATATGTGTTGAGGACTCGATTAATTTATGTATAGAGCTCAATTGTTGTTTTAGAATATCAATTACACCTTATAGAGCTAAAATTAGGGCATCCTTTATACCCGTTGTGCACAACTTATAAAGAAAATTAGGTTTTCTCGATTCGTGTGTAATTGAGAGATATAGAAGATGAGAGAAGTGTGTCTGGGTGGGAGGGTGTGTCAAGAGTGAGGATTAGGGGGAGAGGAGAGGGAAAATAGAGAGATGCTAGCGGGGTGAGACGAGAGACAGGGTCGGGTCCTGGTGAGAAGAAGGGGGTGAGTGGAGGAAAAGAAACAAAGAGGAGAAATATACCGCCCATTTTTCACTAAAGTACGGGTCATTTTCGTTTACGAGGAAAATATACCGCCCATTTTTCACTAAAACGTGTATAATTTAATTTATTTTTATTTTTTTATTATTTTATTAAATAAAAAAACTAAAAAAAGTGACTTATATTTATGTACAATAAATTTTATAATAATATATATTACATTCTTGATATATTAATAATCCAAAATATAATTTTAATACTAATTATAATAATATTTTTACTTAAATATTTTTAAAAGTTAAAAAAGTAACTATTGTAACACTAGGTTCTGGTGTTACATATGGTGCAACACCGGCGATTCTCTGTAACAATAATTTATAACTATTGTAACACTAATTTTGAGGTGTTACAATAGGACAAAAATTTCTTAGCTAATTTAACGCTGCTTGTAACACTTGTATCACAGTTGCCCACTTATGGCGTAGTGAAATGATCAATATTATTTGATTTGAGATTTGACAGGAGTATTCAGAATACGATGAATTATGTCGAATCAGAATAATATATACCACTCCTAAATGAACGGGAACTAAATAAAGCAGAGTTAAAGGATGGGAATTTGGCTCAAACTCGATAACTCAAGGAATTCAAATATGATAATATGGCACAAAGAAAGAATAAACGTTACATGTGACCAGACGTCAAGGAAAGCAGTGCAGTCAGTTTTGTATGAGAACTTCTTAGAACCAGAATAAAAGATGATATGGGTTAGAATATGCTGCTGATACCTCCAGGTTAGTGAATTTTTTTCTAGATAGTAAGAGCTTTTCGCTCGGTAAATATACTCGATTGTGATTTAAGGAAAATAAGATATGGTGATAAGTTGGTGCGTCAACCATATCCAGTCAAGATTTCCTCATTAATTCTTAATTCTAGAGTAAATT
Source organism: Apium graveolens (assembly GCF_009905375.1). Taxonomy (NCBI): domain Eukaryota; kingdom Viridiplantae; phylum Streptophyta; class Magnoliopsida; order Apiales; family Apiaceae; genus Apium; species Apium graveolens. Next base: position 41,347,604 of record NC_133649.1, read on the forward strand.
TGAGAACGTTAGAAATCGAATACGTCATGGTTTCAGTATATCATTCACAGATGGACAAGAAGATTAAGGGAGCAATTAAAGAGCCTCGAAAGCGATTGGAAGCGATTACAAACTAGGTTAATTGAACAAAGAAACATGTGGGAATGAAGTTCAACAACCAGTAACTATTGAAAACGTTCATGAGCACGAATTACTAGAAATAGAAAGAAAAGAAAATTAATATGCATTATGTTAGTCCTTTTGGAACAGTATAATAGGCATGACAAGTGTAAGTGAGTTAGCTTCACCGTCACACGTATAGCCGATTCATAGGGTGTATATACGTGTATATTCAGGAAAAGTAGTCTAGCTCCGTTATATATAAAATGGAGTCTTGAGTTGAGTTATATGAGCAACTAAAAGAATATTATGTCAGCGAAAAGCTGTTAAGTAATGATTGATGCTGCAAGTAAAAGTTTATGAAAAGTTGTATGGTTGAGGGATCAACCTGAGAAAATGAGAGTGAGATACTTGAATGTATCATTATCTGATCCTTAGTGTAATTCTGAGGACGGAATCCTTTCAAGGGGGGAAGGATGTAATATCCGGGACATGGCGTGTAATTATTTTTATCGATAAACGATTATTATGTGATTTTTGGTGAATTATTTGATGATTGGTGTGGATATGTGGATGCTTATATGTGGTAAAGTATAAGTATGTTAATTTTATTATGTCTAGAATAAAATATAGATAATTACGGTATTTTTATGGTAATTTTTGGACTATTATAGGATTTTATATTGATTTATGAATTTATTAATTATTTTCTGAATAATTACAAAGTTATTTTATAAAGCCGGGAATCATCCAACTTCAACTGTTTTTACATTTTTACAACCCGAAACTCTTCCAAAAACTCCTTTCTAACCTAATCTGATAATTCCGGATATTTTTCGCGTTTTGACTTTTTTGATCCGGATTACGGTTTGACCTGTGCGCGGTCCAGCGCAAAATTTTTGATACGATAGTCATTTCGATAAAGCAGAAAAACCCGTATTCTCGAAAGACGGGAAAATATTACATTATTTTCGTATAAAGTGTTTTATAAGAAGCCCAGTTTGGATAATTATCCAATATGGGTACCAAATCTGATCGTTTTTGCAGTTACTTAGCGGCTAAGTAACTAATTTATCGATCCAAAACGATCCAAAATGATCCAACACGAACCAATATTCCATAAATATATATAGCCCTTTTATTATTTCATTTTATTCGTATAATCTTAATTGATCAGTAGAAATATAGAATTTACAGAGAGAAACCCTAAAAACGTCGCGTTCTTCATAATCAAACGCACAAACGAAGGCGTTATCAAACTCTGATTCAAACGTGCAATATATCAAATCGAAGCTCTCGGAAAACTATTTCTGAATCCACCATCTATTCAAGTGCAGAAATCAAGGTATTTATCTTATTTAATTGTTTTATTTTAAATAAATTAAAGATTAAATTATGAAAATTTGTTCTTGATATTGTTGATATGATTTGATGATTCCATCATGTAGATAATATTTTTCTGGTCATTTTGGTATATTATATGACTAATTTGGAGTTCAATAATGTGTAGAAATTTATGTTTGATCTTCGAATTAATCAAATTAGGGTTTATAGCTATGAATATTTGAAATTGGATTTGGGCGTTTCTGTTTGGCTGAATTTGGGTTGAAATAAAGTACACCATCATGTAGATCGTGTAAAAATGGGTTGATTCATATTATTGAATGTATTATTTGATTCTGGACTCGACCTTGCCGGAAAATAAGGCGAACGGCGGCGTCGGAGTTTTAGTCAACTGTTGTAGACAATTTAAGGATCTTTTGCTATAATTAATCGAAGATATGGGCTTCTGGAGTTTAGGGGAACAAACCCCGTGAATTTAACGTGTTTCTAGGCATTTTCCGGCCACCGGAAAACCTCCATGGCGGCAGCCATTATGACGACTGAGAATTTTGCGACGTAATTAAGTCAATAAAGAATGTGATATGTGATGTGATTATAATTATGAGACTAAGTGATGATTAATTGTCTTATCTGTATACTAGAGTTTAGGAGCGTGGATAAAAATGTTCCAATTTAAAGGGGTCAGCTTAAACGATAAGCTGTGGTGTCGGGCCGTCAGGTAGAATGGAACCCGTCCTAATATGGAATTAAAGAATATAAAATGTGAATTATGTGCGATTGAATGAAATGAATGAGTAAATAAAGTATTTCGTCCTGAACGTGACCCGGTACACGTAAAAGAGGATAAAGAATAAAGAAGGATAAATTCTATGATCAGACCTACGTCGTTATGTGACTGTATATGTGTGATTTCTTGACTATGTGCATGACTATGTGTTCTGTGTCAATTTTGTGAATTTTAAAGGAATTATGTGATTTAAATAAAGGTTTAATTAACCTTCATGCATTTTTATAAAATCATCCGAGTAAGATAAAAACATGGGATTTGTTCTGTGATCTTCGTAATGGTCCTGGAGACTTTTTAAAAATGATGAGTGAATTTAATTGTTGGTCTTTGCATTTTTAAATTGATTTTCTGAGAAAAATGTATTTATTAAAGCAAGTTTGCGAAATTCATATAAAATCAACCGTTCGCTCAAAAATTCATTATGAGTAATGGTTAAAAAGCTAATTTCGAGGCCTACGTGTTAAAATTGTCATTTTCAATAATCCTCGACTTCCCGAGAGAGATATATTTTATATTTGAATTTTGTTGCATTTGAGTAAAAAGAAACGGAATGGGTGAGTTAAAAAGAGAGATAGTAAATTAATAAATTGCCCTTGTTTCTAAGTGGTATATATAACCCACTTTCCTTTCTTTTCTTTCTTTTGTGCACCCACTTTCTCTTCTCTCCATTCTCTCTTTTTCTCCCGAACTCTCTCTCACTCTCTCTCTCTCTCGGCAACTCTCTCTCTCTCTCTCTCTCTCTCTCTCTCTCTCTCTTTCGGCAACTCTCTCTCTCTCTCTCTTATTCCTCTCGGTATATTGTCTCTCCCTCTCTAATTCTTTGAAACACTCTATGAATCTTCATCCTTATTCCATACAAGAGCTTTAATTCGTGTGCATGTGTGTGATTAAGCTTGCATGTCGATGTGTGTGTGTTGTGTGTGCTCGGTGTGTGTGTTCACCCGGGAACCACATGGTTCTTCTTGTTGTTGATTGATGTCATCTTGTTTAAGCTTGATTATTTGCAAACAAATGATAGAAAAGATGTGCATGCTAGTTATTTTGCGTAATTGACGGAAATCGGGGGTTTCGTGGTTGGACACCATCGAATGAGGGCACCACCGTGAAGCCACTACCACCGGTGATGAACTCCGGTGAACCGGTGGTGAGTTATGATGTGTAAACTGAACTCTAGACTAAATACACTCTAATTTTAGTGGTTGCATGTGGTTTTTTTCTATATAGCCGAATGGGTTTTTGTTTTTAAAGAGATCAAGTTGATTTTTGACAATGAAATCGATGATGGATAGTTGTTAATAGAAAGTATAGAATAAATACAATTGATTTGTGATTTATAAACTTGAGATGATGCATGCATGTTGTGATTTAGGTGAAATTCGAATTCTTGGATTTGTGTTAAGAGATTTAGTTGGTTTAATCTATGAAAATGAGTGTTTGATATAGTGAAGAGTTGAATTTGGATTGTATGTGAGCATGTATGTATATTTTGGTTCGAATGGTTGTTGATAAGAAAAGGAATTTGATTTTTTTGTGAGTTAATCTTGGTAAAAACTAAGTTTATAAGGCCTAAAAGTGATTGCATGCTAGTTTTAAAGAAGATCAAGATGTGCATGTCATTGATTTGTCCTTGAGTTGTAAATTTGAGTCTTGCCGAATGGAAATTTGTTTAAAAAGGGATTAGTTTGATGAATAAGAGGATGCATATTGATGATTAAAATGAAGTTGCTAAGTAATGCATGGTTGGGTGACGTAATGGATAGAATGATTTAATAAGGGATTACAATAAGTGGAAATGTGGTATATAACTTTGCATGTCAAATTGATTCTTACATGTTTAATTTATGGAAAAACCCGAATGGGTCTTAGTAGTAAAAAGGAGGAACTAAGTAGGTTCTTCCAATTATCTTAATGACTAGTGAGAAATTGATTGCATGATAAAGATTGGATGGTTTTTATGATCGAGTTTTAATAATTAAAAGAAAGTGTTAATTTCGAATCTTAATATAATTAGGATTCGAATTTTTGATTAAAAAGGGATAAGTTTAAGTGCTAAATGACCCTTGTGTATTGCATTAGTTGTGTTTGATTATATGAGGTTGAAATTGAGTATACTTGGTTCTGTTTTGTATGTATGGTTCGAATTAAGGAACGAAGGAAAAAGGAAATTAAATCGTTTATTATTAAGAGTTATAAGTGATAGCTATGGTCGTAAAAAGAGCTATATTAGCGTAATTGAAAAATAGCCAAGGTTGAGCGAATACGCTTTGGTTGTTAAGTGTATAAGGATATAAAAGTTACGAAAAAGAGATATGCTATGTGCTATGTGCTATGTGCTTACATGTATAAGCTATATTCGTATGCTCGAGTCAAAGATATAGTCGAGTTATCGTTTAGAGTGATCGTTCCGGGAACGAGAGTTGGAAATCTGATTAAGATTTTGGTTTTATTGTAGATTTGAAGCGTGAGGGCATTCAGGCTAGGAAAGAAAAGGATTTACTAGGTGGCAGTAGTTCAACCTTCAGGAAAGCAAATTCAGGCAAGTAACTCTGATTACTTGTGTAAATGGTTATAAAGAGAATGTTGTTCTTACCATGTAGAGTATTGAACTGTTTAAGTATGAAACCCTTGCTTTATGAAACCCTGATATTGATTTAAAGTACCCTTGTTCTTGATAATCTGTTATTGACGAGCCTATTGATTTCACCCTTTGATAATATGTCCTTTCTGTTCAAGTTACCTATTAAACCATGAATTATATTGAACCTTTTGATTATCCTTGTTAACCCTATTTAATGATACCCTGTTTCTCTTGATCACCCTATTGATCCCTAAACAAATGTTGATCCTTCTAATTTAGTACCTTGTTATCCCTGATACAGAATTCTTATGAATTGTTCCTTGCGTATCTTTGAATCACTCCCTGAACTTTGCTTCCTTAAAATCTGATTTGAGAATGAGTTTCGAGTTGAAAGAGTCCGAATGATTTCAAATGCTTGGTAATGATAAAAATGGATTTTAGAAAACCTATTTGTTTTTCCAACTCAAGGTTTTCCAAATGAATTCCTGATGGATTGGATTGGGACGTAAGAGGCTAGTGGGACTAGTCCAGTCATGGTAAGAGGCTAGCGGGGCTAGTCCAACTTAAGGCTGAAATTATGCCGATTGGTACCTTAAAGACCGGAATGGAGGTCGATACGGGCTGATCACCTGTATATAATGAAATTGAAAGATAAAGTGATCCAATCAAGGGTTCAAAGTGATTATTTAAAAAGGGGAACTGAAACTTTTGTTCAGTAAACTGATTTTGAAAATGAAAATGGTTTATATTGCTTTGAAAAGAGTTGATTATGTTATTGTGGAGCTTAAAGCTCGAGAACCCTGATTTTTGAAATTGCTGATCATATAACTGATTCTATATCTTGAAATATTGTTGCTTTCCTCTATCGAAAGATCTATTTTGATCCTTTAATGATTTGTGATGAATGTCGGCTTTCGTTCTGCTTTGATCCTTGTTCCTTGAAAGCCCCACACTTTTCTTCAGAAACCTTTCCTTAACCCAAAAGATGGAAATCTGCCACCTAGATCAAATAAAGTAGAATGCCCTAAGTTTGGTAAAGCATATTGTGATTTGATATTGTAGAACTACTGTATAGTTACTTATTGAGTTTTATACTCATTTGTTTTGTTTTAATCTAACCATGGCAGTTAAGCAAGAAGATGGCCAGGCTTAGGCGCACTGCTCGTAAGAGCGTACCTGGTGGTCCCTACCGTGTTGAGGGTTTCCGGTTGCCAGAGCAGGTAGTGGTATTTATGAGTGAGCTCGCGCCTAGAAAGAAGTGTATAAAGATACAATGGGTTATCTGTTGGTTCCCAGCCGGAATCGACGTTGGTTATTTAATAATATTTTGGGTTTGTAAGTTATATTTTGTGATTGGTAGTTGTAATCTTGTCTCATACTTTATCCTGTTGATCCTGTTAGTAGTTAATCGGCGTTTATGCATATTTAATTAATAGATTAGAGGTGTGTGAGTCCTCATTTCCTAACCCCGAGATTGAGGGCGTCACAAGTTGGTATCAGAGCTACAGGATCTAGTCCCTGAGATAATTTAGGATTTAAAGGGTTATTTTGGGAATATATCTATATCGCGAGAGAGTTCGACTCATATAGAGTTAAGTTAGACTATTAGGTATAGTCTAAGGAAAGTGTTTATTGGTAAAGCGGAAACTAGAGTTAGGGTGTGAGTTAGCTGGAAGCTTTATTTTACCCTAACATTGTTTCTTGGTTGCTGTTTTATGTTTTCTCTCAGGATCCTAGTAGTGGTAGTGACTCAGACTCAGAGATTAGTTTGACTGGTACCCCTGTGGACCCCGTTCCACCCTCCCCAGAAGAGCCTGTGTATGTTAGTTCAGACCCAGAGGAGGACCCTTCTGAGAGTAGTGAGATCCCCATGCAGATTTCACCCTTGAGGCCTGATTCAGAGACCCCTGCCCCTGAGCCAGAGTCGGAGATGCCTAAGACTGTTCCTGTCAGTGTTGGTGGCAAGTTAGCCCAGGATCGAGACTTTGTGTACTCCCGCATTCCTGAGTTGGGAGCTTTGGTGGATAGACTAGCCAGAGAGTCTAGGCAGAGTGCTTCTGTTATGGATGATGAGTGGCGAGTTCGGGTGAAGATGGTGGAGCAGGTTTCCAGGAGGAGATTGGATGAGGGACCATCCACTAGTGATGTTGATGCTGAGGCTCGGAGGCTGCATAAGATCATTCGCTGGATGTTGGTTGTGTTGAGAGAGATTCTAGATGATTAGACGGGACTGTTGGTTGAGCCCGTAGATTGTTGTTTTTCAGCGCCGGTAGGCTTTGGGATACTTGGTCAGATGCCGGGATCCCTTTTCATTTATCTTGTTGTAATTTCAGACCAGTGTAGTAGTAGTAGTAGTTGTTGGAAGTTAGGGGTAGATAGGGGGATGTTTTCCAGTTTTTCCTCTGTTTAACCCTGCTATTTATTGTACCTTGTTTCAGAACCTTAATATCAAAAATATTCTCTATGTAACCTTTGTTTAAATAAATCTATTGTCTTGCTTTCCATTGTGCATCTTGATTATCTTATAAACTGTTCACAATACCATGTTTTCATACAACCATGTTTTAAAGTTCATAAAACCCTGTTTTGTGCCATGATAAAACAACACTGATATGAGAATTATGTAGTAATAGGATTGCATGTGCAAATTGGGTAAAACTTAAAACCCACAAAAGAGATTTCATAAAAAAACTGTTATTATACATGCCATGCCATCGTATTGCTAAATAATTGCTCAATCAGGTTTGTAAGAAATGGCCAACTCACCAGATCACCAAGAAGAAGAAATTCCCACTCAAGACCCAGAAATAAACCCAGAAACCACTATGATGAGCAGACTTGCTCAGCTTTTGCAACAACCTGTGGCCCCTAAAGTTGGAAACTTTAAGCACTTTCAATATGTTCATCCTCCAGGGTTCTTAGGTTTGCCAGACCCGATTAAAGCGCAGTTGTGGTTGAGAGAGATGGAAAAAGCCTTCGAGTTAGCAGAAGTTAAGGATGACAAGAAAGCTCAGTACGCAAGTTATTATCTGAAAGATGAAGCAAGTTTCTGGTGGGAGTCTTCTAAGGCGTTGTTGGAAGGCAAAGACTTATCTTGGGAGAAGTTTACTGAGATGTTTCTAGAAAAGTATTTGCCAAGCTATATGCAAGATCAATTGGAGATAAAATTTCTAGATCTTAGACATGAGGAAATGTCAGTAGCGGAATATGAGGTGAAGTTTTCAGAATTGTCTAGATTCGTACCCGAGTATGTGGACACGGAAGCGAAGAAGGCTAAGAGGTTCCAACAAGGACTTAAGCCGTGGATTAGGAGTCAGATAGCAATATTGGAAATTAAGAATTATGCTGCTTTGGTTCAGAAAGCAATGATAGTGGAAGGTGAGCGGGAAGCTGCCCGAAGGGAAAATGAAGGAAGGAAAAGGAAGTTTGAAAGCTCTGAGCAAGAGCAAGGAAGCTCAAAGTTCAGAGGGAAGTTTGGGAAGAATGGTGGAGGTCAGAACCAAAAGTTCCAGAAGTTTAGACCCGGTAATGGAGCTCAGAAGAACCGTTTCCAGAAAGTTGGACAACCAGGGAAGGATAGTAGACCCCATATGCAAGAATGCAGGAACTGTGGAAAGAGACACCCGGGGAGGTGTAATAAGCCGGATATAACGTGTTTTAAGTGCAACCAGAAGGGGCATTATTCTTTAGAATGTCCAAGTGGAGTAAGGAAGCCTGATTTGGCTTGTTTCAAGTGTGGCAAAGTGGGCCATATGGCCAGGAATTGCAAGGAGCCTGTGCAAAAAGCTATAGTTCTCAGAATTGCTAGACCGACGTCTCTCCCAGCACCATCAGCTCAACCTAGAGCTAGAACCTTTAACATGACAATGAAAGATGCGGTGCAAGATGTGGACGTGGTGGCAGGTATGCTTGTTATAAACTCAGTAGAAGTAAAAGTTATGATGGATTCTGGAGGAACTAGATCTTTTATCTCTGAAAGTATTCTTGATAAGTTAAATTGTGTTGTGTACCCTCTAGAGCCTAATATGATTATAGAGGTAGCAAATCAAGAGAAAGTTATTGTTAATAAGATTTGTCCTGATTGTGATGTGTCTATAGAAGGTCGACACTTTTCTGCTGACTTAATTCCTTTTAAGTTAGGAGATTTGAGGTTATACTAGGAATGGATTGGTTGTCAAACTATGAGGCGCAAATAGAATGTAAAAGTAAGAAGGTGAAGTTAAGAACCAAGGATGGTGAGGAAGTGATATTTAAAGGAAAAAGGAAAGAGAAGAAATTTATAACGGCTATTGAAACAAGAAGATTAATACATCAAGGATGCGAAGTTTATCTGGCTCATGTCGTGGACGTGGAGAAAGAATCTGTGAAGATTGAGGATATTCCGGTAGTAAGAGATTTTCCGGATGTGTTTCCTGATGAATTGCCTGGACTACCTCCAAACAGAGAGATCGAGTTTACGATTGATTTGGCTCCTGGTACGGAACCAGTGTCGAAAGCTCCTGGTATGGAAGAAAGTGTAGATCCCCTACTTATTGGGACGAATTTGGTGAGCGCAAGTTAATTGGCCCAGAGCTAGTTCAGCAAATAAAAGAAAAGGTTGAAATGATTCGAAAGAGATTAATTGCAGCTCAAGATCGACAGGCAAAGTACGCAAATCAAGAACGGAAAGATGTGCAATTCAAAACTGGAGACAAAGTCTTGTTGAAAATATCTCCTTGGAAAGGTTTAACTCGATTCGGAAAGAAAGGAAAGCTGAGTCCAAGGTACATTGGACCATTTGAAGTATTGCGACAAGTTGGGAAAGTGGCGTATGAATTGGCGCTACCTCCGCAAATGCAACATCTGCATAATGTGTTTTATGTATCTCTTCTAAAGAAGTATAATGCTGATGCGAGCCATGTGATCGAGTTGGAACCAGTGGAAATCCAACCAGATTTGTCATATGTGGAACAACCAGTGCGAATTTTGGATCGAAAAGAAAGGACGCTTAGAAATAAAGTTGTACCTCTAGTTAGAGTATTGTGGAGAAATCCATTAGTCGAAGAATCGACTTGGGAATTAGAAAGCGAAATGAAAGAAAAGTATCCCCATCTATTTGCTTAGATTAGATTCTGGGGACAGAATCCTTTTAAGGAGGGTAGATTGTGACGACTGAGAATTTTGCGACGTAATTAAGTCAATAAAGAATGTGATATGTGATATGATTATAATTATGAGACTAAGTGATGATTAATTGTCTTATCTGTATAATAGAGTTTAGGAGTGTGGATAAAAACGTTCCAATTTAAAGGGGTCAGCTTAAAAGATAAGCTGTGGTGTCGGGCCGTCAGGTAGAACGGAACCCGTCCTAATATGGAATTAAAGAATATAAAATGTGAATTATGTGCGATTGAATGAAATGAATGAGTAAATAAAGTATTTCGTCCTAAGTGACGTGTTGCTTGGTAAAGATAATGAGAAGCGTAATCGAAACGCTGAACGTCGGGCCGTCAGGCTGAACGTGACCCGGTATGCGTAAAAGAGGATAAAGAATAAAGAAGGATAAATTCTATGATCAGACCTACATCGTTATGTGACTGTATATGTGTGATTGCTTGACTATGTGCATGACTATGTGTTCTGTGTCAATTTTGTGAATTTTAAAGGAATTACGTGATTTAAATAAAGGTTTAATTAACTTTCATGCATTTTTATAAAATCATCCGAGTAAGATAAAAACATGGGATTTGTTCTGTGATCTTCGTAATGGTCCTAGAGAATTTTTAAAAATTATGAGTGAATTTAATTGTTGGTCTTTGCATTTTTAAATTGATTTTATGAGAAAAATGTATTTATTAAAGCAAGTTTGCGAAATTCATATAAAATCAACCGTTCGCTCAAAAATTCATTATGAGTAATGGTTAAAAAGCTAATTTCAAGGCCTACGTATTAAAATTGTCATTTTCAATAATCCTCGACTTCCCGAGAGAGATATATTTTATATTTGAATTTTGTTGTATTTGAGTAAAAAGAAAAGGAATGAGTGAGCTAAAAAGAGAGTTAGTAAATTACTAAATTGCTCTTGTTTCTAAGTGGTATATATAACCCACTTTCCTTTCTTTTCTTTCTTTTGTGCACTCACTTTCTCTTCTCTCCCTTCTCTCTTTCTCTCCCGAACTCTCTCTCACTCTCACTCTCTCTCGGCAACTCTCTCTCTCTCTCTCTCTCTCTCTCTCTCTCTCTCTCTCTTATTCCTCTTGGTATATTGTCTCTCCCTCTCTAATTCTTTGAAACACTCTATGAATCTTCATCCTTATTCCATACAAGAGCTTTAATTCGTGTGCATGTGTGTGATTAAGCTTGCATGTCGATGTGTGTGTGTTGTGTGTGCTCGGTGTGTGTGTTCACCCGATAACCACATGGTTCTTCTTGTTGTTGATTGATGTCATCTTGTTTAAGCTTGATTCTTTGCAAACAAATGATTGAAAAAATGTTCATGTTAGTTATTTTGCGTAATTGACGGAAATCGGGAGTTTAGTGGTTGGACACCCTCGAATGAGGGCACCACCGTGAAGCCACCGCCACCGGTGATGAACTCCGGTGAACCGGTGGTGAGTTATGATGTGTAAACTGAACTCTAGACTAAATACACTCTAATTTTAGTGGTTGCATGTGGTTTTTTTCTATATAGCCGAATGGGTTTTTGTTTTTAAAGAGATCAAGTTGATTTTTGACAATGAAATCGATGATGAATAGTTGTTCATAGAAAGTATAGAATAAATACAATTGATTTGTGATTTATAAACTTGAGATGATGCATGCATGTTGTGATTTAGGTGAAATTCGAATTCTTGGATTTGTGTTAAGAGATTTAGTTGGTTTAATCTATGAAAATGAGTGTTTGATATAGTGTAGAGTTGAATTTGGATTATATGTGAGCATGTATGTATGTTTTGGTTCGAATGGTTGTTGATAAGAAAAGGAATTTGATTTTTTTGTGAGTTAATTTTGGTAAAAACTAATTTTATAAGGCCTAAAAGTGATTGCATGCTAGTTTTAAAGAAGATCAAGATGTGCATGCCATTTGTTTGTCCTTGAGTTGTAAATTTGAGTCTTGCCGAATGGAAATTGGTTTAAAAAGGGATTAGTTTGATGAATAAGAGGATGCATGTTGATGATTAAGATGAAGTTGCTAAGTAATGCATGGTTGGGTGATGTAATGGATAGAATGATTTAGTAAGGGATTAAAATAAGTGGAAATGTGGTATATAACTTTGCATGTCAAATTGATTCTTGCATGTTTGATTTATGGAAAAACCTGAATGGGTCTTAGTAGTAAAAAGGAGGAACTAAGTAGGTTCTTTCCAATTATCTTAATGACTAGTGAGAAATTGATTGCATGATAAAGATTGGATGGTTTTTATGATCGAATTTTAATAATTAAAAGAAAGTGTTAATTTGGAATCTTAATATAATTAGGATTCGGATTTTTGATTAAAAAAGGATAAGTTTAAGTGCTAAATGACCCTTGTGAATTGCATTAGTTGTGTTTGATTATATGAGGTTGAAATTGAGTATACTTGGTTGTGTTTTGTATGTATGGTTCGAATTAAGGAATGAAGGAAAAAAGGAAATTAAATCGTTTATTATTAAGAGTTATAAGTGATAGCTATGGTCGTAAAAAGAGCTATATTAGTGTAATTGAAAAATAGCCAAGGTTGAGCGAATACGCTTTGGTTTTTAAGTGTATAAGGATATAAAAGTTACGAAAAAGAGATATGCTATGTGCTTACATGTATAAGCTATATTCGTATGCTTGAGTCAAAGATATAGTCGAGTTATCGTTTAGAGTGATCGTTCCGGGAACGAGAGTTGAGAATCAGATTAAGATTTTGGTTTTATTGTAGATTTGAAGCGTGAGGGCATTCAGGCTAGGAAAGGAAAGGATTTACTAGGTGGCAGTAGTTCAACCTTCAGGAAAGCAAATTCAGGCAAGTAACTCTGATTACTTGTGTAAATGGTTATAAAGAGAATGTTGTTCATACCATGTAGAGTATTGAACTGTTTAAGTATGAAACCCTTGCTTTATGAAACCCTGATATTGATTTAAAGTACCCTTGTTCTTGATAATCTGTTATTGACGAGCCTATTGATTTCACCCTTTGATAATATGTCCTTTCTGTTCAAGTTACCTATTAAGCCATGAATTATATTGAACCTTTTGATTATCCTTGTTAATACTGTTTAATGATACCCTGTTTCTCTTGATCACCCTATTGATCCCTAAACAAATGTTGATCCTTCTAATTTAGTACCTTGTTATCCCTGATACAGAATTCTTATGAATTGTTCCTTGCGTATCCTTGAATCACTCCCTGAACTTTGCTTCCTTAAAATCTGATTTGAGAATGAGTTTCGACTTGAAAGAGTCCGAATGATTTCAAATGCTTGGTAATGATAAAAATGGATTTTAGAAAACCTATTTGTTTTTCCAACTCAAGGTTTTCCAAATGAATTCCTGATGGATTGGATTGGGACGTAAGAGGCTAGTGGGACTAGTCCGGTCATGGTAAGAGGCTAGCAGGGCTAGTCCAACTTAAGGCTGAAATTATGTCGATTGGTACCTTAAAGACCGGAATGGAGGTCGATACGGGCTGATCACCCGTATATAATGAAATGGAAAGATAAAGTGATCCAATCAAGGGTTCTAAGTGATTATTTAAAAAGGGGAACTGAAACTTTTGTTTAGTAAACTGATTTTGAAAATGAAAATGGTTTATATTGCTTTGAAAAGAGTTGATTATGTTATTGTGGAGCTTAAAGCTCGAGAACCTTGATTTTTTAAATTGCTGATCATATAACTGATTCTATATCTTGAATATTGTTGCTTTCCTCTATCGAAAGATCTATTTTGATCCTTTAATGATTTGTGATGAATGTCGGCTTTCGTCCTACTTTGAGCCTTGTTCCTTGAAAGCCCCACACTTTTCTTCAGAAACCTTTCCTTAACCCAAAAGATGGAAATCTGCCACCTAGATTTTTATTATTTTAAAATCAGAAAAATAGTTTATTTAAATATTTTAAATTTAGAAAATTATTTTAATTATTTATTTATTCAAAAATAAATCGAAACTATTTTATTAATTAATTTTTAAATATTTTAATTATTCAATTAATTTATTATTAATTGATTAATTAATTTAAATTATTTTAATTAATTTTAATTAAGTTAATAATTAAATTTAATTAGTTATTTTTGATTTAAAAATTCTGAAAATTAATTTTGAGCTTTAAAATATTATTTAAAATTATTTTCAAGGCTCGATAAAATATTATAAAATTATTTTAAAGTCAGGTTTGGGTGTTCGAACTCTATTATCTAATTATAAAATAATTCGGAGTTCCGTTTTAAATCCGAAAAAATGTTCAAAAATTCGTATTAAATACGTGAAAAATCATTTTGACCTCGAATCTTCTTTGAAAAATTATTCTGATCAAATATCTTATGTGCTATATGATACGTGCTATCTGATCAATATGTTATATGCCTATGTAGTTACTGTTCGACGGTTTAGTTGTAACTTTCAATCCGTAAATCGAATTTGGGTAAACGAAGGGTAGATAAAAGCTTATGACGTCTATGTGATGATTAGAATAATATAAGATTGAGTATTTGTTTTGTATATGTTGTGCACTTGATGATTACATGAACAAAACATCTTGATAGATTTTACTTAGTAAAATAATGTAGCACTCGACGGATAAGATTTAAAGTCCCGACGGATGACTCAATATAGTCCCGACGGATGATGACTTATTATCCGTCGAATGAGTAGCTTATGTAATAATAAGTATGAAGCACATTTTTGTATACACATTATTTAGAATCTGTAGTAGTACTTGAGTCATGTTGACTTTAGTTAGATATGCAGAATAGGTTGATTAATTGTATATAGATGATGTCTTGTAATTCTGCATAAGTGAAATAAAGTCTAGTGCCTGACTACTACCCGATGGATGAACAAACAATGAATTCGATGGATGATCAACAACCCGACGGATGATCAATAACTCGACGGATGATCAATAACCCAACGGATAAAGAATTCAAATATCTGTTGATAGTGACAACTCAGTCACATGCGTCGAGTGGATGTAAATGGAATGTGGTAGCCTATTCAACTGGGTTTTCGAGAACAAAGAAGCATTTCCATTTCCATGCTATTATGAAGATATTCAAAGATGCTGGAATAGAGTAATGAAGTACCATTGTAATAGACTAGATAATTTTGTTTTATTATCCTGTCTCATTACTTTGTAATCTTGGTCATATATAAACCAAGAAGTAGCAACTAAGGAACGATCGAATCTAAGAAACAAGTAGAGAAACATTTGTAAGCAGAATCCTTAGCATTTCTCTGTATTCTTAGTTGTTCAATTCTTGTAAGCAGTTGTGAGCATTTTGCACACAGGGTTCTCTCGATATATAATATATATCTCTGGTGGAATCATTCAAATCCACCAGAAAGTTTTTAAAGACTCTTGTTTTTAATTACTTGTGTTTTGATTTACTTAAGTAACTATTCCACATTGTGCTAATCAATTCACACTTATATAAATATTCGAGTTAGAACATTTTTATTTCAAGAAAAAGTTTCAAGAATTCCATTCAACCCTCCTTTTGTAATTCTTGTCATATTGTTAAGGGACTAACAATTGGTATCAGAGCAAGCTCTTAATTTACAAAGAGTTTAAAGATCAAAACAATACAACAAGATGAACAAGAAGGATGTTGGAGTCAAGATCCCTTTTCTAGATAAAGATAATTACCATCATTGGAAGGTAAAGATGCATCTTCATTTGCTTTCTCAAGATGAGGCCTATGTTGACTGCATAGAAAGAGGCCCTCATGTTCCAATGAGAGTTGCAACAGGAAACGAGCCATCAGTCCTCAAGCCAAGGCATGAATGGTCTGATCCTGACATTGAACAAGTCAGGAAGGATAAAAAGGCCATGAATATCCTGTTTAATGGAGTTGATGGAGATATGTTTGACAACATTATCAACTGCAAAACTGCCAAGGATATTTGGGATACAATACAGATCATATATGATGGCACTAAGCAAGTTAGAGAAAACAAGATGCAGCTCCTGATTCAGCAATATGAGCACTTTCATAATGAAGAAAGTGAGTCTATCATTGACATTTTTAGTAGGTTCCAAAAACTACTAAATGCTCTTAAGTTACATGGCAGGGTCTATCAGACAAAAGACTCCAATCTGAAATTCCTTAGATCTCTTCCAAAGGAATGGAAACCAATGACAGTCTCATTAAGAAACTCACAAGATTATAAGGAGTTTACTTTGGAAAGACTATATGGCATCCTGAAAACTTATGAGCTTGAAATAGAGCAAGATGAGAGGATGGAGAGAGGAAAGAAGAAAGGAGGATCCATTGCACTAGTTGCTGAGTTGGAAAAAGAGATGGAAGTGAAGATGAAAGCTGTTGAGTCAACTTCAAGGGTCTGTGAAAGCAAGGGTAAGGGGCTTACAGTTGAAAATGAAGATTCTTTGAGCCAAGATGACATGGAGGATAGTGATGAATACCTAGCATTTCTTTCCAGGAGATTTGCCAAGTTCAAGTTCAAGAAGAACTTTGGAGCAGCCAAGCCAAATAGAAACATGGTGGATAAATCAAAATTCAAATGTTTCAAATGTGGCTTGGTAGGGAATTTTGGCAGTGACTGTAGGAAGTCAGATTCTAGTAAGAAAAAGTTTGAGCCTGTGGATTATAAGCAAAAATACTTTGAACTGCTCAAACAGAAGGAAAGGGCTTTCATAACACAGGAAAATGATGGGGCAACAGATGGTCTGGATGAAGATGAAGATGTCAACTATGTTAATCTAGCCCTAATGGCCAATTCTGATGAGACAGAAATAAGTTCTTCAAGTAATCAGGTAATTACTACAAACCTTGCACATTTATCTAAAGCTGAGTGTAATGATGCCAGAAATGACATGTCTACAGAGTTATATCATTTGCGTGTTACACTTAAGTCTCTTACTAAATAAAATGCTAAAATCAAAGAAAACAATTTGTTTTTGAGTGAGAGAAATAATGTGCTTGAGTCTCAGTTTATTGATTTTGAAAAGTTAAGAATTGAGTGTAAAATTGCCAAGGAGGAATTAACTGAATCCTTGAAGAAAGAAGAAATTTAAAGAAACAGCTCGAGCGTGAACAAGAGGTGATTAAGGCATGGAAAACATCCAGGGATGTCCATGCTCAAATCACCAAAGTTCAAGGAATTGAGTCTTTCTGTGATGAAGCCTGGAAAAGGAACAAAGAGAAACTGGAACCAAATTTGGTAGATGGAGTGCTAACAAATGTAGACTCGAAGGATGATGAGGATCATCCGTCGGATAACAAAAAGGGTTATCCGTCAAATGATAAAAATCCTCATCCGTCAGCTGTGAGCAAGCCTATCAGTAAAGCCATACTTGTTAAGCTTAATGAGAAGTATGGGTCTGTTTCCAAGAACTTTGTTTCAAGAGAACCGAGTCAAGTTAGGAAAGGGAAAAAGGCTAATATTGGTCACATGACTATCAAACAGTTAAGTGACAGACTTGAAAAGATAGAGGTAAAAACAGAGACTAAAAAGAAAAACAATAGAAATGGTAAAGTATGGATTAACAAACACAATAACTACACACCTGACAAATATGCTCCTAGAAAAATTTATGTCAAGTGTGGTAGTGTAAATCATCTATCTGTTAATTGCAAAACTGCCATGCCTACTTCCATGTCAGTGTCACCTCACTTTCCAAACATGAATGCCATGTCTCTCATGCCTATGAATGTTATGTCCTCACATAATATGAATGCACAGTTTGCTAACATGCCATTTGTACCTAATCCTTATTATGCTGCATTCAGTATGCCACAAATGCCATTTAGCATGCCATACTGGAATAACATGTTTACTAATAGCATGCCATTCCCTGTTAATAATAATATGCATGATAATTCTGTTGTAATGAATGGTTTCAAAGGCCCAACTCAAATGACCAAGGATGAATCTAATATCCCCAAGTCAAATGAGATAAATCCTAAGAAACAGAAAAAGAAGACTAACAAGGCAGGACCCAAGGAAACTTGGGTACCAAAATCAACTTGATTTGATTTTGATGTGTGCAGGGAAACAGAAAGAATCTTTGGTACTTGGATAGTGGTTGTTGAAGACACATGACTGGTGATTCTACCCTGCTCACAGAGTTTAAGGAAAGAGCTGGCCCAAGTATTACTTTTGGAGATGATAGCAAGGGTTATACTGTGGGATATGGCTTGATTTCAAAGGACTATATCATCATTGAGGAGGTTGCCTTAGTGGATGGTCTCAAACACAATTTGTTGAGCATCAGCCAGCTTTGTGACAAAGGCAACTCAGTAACCCTCAACTCAGAAGCCTGTGTTGTGACTAATAAAAGAAGCAACAAAGTGGTTCTCACTGGTGTGTGAAAAGGAAATGCATACCTAGCTGATTTTAACTCATCTAATGCAGAATCTGTTACTTGCCTTTTAAGTAAAGCGAGTCAGGATGAAAGTTGGCTATGGCACAAGAAGCTATCCCATTTAAACTTCAAGACCATGAATGAGCTAGTAAAGAAAGAATTGGTTAGAGGCATTCCTCTAGTGGAGTTTTCCAAGGATGGACTGTGTGATGCATGCCAAAAAGGGAAGCAGATTAGAGCATCATTCAGGAAGAAACTTGATTCAACAATTGAAGAACCTTTGCAACTGCTACACATGGATTTGTTTGGACTAGTCAATGTGTTGTCCATCTCAAGAAAAAGATTCTGCCTAGTAATTGTAGATGATTTCTCAAAGTTCTCTTGAACATTTTTCCTAAAGTCTAAAGATAAGGCTAGTGAAATCATCATCAATCACATAAGGCAAGTCAATAATCATCCTGATTTCAAGGTTAGAAGAATCAGGAGTGACAATGGAACTGAGTTCAAGAATTCTATCAAGAGAGCATTGTGTGAGGAAAATGGGATTCTGCATGAGTTTTCAGCAGCAAGAACTCCATAACAGAATGGAGTAGTGGAAAGAAAGAACAGATCACTTATTGAAGCTGCAAGGACTATGCTTGAAGAATCTAAACTGTCAACATATTTCTGGGCTGAAGCTGTTAATACTGCATGCTACACTCAGAATATTTCTCTGGTTAATCAAGCAAGATGCATGAGTTCATATCAATTGTTCAAGAATAAGAAGCCAACTCTAAATTTTCTTCATGTCTTTGGCTGCAAGTGCTATATTCTGAGAAATCAAACTGATCAAAATGGAAAGTGTAAGAACCCTGATTTTTGTAATATTTTAAAACTTCTGTGAAAAGTAACTTGAGCTAATTAAGTAATACGTATGGGGATCATCATTAAATGAATAGTGGAATTTTGAGAATCCGAGATCATATTCTTGTTTATCGAGGAAAATAAGTGAATGTAAAAGCCGACGGAATTCGAAGATTCACAATTATACTACGTGTTTTCGTATCCGTAAAGAATGGCGTAGAACCGGGAATACTACGTGAAATAAATAATATATCAAGGTATTTCTATGATCAAGAGAAGGAATGGAATTGGTTATAGGATTATAAGCGATAAAAGAAATCGCTACGAAACAAGTCGTTATACGTGGAAACTATCGGAATGGAACGACGATTGCATTTACGATAAATAAACGAATGAGAAATTAAATCCCATGCAAGTTGGCCATGCATAACCAAGTACTATCTAGTAGTTAGGAGTGTAACTAGATAATTAGAAGCTAACTAGAATAGTTAGTGGAATAGTGTTGAATAGTGATGGGAGACAAATAAGTACACAAGCCATACTTCTCCCTTTTCTCACTTCACCACACAATCAAACCAACCCATACCTTTGCCAAATTATTGTCAAATCTGCTGCATACATCCCATATATTCATTATACACTCCCACACTTTAGCCACAAAAAAAAACAACCACTTTTCCCTCACTTAAAGCTCTCCCATTTTTCATTCCAGCAGTTCGGATTTTCTGAGCAAGGGAGAAAGAAAAATTCATAACTCAAAATATACTCATTCAAATATCATGAAATTTTTACCATAGCTTCTCTATATCATGGGTAAGCTTCGTACCAAATTTCAGCCTCAAATTAATATCTTTCAATTTTATAAAAATGTTTGAATGAGGTGCTGAAAGGTAACTCCGAAATTTGAACTTGTTTCTTGGTTTTGTTTCTTAAGGATCTAGCCCTTCTAAGTGTTTTCTAAGAAAAACAAGCCTCAATAATCCTAGCACTAACCTTCCTAGTATCCAAGAAGGTATAACTTTCAACCCTTTAAGGTTTTATGGTTGGATTTAAGAGTTATGTTTGTTGTAGTGTTAAGATCCAAAGGATTGTGTTTGTTTGAGTTTGTATTGATTATGTTCTTGCTAAAGACTTGAGATGTTGAGTTGTAATCCATGTATGTGGTACTAGATAGAGCATATAAGGTTCTTGTGGGTGGATCTTGAGAAGTACTTGTATTTATGATGGTTATAGGTAGTGATTGTGTTAAGATCAAGTAGTAGAAATTGAGTTTTGGCATTCTTGCACTTGATCTGTTTTCTGCAAGACATTCGGCCATGAAAATGGTTAAAATTTGACAACTACTGGCCATGACTAGATAGATATTGTTTTATAGTCTCTATACATGTATAGATCATCATGAGGAGATTTACGGTTTAGGAGTTATGGTCGTTTTAGTGTAAAACATTTCTGCGATTAGCCAACTACACTTAAGTCCACTTGCATGGTGATTTTGAAGGACTTAAAATAATTTTGAGATTCTGGAAAAATTATTAAAAATGGATATGACAGTAGAGAAGACTGTCCAAAAAGAATCTTGGGAAAATATTAATTTTTCGATTTTATAAAAATATTTTGGTAAAGCGAGCGCAAGCGAGAAACGCATAAAAACCTAGTTTTGACGAACATTTTCTCACGTTCGAGCTTAAAACTCGAAATGGACTTTCTAAAGCGAACGATCGATTTCAAAACCCGTACATGTTATAAAGTGAGAATATAAGTGTTGAGAATGTGACGATCGGAGATTCGTTATACTTGAGTAGTTGCGAAAGTTGCTTAATAAAAGCGAGACGTTAATCGGGTACTAACTTAGACCGTTGGTTTTTGTTTATAGATCGCCAACCAAACACCAGAGACCATACCACTTCGATTACTCGAGGCAAGTTTTCGAAACCCTATCTCATACTATCCATGCTATATATATACTGTTGTGATATTGATGCCATGATTTACAGTTCAAATATATATATGCTTGTCTATGATATCCATGCATACGAATTATGCGATCGTTTACGAAAACAAATTTCGTTTTACACGAGTATGAGAAGTTGAAACGTATTTCAAATATAATATATGATAATGGGAGTTGAAGATATTTTAATAATGATTTAATTCCGGAGAGAGCCGGACGCGAAAGATTTCTATTTCGATAAACAAAGTACGTTCGTGTAATATATATATCAAGCGAACGATTGAGATTTTGACTTAAACTTCGAGAAATATTGGTTTATTCATTTAAGGGACACCCTTACTTGATTGATTATTTTATAAAGCGATATTTAAGGGATTATTAAATATCCAGAAAGTATTTAAAAATATACTGAATAGTTTATAAATAATTTCACGTTATTTAATAAAGATTTAACTATTCAAAGAGTAATTATAGGATACCAAATCATGTTTTGATTATTTGATTAAGGTGTCTCCATTCGTTGGACCTTATTCACAAAATATTTTGTATTTAAGGTTTTTATTAATTCATTGAACCTTAATTAGAAATACTTTGTACTTAAGATTTTATCAATTCATTAAATCCCTCTTATATAATTATGAGACCTTAGATATTTAATATCTTCGGACTTCTAAAAACTTATTTAAAAATAGACATAATTCCCAAAGGTACTTTCTAAATTATTCAAAACTCTTGAAAGAGATTAATCATTTGAAACGTATCAAAACCTTAGGGAACTTAGTCTAGAAGCATAAGAGTTTTGCTTCCTCGTTCCATAAAGAACAAGTGAGTAATATATGTGTCACCCTACTACAAATAGGGATTTGAAAATGATTTTAAATTCAAAACTCCGACAACGCCCAAAGATCAATTGAGTTAAAAGTGATGAATAAATCATCTTATTTAGAGGTCAACTTTTAACGACCTATTCCTTCAAAAAAGGATTTTGAGCAAAAGATATAATTGTTTTGGGACTGGAATGTGGCATGCCCGGCACAGAGTGGTGTCGGGCAGTGACCAAGCGCGGAGTGGCGCATTATGCAAGCGTGGAGTGGCGCATTGTACGGTTATATGGTCTATGTGACCATTGACTTTCGGACTTGCACGACAATGGGAAACCACCGTGTAGTGTCTTGATGAGCCCAAAGGTGGCTAGGTTTGTATTCCTTCTACTAGTAGAGAAAATTTCGTATTCGGCTGATCACCGATACGTGGTTTATTCCAGTATAGTCCCTTTCTTCCATTTTGGAAAAACTGTTGTGAAATATACAACAGAGAGCCGATAAGGCTGAGTTTTAAACAAGGATATTGATGAATATATATCAAATCCATTTGAGAAATCTGCCGATAAGGCTGAGTTTAAATAAGGATGTTGATGATTATATATCAAATCCATTTGTGAAATCTGCCGATAAGGCTGAGTTTTAAATTGGGATGTTGACGAATATATATCACACCCATATGAGAATCTTGGTTCGAGTAACATCTTGAGATTTTGAAATAAAATGAGTACGAGTATAAAATGATTTTGAGAAAGAGATGAATACAAGTATTCATTGGATATACTATTATAGTTGATTTTGAGAATATTATAAATTTGATAAGCATATAAACTTTCAGAATGCTTTGGAGATACAAAGTATAATTATTGGTTTTATTTATCCTTACATACTTAAATATGGGGATATATACCTTGCTGAGCTTTAATGCTCACCCTTGCTTTTATATATCATATCACAACAGACTACCAGCATGGATCAGACCAGGACTGCTGTCCTTAGGCGGGTAAGGAACGCTCGTGAGTTTCGTAGGCTTTTTGTGCGCCAGCCCCGTCAGGTAGATAAGTGGAAATGATTTATTTGATAATGTTTCCAAGCATATAACCTGTGTGTATGTGAGTTTGAATAAAAGGTCGAGTAATATTATGAAAAGAGAATTATTTAATTAATAAGTGATCGTAACGACCCGAATTCACGACCTTGGATTTGGGGGTGTTACAGAAATGGTATCAGAGCCAAAGGTTATAAGTCTTGGAAACAGTAAAAGTAAAATGGGTAGATTGAGGATCTAAAAGTTAACAAGAACTTTCATCGAGTTCGTAGTCGGATTACTATGGAGTAGTCGCGACGGTAGTACCCAAGGGGACCTTAGCCTTAAGAGTTGAGGCATTGGTTGAATTATTAACAGTCTATTGAAAAGCCAACATTAAGGGAAGAGAATGAGTTGTAGCACTCAGAGAAAAGATTTCTAAGAGTTATATGCGAAAGAGAGTCTATTGGTTAAGCCGATAGAGTTTGTTGATGGGCTACCAGGAGTTATGTTGAAGTGTTTATGTGAAGTGTTATACGGAAATTGATGGAATCGTTTAAGATCGACAGAATGAGGAAAGGAGAAAATTGTACATGATTCTTTTATAATGTTGATATCGAAATGGAGCTAAGTCTCCGGAGAAAGCGGGATGAAGACGATACCCCAATACCATGGGTTGATTGGAAAACCCGAGTCTTGCCACTCATAGCTCTTTATAGAGTGTCCTTGAGGAGACATATTAGGCAAGAATCAAGATGCTTAATTCTTTTACTATTAAGGTTATTACGTTACCTGAATTGGTTGAAAGTATTGTTCCGATAATAAGGGTTCAATACATGACGAACATCGATTCTACCAAGAAGGGTATTCGCTATACCATTGAGGAATCTATGTCCTATAAGGAAGATTTTAGCATGTCCCAAGATGAGAATGCTATGCGATAATACGAAATCATTTCATCCGTTAAGCCATTATGGTTCGGCACGGAAAGCGAGAATCGACAGAATAATTTTTGAAAAGTTTCATGCTCCTGCAATCAACGCAGCAAGCTCCGAACTACTAGAGGGGAAGACCAATAAGTCTGGCGCAGAATTCCAAGAGTAGGATGTCACTAGGAGCTACGTGTATATTCTCGACAGGATGTCGTCTTTTGTTAATGCATCAAATCAGGTGCGTGGGCACAACGTTGCGAGTAACTAAAGAGGAATGAAGAATGTATTTGTGACAAAGCGAGTTATTAAGCGACTTTAACATAATGAGTAGAGACGTGAATAATGTTATATTGGTGATCTTTTATATTAGCATCAAGATGCCACCCCGACATATTTGGAAACTAGAGCAAACCCTGCTGAATTGGTAAACCAAAATAACCAAGAACACGAGGAAGTCGAATATAATGAATTCGGCTTAGAGTATTACAATGAAGAAGAAACTATGGATACTAACGAGGGGGAAGGCCAGAGAGGAAACCCCATGGACCAAATTATGAATCTTCTTCGAGAGAATTTAAATTGTCACCCTCAACCCAGGTGGATCATGTTCCAGTTACTAATGTCTTTAAGGCCTTTAAGTGGTTAAAACCCCCAGAAATTTCAAGGGACTGCTAACCTATTAAGGCTAGAGCTTGGCTGAAAGAAATGGAAAAAAGCTTTGAGATAGTGCTCATAGAAGAGACGCAAAAGACTGTGTTCACCAATTATATGTTAAAAGGAGAAGCAAATTATTAGTGGGAACCTAAAGGAACCCTGGAGACTGATGTGATAATCACATGGGGAAAAGTATTTTCTAGGTTTATGGAGGCTCAGATGGAGTTGAAGTTTCTAGAGATTAAGTAAGATAAGATGTCAGTGGCTGTGTACAAAGCCAAATTTATTGAACTGTCGAGATTCGTGCCGGAGTTTGTGAACAC
Organism: Apium graveolens; assembly: GCF_009905375.1. Taxonomy (NCBI): domain Eukaryota; kingdom Viridiplantae; phylum Streptophyta; class Magnoliopsida; order Apiales; family Apiaceae; genus Apium; species Apium graveolens. The sequence goes on from NC_133649.1 coordinate 41,372,451, forward strand.
GAAAGAGAAAAAGGCGAGGAGATTTCAGCAAGGGCTGAAACAATGGATTCAGGATCGAGTGTCATTACTTTAGATAACAGACTATGTGCAAAAAGGCCTCGATTGTAGAGGCAGAGAGTGAGCAAAGTCAAAAAGAGGAAGAGAGCAAGAAGAGGAGTTCGGAAGCCAAGGCGGCAGAGCGATAAACAGAAGTTTCCGATTAGGACTGAGAGGGGAGTGGTGTCCCAACCCGCAGTGGGTACCAGGTTCGCCACTACCGTAGCTGGCGGAAATAGCTTTAGCGAACCGGTAAGCAAGAGTATCGCCCAGGGAGGTGGTCAATATAAGACTACGTTTCATAACCAGTTTCGGTCACCCCTACCGGATCATAAGTCATGTGGGGAGAAACATCCCAGGGTATGTAATTGGGAAAATAGCTACTGAGGTGCTTTAATTGCAACCAACTAGGACATTATTCTAGCAACTGCCCCAACCCAGCTAGGGCGTGATAGCAGGTAACCTTTTACTCAATTTGGTTACTGCAAATATTCTGTTTAATTCTAAAGCAACTAAGTATTTTATATTGCGAGATTTTTGGCCAAGTTAAAACTTAATGTGATTCCAACGCGAGAATTATTGCGAATAGAAATAGTGAATCGAGAGGTTGTTCCAATTAATGAGATTCATCTAATCTGCAAGTGGGAACTAGGAGGGAAGGACTTTAAGTTGGACTTAATTCCTTTCAGGCTGAGAGAATTTGGTGTGGTCTTAAAAATGGATTGGTTGTCGAGCAATGGTGCTCAGATTGATTATAAAGGAAAGAAAGTTAAAATCTGAATGCCTAACGGCAAGAAAATTGTGATTAAGGGTCAGCGTCAGACCCAGAAATTTTTTAATATTGCTCAAGCAAAGCAATTATTAAGGAAAGATAGCAAAGCGTATTTAGCATACGTGGCGGGTACCAAGAGAGAAGCCCCGATGTATGTGACATACCAGTTGTTCACGAGTTTGAGGATGTGTTTTCCAAAGACCTTTCGGGATTATCACCTGACCGAGAGATAGAGTTCGCTATCGAATTAGCATCAGGAACGACATCAGTTTCAAAAAGCCCCATATAGGCTAGCCCCGGTTGAAATGAAAGAATTGACTTCACAGTTGCAAGAACTGTTGAATAAAGGAATGATGAGACCTAATGTGTCACCATGAGGCACACCAATGTTGTTTGTCAAAAAGAAGGACGGTAGTACGCGATTGTGCACATAGTATAGGGAACTGAATAAGCTGACTATTAAGAACAGATACCCTATCTCTAGAATTGACGATTCGTTTGACCAACTTGAAGGAGTGGTACACTTTTTGAAAATCGATCTAAGAATGGGATATCACCAACTGAAGATTAAAACAGGGGACAAATACCGTATTTCGCACGAGGTATGGACATTATGAGTTCTTGGTGACGTCGTTCGGGCTAAAGAATGCCCCAGTAGCTTTCATGGACTTTGTGAATCGAGTGTTTAAAAATTATTTGGACGTGTGCGTCATTATTTTTTTATTGATAATATTTTAGTCTATTCTAAAACGGAAGAAGAACATGCGGAGTATCTGAGGATAGTGGTAGAAGCATTGAGAAGAGAAAAGTTGTTTGCCAAATTCTCAAGGTACAAATTCTGGCAAAATGAAGTTCAGATCTTAGGACAATTGATGAGCAGTGAAGGAGTGTTAGTTGACCCTACCAATGTTGAGGCAGTATTCCAATGAGAAAGAATAACCACACCTACGGAAGTAGGAACTTTTTGGGAATTAACCAGTTTTATGAGAGGTTCGTACGGGATTTTGCTAAGATATCAGGACCTTTGATTAGGCCTACTTGCAAAACGGAAAAGGTTGTGTGGAATGAAAAATGTGAGGAAAGTTTTCAGGAATTGAAAAGAAGTTTGGTATCAGCCCTCGTGCTGGCATTGCCCGATGGAAAGGGTGATTTTGTGATCTATAGTGATGCGTCACATAAAGGATTATGATGCATGCTCATGTGGCATGGGAAAATGGTTGCTTATGCCTCACGACAGCTGAAGGAATATGAAGTAAGATACCCTACTCATGAATTAGAATTAGCAGTAATAGTTTTGCTTTGAAAAATTGGAGACAATATCCATACAGAGAAAATTGTGAGATCTACACTGACCATAAGAGCCTTAAGTATATATTTACTCAGAAAGAACTCAACAGGAGACAGAGGAGATGGTTAGAGTTAATGAAAGACTATGTCGGTGAGATTTTATATCACTCAGGGAAGGCCAATGTGGTGGCCGATGCCCTTAGTAGTAAAGAGAGACTCAAGATGTTGACAACGCCGGAGGAACTAGTGAGAGAACTCGAGGAGATGGAGATAGAGGTGAAGTCACTGGTAAAGGGACTGATGGACTAATTGAGATCAAATTAGAACTGGAATTGTTAGAAAAGATGGGACATTATCAGGAAGAGAAGACGAATGAAGAGCGAGAATCTTTGACTGAGAAGAAGTCAAATATGAGAAAGATGAGAAGGGAATTATGAGGTATGCGAACCGGATTTGGATTCCGAATGTTCGAGAATTAAAAGATGAAATTTTACGCGAAGGACATAATTCTAGATATTCAATTCATCCTGGAGGTACCAAGATGTACCGAGATCCAAAGAAATATTATTGATGACCCAACATGAAAAGAGACGTGGCCAATTGGGTCAGTACGTGTTTGACCTGTTAAAGAGTGAAGGTGGAACATCAGCGACCGAGGGGACTCCTACAACCCTTAGGAATTCCGATGTGAAAGTGGGAACAAATAGCCATGGATTCTGTGGTAGGATTTCCCCGAGCTAAGGCTAACCGTGATGCAATATGAGTAATTATATATCGACTGACCAAGTCAGCATACTTTCTTCCAATCAAGAAAACCTACATGGTGGATAGATTAGCAGAGCTATACATCAAGGAAATTGTGATAAGACATGGAGTCTCTGTAGCTATCGTATCTGACAGAGATCCCCGATTCAACTCCAGATTTTTTTGAGGAGCTTTCAGGAATGCTTATGAACCAAACTGAATGTGAGTATTGCATACCATCCCCAAACCGATGGACAAAGTGAGTGAATCATTCAGACATTGGAGTACATGTTGAGAAATTTTGTAATTGATTTTTAAGGTTATTGAGATGAACACCTATCTTTGATAGAGTTTGCCTACAATCATAGTTATCATGCGAGTATAGAAATGCCCCCACATGAGGCGCTGTATGGTCGGAGGTGCCATTCACCCTTGTACTGGGATGAAGTTGGTGAAAGAAAGTTACTAGGTCCCGACTTGGTGTAAAGAACGAGGGACATAGTTGAGTTGATCAGAGGATGCTTAGCGGCAGCCCAAGACCGACAACGTAAATATGCCGACTTAGCACGAAAAGACAGAGAGTATGAAGTGGGTGACCAGGTATTTTTGAAAGTGTCACCATGGGAAGGACTGATGAGATTTGGAAAGAAAGGGAAGTTGAGTTCCCGATATATGGGTCCTTTGAGATTTTGTGACAAATAGAACCGTGGCATACGAATTGGCTTTACCTCTAAACCTTGAACAGGTTCATAGTGTTTTTCATGTGCCAATGTTGAGAAAGTATAATGCGGATACCAAGAATATAGTGAAATATGAGTAAGTACTAGATCTGTCCTACATTGAGCAACCAGTTGAAATCATTGGTTGAAAAGAGCAAGTACTCAGGGACAAGAGTGTCAAGCTATTCAGATTCTTATTGAGACAGTCCCAAGGTCGAGGAGTCGACTTGGGAATTAGAGAGCCACCTGCGAGAAAGGTACCCCCATCTATTTGTGAGTTGATTCCGGGACGGAATCCTTTTAAGGGGGGAGACTGTAAGAACCCTGATTTTTGTAATATTTTAAAACTTCTGTGAAAAGTAACTTGAGCTAATTAAGTAATACGTATGGGGATCATCATTAAATGAATAGTGGAATTTTGAGAATCCGAGATCATATTCTTGTTTATCGAGGAAAATAAGTGAATGTAAAAGCCGACGGAATTCGAAGATTCACAATTATACTACGTGTTTTCGTATCCGTAAAGAATGGCGTAGAACCGGGAATACTACGTGAAATAAATAATATATCAAGGTATTTCTATGATCAAGAGAAGGAATGGAATTGGTTATAGGATTATAAGCGATAAAAGAAATCGCTACGAAACAAGTCGTTATACGTGGAAACTATCGGAATGGAACGACGATTGCATTTACGATAAATAAACGAATGAGAAATTAAATCCCATGCAAGTTGGCCATGCATAACCAAGTACTATCTAGTAGTTAGGAGTGTAACTAGATGATTAGAAGCTAACTAGAATAGTTAGTGGAATAGTGTTGAATAGTGATGGGAGACAAACAAGTACACAAGCCATACTTCTCCCTTTTCTCACTTCACCACACAATCAAACCAACCCATACCTTTGCCAAATTATTGTCAAATCTGCTGCATACATCCCATATATTCATTATACACTCCCACACTTTAGCCACAAAAGAAAACAACCACTTTTCCCTCACTTAAAGCTCTCCCATTTTTCATTCCAGCAGTTCGGATTTTCTGAGCAAGGGAGAAAGAAAAATTCATAACTCAAAATATACTCATTCAAATATCATGAAATGTTTACCATAGCTTCTCTATATCATGGGTAAGCTTCGTACCAAATTTCAGCCTCAAATTAATATTTTTCAATTTTATAAAAATGTTTGAATGAGGTGCTGAAAGGTAACTCCGAAATTTTAACTTGTTTCTTGGTTTTGTTTCTTAAGGATCTAGCCCTTCTAAGTGTTTTCTAAGAAAACCAAGCCTCAATAATCCTAGCACTAACCTTCCTAGTATCCAAGAAGGTATAACTTTCAACCCTTTAAGGTTTTATGGTTGGATTTAAGAGTTATGTTTGTTGTAGTGTTAAGATCCAAAGGATTGTGTTTGTTTGAGTTTGTATTGATTATGTTCTTGCTAAAGACTTGAGATGTTGAGTTGTAATCCATGTATGTGGTACTAGATAGAGCATATAAGGTTCATGTGGGTGGATCTTGAGAAGTACTTGTGTTTATGATGGTTATAGGTAGTGATTGTGTTAAGATCAAGTAGTAGAAATTGAGTTTGGGCATTCTTGCACTTGATCTGTTTTCTGCAAGACATTTGGCCATGAAAATAGTTAAAATTTGAAAACCACTGGCCATGACTAGATATATATTGTTTTATAGTTTCTATACATGTGTAGATCATCATGAGGAGATTTACGGTTTAGGAGTTATGGTCGTTTTAGTGTAAAACATTTCTGCGATTAGCCAACTGCACTTAAGTCCACTTGCATGGTGATTTTGAAGGACTTAAAATAATTTTGAGATTCTGGAAAAATTATGAAAAATGGATATGACAGTAGAGAAGACTGTCCAAAAAGAATCTTGGGAAAATATTAATTTTTTCGATTTTATAAAAATATTTTGGTAAAGCGAGCGCAAAACTACGATCAGGGTACATATGAGACACATGAGCAAGTTCGTGTGCCGGCATATTCACAGATTGTTTAATAAAGTACAACTTAAGGTTATTTGCCTCCTTTATTCTCTCCCTACACTCGTGAACTACTTGACCAATTCTTGAGCGCATGGGGGCTGAACTTCTGATCATCTGAACTACTACAAGGCAGTCAGATTCAATGGTAACCATAGTCCATCCCATATGTTGCATCCAGCTTAAGGCCTCTTTAATTGCTAACGCTTCGGCCAATGAAGGATGCAAGACTTCTGAGTAAAGTTTGGTCCTAGCTTGAAGCATATAACCACCCTGAGCACGAGCAACAATGCCTATACCTGTACAACCCTTATCTTTGAAGATTGCTGCATCAACGGTGATCTTTACTTCATGATGTTGTGGTTTAACCCAGCAGATGGCACCATCTCCTAACAGAGGAGGCTGAAGAGGTGCAACAAAGAATCGACGCTGAGCTCCTGTCCACTGTGAAAGATACTCCCACGCTTTAGCAACAACTCGCAATGGTGTCCAACGTTTTTTATTCCATACCCAATCGTTCCTCGATCTCCAGATAGAGCAACACAAGGTGACAATTTTTGCTCTGACCTCTGGTGATTGTCCTGTTAAAGCTTGCTCCAACCAATCTGCAAAATTCACGCTGTTACTCATAATCAAATTTGGAGCAAATACCTGCCAACACATAGCTGCAAATCTGCACTGTACTAGAACAAGTTTTATGGACTCCTCTTGTTCATTACACATTGGGCAAGAATTATCAATTGGCACATGTTTACTTTGTAGCTGAGTTTTGGTTGGAAGACATCGATTAAGAGCTCGCCATATGACACTAAGGACCTTTGGAGGGACCTTTATGTTCCATAACATCTTTCAAACTGCCATATTAGCCTCCCCATTCCAGTCAGTTTTTTGCCGTTGAAGCAACTTGTAAGCACTCCTAACTGAATAGTGTCCAGAATGTTCGAGATCCCAGCATAAAATATCCATGTCAAGGTCGGCTTCTACAATAGTGTTGATGATGCATTGTTGATCTCTTTCAACAAAAATATCTCGGATAACCTCCAGATCCCATTCTTTGGTACCAGTACAAAATAATGAAGCCACTTTCTGGTTTATTATTGAAGGCGACTCAGTAATAATATATCGATTATCCACACTGACTAACCAAGGTTGTTGCAGAATAGAGATAGACTCCCCAGTACCAATACGTCAACTCGACCCCGCAGTCCTGACATTCCTAGATTGGAGAATTAACTTGCTCAAATTTCATGTGTTTGGATCATAAGTTGATTGAATTCATGTAGCGAAGAGATATAACAAATAATTGCATGTTTTTAATTTTATCGAGGATTTGCGCCTTTGATTTTACAGCTTTGTTCTTACAGGTTAGATTTCTTTTTTTCTTTTCCCTCAGTCAATTTGGCCAGTTTGACTTCTTCAATAAAAACCCTGAAGAACATTTGACGAAAAGAGGTAAAAAAAGTACTAACTTCTACGGAAATGAGACTGTTGGTTGGCCGGTTGTACATCGACGATGAGATTGTTTTTTCGGTTGTAAATGGATGTTCTCTTTCAAATTTCTTCAATATTTACACTCAAGTACATATGTAGTCCCTGTTACTAAATTTGTGGGATGTTTTAGTTAAAATCGGTTCTAACCATATATAAAAAAAACAGTTTTAACTGCATCATCGGCTTGATACTTAACAACTATCCTTTACTAGTCTTTAGTACCAAGGAGAAAATTTGCAATTATAGCCATTGTGTCTCTAAGCTTCAAGAGTGTTGTCCATACTAACTTTTAGGAAAGGTGCTTCGTCAGTAAACAGGATCTAGGCTTTGGGCATATGCTGGAGTTGCATTATTGTGTTGGGACTAGTAAGATAAGGTGTAATAGTTTCACTTTTCGGGAATGCTCACAACTGAACTTTGTCTGGGGGCGGCCTATCCTGGTAGGTTCCCTGGGAAATTTTCAGTAGACGTCTTTTTTGAATTTGTGTGTTTCCTGATTAATAAATGAAGTTTTCTAATTCGGAGAGATTCATGTATCAAGGTTAAACGACCATTTTAACACGAGAATAGGGGTGTAATGTTCAATATAACAATATGTAAAAAAAGTTCAGCAATGCACCATAAACCTACTTCAAAAATGTGTTTGAACATCGGATTCTTGGGTACGGGCAATCGAGTGTACGTGTCTCCTCTAAACTCACATAGGTTAAGTGTTTTCTGAACTAAGATTTGTAGAAACTCACAAGTTCAGGTATCTCCTCCCCACGCATCTATAGATTACTAATCTCCAAAACTATATTTTGAAAGAAAAACACTAGCAAAGTTAAAATGTCTTGGTCACGCATACTGCATACGCTTTGTCACTCCTGTGCTATGCCGGACATGTTTCGAGGAAGTGCTGTTTAGGACTTTTAGCACTTTTGTATCGTGGCAAAAAGTGCCGATACAAATGTATTTTGGCATTTCAAAATAGGGTTTGTGGTGTGTGCCCACGGGTACACTGCAACAATGATTTTTGATGGTGCTAAATAGAGTAAAAATTTGCTCCATGCAGTAATCAGAAATTACACTTGAGACCTTATACATATTAAATGCTGAGTTTGAGTTTCACACGTGTTAAATGTAATTTAATGTTAATATTGATTAGTTGCTGATAAATATGGTATACACACGTTTCAATACAGGGGCTTTCTCTAGTATTATACACATTTTAAATTTCTCTCACAAGTTGCTCATTATATTTTTTCCAATTTAGAGATACATAATCCCATAATAAAATATTAACTTAAAACTATACGCCTGCATCTTTAAACTATATAAAAACTTAAAAGTTCATGGAAAGTTATCAAAACTCAAGCATTACTCGTATGATGAATCTATAATATTTTGATTTTAAACTTTTATTTATATAAAACACTTTTCAATAATAACTAGCTTTAAACCCGTGCGATGCACGAATTGCACAGATTTTTTTTAATATTATATTATTTTGTAAAAAAAATTTGAATTCAATTCCTAATTTTGTTCATATAAAACTTTAAATGATATGACTCCATAATAATTATATTAGTAGACATATATTTTGTCATAACTTTTTAGAACATTTAAACTTATTTAAAATGATAGTATTGATGAAGGAAAAATGTTATTATAACGAAATTATCATTTTATTGAGTGTAAAAATATAATGTTCCCATTATGTTCGGACCGTAAAAAATATTATTTTAGTATGATGATTACTTAATCGATAAACTATAATTCTATAAAAGATATTTGAAAAAGACAATATTACTGATCGAATGATATAGTTTTATTGATAATTCTATGTGTATTTTTTTAAAAAAAATAATATTTATGTTTTAATTAAAATTTGATTTTTTTAGTTCACATCAATAGGATACAAATTATAATTAGTCTAATATTAATTTAATTTATCTCGGATCAGTGGTTTACATTATTTTATTTTAGCTCGATGCACAATACAACGATCAAATCAAACTAATTATTTTTAGTTTAATTTTATTTTTTTTAAGTGTGGATTAATAAAATAAGATAATTTTATTTTAGACTGAATAATTAGTATATATGATTTTATTTTTATTTGTCAAATTGTATTTTTATTTTAGTTTTGTGTTAGTCTGAATCAATTGTATAATGTATTTTTTTTATCCTAGATAAATAAAATATATTATTTTATTTATCCAAGTCCATTAGTATAATTTTTTTAGGAGGATGAATAGTATTATTATTTTATCTTAACCCCGACTCACATGATATATCAACTAAATCTTAATAATTATATTTAGTTTGCTTAAATTTAATTTAGCCTGAAGTAACAAATTAGAATAATATATAACTCGATATGAATTAAATTATAAATTTGTAGAAGAAGTTGAATTTAATATAAATTATAATGATATAGAGTTCGATATAAAATAGAATTGAAATTGGTAAAGTAGTAGCGTAAGTTGACTTCAATATTAATTACAATTAGAATTAGAATTGATCGATATAGAACTCGATATGAATTAAATTATAAATTGGTAGAAGAAGTTGAATTTAATATAAATTATAATGATATAGAGTTTGATATAAAATAGAATTGTAATTGGTAAAGCAATAGAGTAAGTTGACTTCAATATCAATTACAATTAGAATTAGAATTGATCGACCTAATAATTAGAATTAGAATAATTAAGTGGGGGTAATTAAGTAATTTCAGCAAGTACCGACGACCGACTACCAAACTTTTAATATTTTGTCTATTATAATATAGTATAGATAGATATTTTAAATTTATATAACTAAATAATTATATATATAATATTTAAATGTCATATATATTTAATTTCATATTCGAGTATTATCGTATACCAATATGCCTATATTATATCAACATTCGAAAATATCTAATATTCGTTTTATTTCGAATACAGATAATATTAATTTTATTTTTGACGAATATCAAAATTTATGTATATGTTAATCCTAATAATAAATATCCATAATAGTATTATGAATCGGAAAAATACTAAAACCCACAAATTGATATGGATCTCAAATATTAGATGTCATGATTAAATTGGTTACAATACAATTAATAACAATGTATTATGCATTTACATTAATTTCATCATTAATTTTTTTTAAAATTATTAAGGCACAATAAAAATAATGTTGATATCAGTTGGGTACATCTAGCACCGTTTATCTAGCATTATTTTTATTTATTATGAATTTAATATTCAAGATTTTATTAAGGTTAAGCCCGCGAGGGTTGGCTCAGTTGGTTAAATAGGGGATAACATCATCTTGGTCACAGGTTCGAATCCCACGGGAGGAGAATTTATGATTATGCCTCCTGAGTCAGAGCATGTCGCTTAAATGCGGTTTACCTTGGTTCATGTGGTTTGCAAGCTACCTACGATTAAAAAAGAAGAAGATTTTATTAAGGTTATTGAAAATTTAATTTTATAAATAATGATTTTTTTCAACTAATAATTTATGTAATTATTTTGAATCAATTTAGAAACTCCCTAATTTTTATATAATAAAAATTTAATTTTATAACTTTTAATATTTAAGAATAACAATTACAAAGTACAAAACCCTAATAAGTTTAAAATAACAAAAAAATGTTTATAAACCAAATAAACCCGCAAGGCAGTGTATGTACTTGTTTATCCCAAATTCACCGAGAAAAGCGTCTAACATTAACCCTACAAAGTTATTCTTGTTATAAACCTTGACTGAAAATATGAGTTATATTTAATGTAGAGGAAGTATAGGAGAATAGAAGATGGAGAGAAAGTTGTGTTTTATTTCATTAGCTAAATGAGCTATTTATAGTAGTTCGTTTACAAGGCTTACTAAGTAAGCTATTCAAATCTTCTTCATTAAGTAATACAAAACTTCCTCAATAAGCTTTACAAGTCTTCCTCGATAAACTTTACAAGTCTTCCTCGGTAAGATTTGAGAGACTTCCTCGATACGTTTTGACAATCACTTTATTTTTATTCAAATATTTTTAACACTCCCCCTTGATTGTCAAATGCGAGTTATCGCAAAGATTGGCTGCCTCGTTAAAACCTTGCAAGGAAAAACCCAGTGGGATAAAATCCTTGACGAAGGAAAAAGAGTACAGCCTCCCCCTGAATAAAATGTCTCACATTTTGACATTTTGATGTAGCAAACTTTTTAACCTCCGCATACCGATATTATTTCTCAGCTTCTCAAATGTTGATGTAGGGAGTGAGTTTGTAAGTATATCCGCCAGATTATTGCATGAGCGAACTTGTTGAATATCAATTTCACCATTTTCTTGAAGTTCATGAGTGTAGAAGAATTTTTGCAATATGTGTTTTGTTCGATCCCATATAATATATCTTTCCTTAAGTTGTTTGATGCAGGCCGAGTTATCCTCGAATAAAACTGTAGGACTATCTGAAATACTTGATAATCCACATGATTCTCAAATATGTTGAATGACCGACCTTAGCCACATACATTCTCTGCTTGCTTCATGAATTTCTAGTAACTCTGCGTGGTTTGATGAAGTTGCAGCCATAGTCTGTTTTGTAGACTTCCAAGAGATAGCAGTATCACAATATGTAAATAGGTAACCTGTTTGTGATCGCCCAAAATGAGGATCTGACATGTATCCAGCATCTGCATATCCAACTAGCCGTGATCTTGAATTATTTGGGAAGAATAGTCCAAGATCGATTGTCCCTCGAAGATATCTGTATATATATTTTATTCCATCCCAATGCCTTTTAGTAGGGTCAGAACTAAATTTTGCCAACAGGTTCACCGCAAATGCAATATCAGGTCGTGTGTTGTTTGCAAGATACATGAGAGCGCCAATTGCACTGAGATATGGAACTTCAGGTCTAAGAGTCTCTTCATCTAGTTTTTTAGGACGGAAAGGATCATTTTCAACCTCGAGTGATCGAACAACAATTGGTGTGGTTAGTGGATGAGTTTTGTCCATGTAGAACCGATCAAGAATCTTTTCAGTGTATTTTGATTGATGAACAAATATTCCTGAAGATAAGTGCTCCACCTGTATACCTAAACAAAATCTTGTCCTTCCAAGATCTTTCATTTCAAACTCATTTTTCAAATAGTTAGCAGCATTAGTAATATCTTCAGTAGTACCGATAATATTCAAATCATCCATATATACAACAATAATAACAAAACCAGTTGATGATTGTTTAATAAAAATGCAAGGACACACTTGATTATTAACATATCCATCATTCAATAAGTATTCACTAAGCCTGTTGTACCACATACGACCAGATTGTTTCAAACCCTACAATGATCGTTATAATTTAACAGAATATAAATGTCGAGGCTTAGTGTCCTCAATATTTAACCCTTCAGGAATTTTCATATAAATATCACTATCAAGTGATCTATATAGGTATGCTGTCACAACGTCCATCAAATGTGTTTTCAGTTTTTCCATACAAGCCATACCCATTAGAAAATGAAAAGTAACTCCATCCATCACAGGAGAGTATATTTCCTGGTAATCAAAACCAGGTCTTTGAGAGAATCCCTGGGCTACTAGTCGGGCCTTATGTTAGGTCTCAATATGTTTGTAGAAGGGGGGTTGAATACAAACAATACCGTTTAATCGAATAAAATGCGGAATAAAAAAGTGAAACAAAGTTCAAGTTAAATAAAACTATTATTAAACTTGAAAGGTGTTACAACAACGGTATCGTTTATAAGGGATTAATCTCAAATAAATTATTCCAAATCTAGAATAAATTCGACATGAACTTTTTCTATTTTTGAAATAAAAAGGATCAAATGCTAAAAGCAATTTGAGATTAAGTTCTAGGGATTTTGATCCGCTAGATAGTTACACAAGAACAAGAAAAGGATTTCTACTGGTTTAGATTTAACAATGAATACTAGAAATTAATGATCTGAGAAATTGTAATAAGTTCTCTGCTGTTTTCTTGGTTCTGTGTTCTTCTGTATATTTGATATTCAATGCTCTGTCTATTGAAAATCAGCTGCTGCTTTTATATTAAATCAATCCTTGATTTAACTGGCAAGACAATTATGTTAGCTCAGCAAGACAATCCTTTTAACTGGTAGAACTTTCGGTAGGACAATCTATGAACTGGCATGACTTTCGGCAAGACAATCTAAATGAACTGGCATGACTTTCGGTATGACTATTGATTGTCATACCGATTGTCATACTAATACAAAAGATTGACTTGCTGAATTAATTTTGAATTTAAATTCAAAATCAATTCTGAAAAACCATAATATTAATTCAGAATTAATTAATCAATTAATCCAATTAATCAATAAATTAATCTTTGCAGATATAATTTATTTTCTTAATTAAATTATACGACTTAATTAATAAATAGAGAATTAATACTATTCTTGAACAACAACCATTCTTCTGACAATCTTCTGAAAATCATGAATCCATTTCACCACTTCAATGTTGACACTCGATGTACTGTCTGGTTCATGAATGACTAACTTCTGTGATGTTTCTTCATGTCTTGATTTTATTCAGATTAAATCCCTGTAATTAGTTGATACCCTGACGAGATCTCTATCACTTGATTAAATCCACAATCTTGATTTATATCACGGAGGCTTGATCAATTTCTTGAGCTTCTTCCAGTGAATTAAGTCCTCAAGTCTGTAGATGAACAATGTTACTTAATCCTTTGACATATGTTACTTTGAGAGATCTCTCAGACGATAGAACCACTATTTACTTGTTACATCCTTATTTGAGTTGAGTTAAATCCTCGAATAAACAAATAGGCTATGACATATGCTTTTCAATCTCCCCCTATTTGTTTGTTAGACAATAACAACAAATACCTAGAGGATAACTCAACTAACAAATAAGAAAAAGATATAAACAGTAATGCAAAGTAAATAGCAGAAAAGTTCTGGATTATATTTAACATTTTCCAGATTCCAAAAGAAATTTACAAGTGAATACAAGATAGATGTTCCTCTAGACTGAACATATAACTACATTAGTCTATCTTGATTCATAAAGCTCTAATCATATTACATTAAGTTTTGAGCTAATTGAATTCAGTTGTCTTCCCTTCCGAATTCACCTTCTTCCAAATCTTGAAGCAACTCCTTGTCAAAGACACGATCCTTTTCAGAAGTGAAGCTGGCTGGTCTGACTGGTTGAACTCCAACTGACTTTAGCTTATTCTTGAACTGATTGTACCTGATGAGGATTGTTGACCACTTGAGGACTAGCCCTGCTGGAAAACTCTTTGAGCCTTTCTCGAAGAACTTCATTCAATTCTGAGCTTCTTTTGACTTTGTTGAGAAGAACCCAAATCTCTGATAAAGAACGATTCTCAAACAGATGAAGTGATACCTTGAAAGATCCTTCGCTCTGACAATATACAAATATGCTCATTTCATTTAGAGATCTCTCAAAGGCAGTTGTGATCCTTGAGACTTCAGTCTTGATAGCATTCATGTACACGTCATTGTTTGGATTAGAGATCTCCAACTTGTCAAGAAGATGTAGAAACTGCCTATCATTGTTTGTGCTCAGCCGAGGCATATCAAGTACTCTCCTAGCTTCATCCCATTTTTCACCAATCTTCAGCTTGACATCTCTTCTCCTTTCTTTAGCTTTAATGTCATGAAGACGTTGCTTTTGAAGAGTTTCTGTTCGTTCAATGTTTTTCCTCATATCAATGATCTGGGATACCTTTTTGAGTTCAGCTTCTTTTTCTTTTCAACTCTGACTGCTGCTGCTGAAACTCTTTCTCAAAAACAGGATCCACTTGAGCTTCTTCTTCCCATTCTCCAAAATCACTTTCCTCCTCAGCTTTAAAGAAACCATCTTTATCTTCCAAGACTGGTTCAGTGGGAATGTCAAAAATATCAAAGTCATCCTGTTCTCCACTATAGTAGACATCATCAGCCTTCCCTGTGCCTCCAGCAGAAGAATCTTTTTCTTTTCCCTTTCCACTTCTCCCTTTCTTCTCCCCCTTAGTTGAGGAATCCTCTACAGACTTTCCTCTAGACCCTCCATGACCTCCATCACCTCCAGAGCCTGAGCCTCCACCAGACGGCCCTTCAAAGAAGGTCCTTTGTTCTTCATTAGGGTAGTGAGAATTTTTTATCATGAAGTACAAGTGCTTCATCCCTTCATTTAGATGTTCCATGCCCGTCTCTATCTTCAGAAATATGGAGGAGTCCAGTGAATGATTCATTTCAACCAAGTCTTCAAGAGAAGTCATTCTTGTATGGAGAGAGCAGAAGTTTGAAATGTCTTCAGCTGATAAAGTTGGAGATGCCTGGATTGAGTTAAGCTTTGGTACAACAGAGGACTTCAAATATGATATCTCAGTCCTGATGAGAGCCAGCTGATTATTGACAGAGGTGGAAGAAGAAGACCGTTCAACCACTTGTGCTTTGAATGATTGAGCCTCAGCCTGACTTTTTACAAGTTGTTCTTTCAGATCAGCAATTTGAGCTAACAGATTTTCAGTGTTTGTGTCTGTGTGTGCGCTCACCTGAATATCTCTCCTGTTTGGTTCACTCAACTCACGTGCTTGTGTATCTCTCAATATTATTGCTCGTGAGGAGTCTTCCTGTTGCTGATCTTCTGTACCTGCAATTGAAATCACCCTAGCCTCTTCAAGAGAGGTCAGTGGTGGTGCAATGGGAATTCGCGAGTCCCGATCCTCAGTCAAGCCTATCTTTTCATGTGAAATAGATGTCTGAATTGCTTCAGGGATAGATTGACCGAGTTGCCCTCCACTTTCTCCAGATAAATCTGCGAGTGGAGAATCCCGTGAGGGAGAGCCAGAGGTGTTGGATCTGGGAGGGGAGAAAATTACTCTATTAAAGATGGCTGAGAGTCAGATTTTCCCTCAGAAGCATGTGACTACTCTTTTATCGTAACTATGGCAGGCACTGTAACCGACTCAATGTGCACTCCTCGCTCTGTGTCCTGAGTATCATCTATTGGTCTGTATGCATCCATTGTGAGTAATGGAAGTGTGCTTAACTCAGTACAGGATGCCATGGCCCTATGGCGAATTTTAATAGATTCATCCTGTTGATAGAATGTCTCTAGTAACTGTTCACTGGCTATATCAAAGTCCATGTCCTGTTGGGAGGACAAGGATGGGCTTTCAGATGCCTCAGTAAATGTTCTTCTTTTCTTGGGAGGAGGCAGAGCTGAGGGTTCATTCATATCCAACAACATACTACTTCCTACTAACCTTCTAGGTAACATTTTAGACAGTGGGGGAGAGGTTGAGATAGGTTGTGACTCTGTGTTTGGCTCTATGACCTGGGATTGAAGCTGCGGTTCTACAACTTCATGGTCAGCCCTATCAACCACTGAGGGTCTTTCAACAGAAGTAGGAATAGTTTGTGAGTGAGAAATTATTACCTGCAGTGGAAGAGCATCTGATGTTTGAGCCTGGGTGGCTTGAACCACTGGAGGTTGAGCTTGCTGTTCATGACCGGGAAGATTGAAAATTGGTAAAGGAATGTAAGTGGCCATGAAAGCAGATACAAGTACTGGAACTTGCATGAATTTGAAGGTTGTGTCTTGGCGTGTGTAAATCTTTTTGCTTACTAGCGGGGGTTCAGTTACTGAAGAGTTAGCAAAAAGAGCCTTATGCTCAGGTGTGAGAAGATGTTCTGCTATAAGCATGAGAAAACGAGCGTAGTAGCATGAAACCCTACGATTTGTAGAATGATCTCGTAAAGCAGTAGTGAGACATCTCAGAAGAATGGGTAAAAGTAGTTTGCCAAAATTGATCCTTTGATTGAAAACAACCGTAAGACCAATATACTGCAGAGTGGAAGTGATGTTGTGAAAGTTGGATTTAGTGTAGTTGGAAAACACTTTGGAAAGTGTATCGAAGAAAATATCCCATTCAGAAACCAAATTGGATTTAGACAACTTGGTTAAATTAATCACCCCCTGATAGTGAATAGCATGGAAAAAGTTTGAAATATCATTTTCAGAGGGTAAATTACAGAAATTGTCCATTGGAAAATTTAACGCTCGATTGACGACTGTTTCATCAATTACATATTGTGTGTTTGCCACGGTGAATGAAAAAGATTTAAAATCATCGGCCACAGTAGAGGTTGTGCAAATCAGTTTGAGCAGATCGACATTTAAAAGCACATTTGATTTAATAGCAGAGCTAACAATCGAATGGTCATTTAAAAATCTAATCCACGGCTTAAATTTTTCCACATTACATTTTTCTGGATTAAAATAACCAACAAGATTATGCTAGACAATTTGGAAATTGAGAGCCATTAAAAAATTATAATAAAACACACACTTTCAGAATTTTAGGAGTAATATTAAGAAAATTCGAATTAATTAAAAAAATTTAATAATTCGAATTAAATTAATTATATCCGAAAAATTTAGAAAGTAATGTATCTCGTTAATGTTCTTAACTCACAATAAAAGATCTGAAAAACGCACAAGACACAAAACAAAATTAACTAAAAATACCCAAAAACAAACAAACACAAACTGATTTTTTAAGGAAACAAAAAAACGAAGTGAAATAGTTTTAACAAAAAATCGACAGCACTTCCTTACTGTATGTATACACACGAATATGTATATATAACAGTAAAGTGTGCTGAGTAAAAACTCGAGCAATAAGACAACAATGGCGGTTTGAGTTTGATCGAAATAGAGAGAGAGAGAGAAACAAGACTGCTGGAATTTGAAACAAAACAAGTGAACTGATTACAAATAACAGAAACAAAAAAGAACTTAAGTAGACAACTGGTATGACAATCGAGGAAAGTCATACCGATTGTCTTCCCGATTGTCATACCAAGCTAATGGAAATAACAAATAAATACTAAAAATATAACTAGCATGACAATCTGATAGTCATACCGATTGTCATACCAGTATAAAATAGATGAATTAAAACAGAGTAAACTAGAAAGACAATCGATAGTCATACCGATTGTCATTCTAGTATATAAAAAAAACAAATAAAACAGATATAAATTTTATTACTGGCAAGACTATTGATAGTCATACGGATTGTCTTGCCAGTATAAAATTAAACAGAGAAACAAAATTAATTAAACACATACATATACTGAAATGACTTTCAGCAAGACAATTACAATTGTCTTGTCGATTGTCATTGCAGTAATAATATAATTATAAACAGAATTAGTATATACACAGTTACAGAATTTACATAAAAAATAATATTTCAGAAGTAATTATATTTTATTCCAAAAGTAGATTTCTGTTAAATTTTAGCAAATAAAATTCATAGAAAAATATTTTTAGAGAAAATAAAATATTTTGAGATATTAAAATTAACAAGTAGAATAAATAAATAAGATAAGATAATAAAACTTACATAGAAATAAGCAAGAATTATGGAAAATATGATAAAATAAATTTGCAAATGAATTTTTCATTTACGAAAAATTCATTTTTAAATTCATTCAAGAACAGATTTTAGATATTAACAAGTTTAATCACTAAAGCTATTCAACATACCCAATTTACCAACTAATCTGGTAAATGTGGATTCGTCAAGAGGTTTAGTGAAAATATCTGCTATTTGTTCTTCTGTTGGAACAAAATATAGTTCAACAGTACCATTCATGACGTGCTCTCTAATGAAATGATACCTGATGTCAATGTGCTTGGTCCTTGTATGCTGCACAGGGTTGTTGGTGATGGCTATTGCACTTGTATTGTCACATAGAATAGGTATTTTGTTCAATACAGAGCCATAGTCCCGTAGCTGATTCCTAATCCACAAGATCTGAGCACAACAGCTTCTAGGAGCAATATATTCAGCCTCGGTCGTTGAAATGGAAACTGTTTGTTGTTTCTTGCTATACCATGAGACTAGTCTGCTACCTAGGAATTGACAACTCCCTGAGGTGCTTTTCCTATCAACAACACTTCCTGCGTAATCTGAATCTGTATATCCAACAAGGTTAAAACCAGATTCTTTAGGGTACCAAATACCTAGATTTGGTGTTCCCTTAAGATATCTCAAGATTCGTTTAACAGCAACGAGATGAATATCTCTAGGATCCGCTTGGAACCTTGCACATAAGCATGTAGCATATATAATATCTGGTCTACTTGCAGTAAGATAGAGTAACGAGCCAATCATACCTCTGTAGCTTGTGACATCTACCTTAATAGAGTTTTCACATGGTCCAAGCTTGACAGCTGTAGTTGATGGAGTCCTTGCTGATGCAGAATCCTCTAGATTGTACTTTTTGAGGAGTTCCTTGAGATACTTGGATTGACAAATAAAAGTTCCATCTAACCTTTGATTTACTTGTAATCCAAGAAAGAACTTCAGCTCTCCCATCATGCTCATTTCAAATTTGCTGTGCATTAACTTAGCAAATCTCTTACAGAGATTATCATTAGTAGACCCAAATATTATATCATCCACATAGACTTGGACTAATACAGTATCATTCTTATGCTTTTTAGAAAAGAGAGTTTTGTCTATGACACCTCTAATAAAGCTATTTTCAATAAGAAATTCAGAGAGAGTGTCATACCATTTTCTCGGAGACTGTTTGAGTCCATAGATAGCCTTGAAAAGAAAGTAGACAAAATTCAAACAATCTGGATCTTCAAAACCAGGAGGTTGCTCTACATACAACTCTTCATCCAGCTTTCCATTCAGAAATGCACTCTTGACATCCATTTGATAAACTTTAAAGTTAGAGAATGCTGCGAATGCCAGAAATATCCTGATGGCCTCTAGTCTAGCCACTGGAGCATAGATTTCATCATAATCAATGCATTCAGCTTGAGAATACCCTCTAGCTACCAGTCTTGCTTTGTTTCTTGTAACCACACCATCTTCATCTAGTTTATTCCTGAATACCCACGGAGTACCAACAGCTTTCTTGTGTGTAGGTCTAGGTACCAGTTTCCAGACTTGTTGATGTTCAAACTGATTGAGTTCATCTTGCATAGAAATCACCCAATCTGGATCAATCAGTGCTTCTTCAATATTCTTAGGTTCCATCTCAGAAAGAAATCCTGAGAATAGACATTCATTTTTAGTAGCACGTCTAGTTCTGACTCCAACATCTGGATCACCAATAATCAACTCAAAAGGATGAGCTTTATTCGAGACAGTCTGTCTTGGAAGATTTGATCTTGATGATTCGCCTCGAAACACATTGGGATGTTGTGTCCTACTAGTTGATCCTTCAGCATCTCCCCCTGAGTTATTGTCAGGTTGACTTGATGATTCTTCGTCAGTAGCAGTGGTATCTCCATTGTTGCCAATGTTTCCATCACCATTACCTTGAGTATCATCATGATTAACAGGTTCTTCACCAGCAACAACCTCAGGTTCTTGATCATGTTCTGATTCTGAATCTGACATATCATCAAACTTCAGTTTCTCAGAAGGATCTTCAGTTTGGATACTAGGGAGTTTAGTGTCATCAAATGTAACATTTACACTTTCAGTTACTTTGTGTTGATCAATGATATACACCCTGTATGATCTTCTTCCATATCCAACAAAAATACCCTCATATGCCTTTGCCTCGAATTTACCACGACGATCATCTCCATCCTTGAGCATGAAGCATCTGGCACCAAATACATGAAAGTATTTGATAGAAGGTTTCTGTTCATTCATAATCTCATAAGGAGTTTTCATGAAGTCTTTGCTGATTAGAGTTCGATTTTGAGTATAACATGCAGTATTGACAGCTTCAGCCCAAAAGTACATTGGAAGACCTGATTTACTTAACATCATTCTTGCAGCTTCAATCAATGTACGATTCTTCCTTTCTACCACTCCATTTTGCTGAGGGGTTCTAGGAGCTGAAAATTGTCTGGTAATCCCTTTGTCTGTACAAAATCCATTGAGAAGTGAATTCTTGAATTTTGTTCCATTATCTGACCTTATTGCTCTAACAGGGACATTAGAATCTAACTCGATCAACTTGATATGATCAATCACAACTTGTGGTGTTTCATCCTTAGAGTGAAGGAATAAAACCCACGTATACTTGGAATAGTCATCAACTATCACAAGACAGTAACACTTCTTTGACATCGAAAGAACATTAACTGGTCCAAATAAATCCATGTGCAATAATTGCAGAACACCAGTTATGGAGGATGTGTCAGTGCCTTTATGACTTGCTTTCTTTGACTTTCCTTTCTGGCAAGCCTCACACAGTCCTTCTGGGGAGAATTCCAGCTGAGGCAGACCTCTGACCAATTCTCTTTTGACAAGAGAATTCATTGTTTTGAAATTGAGATGGGAAAGTCTCTTGTGTCATAGCCAACTCTCATCTGACGATGCCTTTGAATAGAAACAATTGACTTCAGGATTGCTTCCAGAGTTCATGTCAGCTACGAACAGATTTCCTTTCCGGATTCCCATCAAGGAGGGTTTTTTATTTTTCTTGTGCAGAATCTGACACTTCAGCTTGTCGAATAAAACATTGTAGCCGCTGTCACAAAACTGACTAATACTAAGCAAGTTGTGTTCAAGTCCTTGCACAACATACACATTTTCAATGATAACATTACCAGCTAGCAAACAACCATATCCCTCAGTTAGACCTTTGCTGTTATCTCCAAAGGTAACCACTGGGCCAGCTTTCTTAACCATATTTGATAGCAGGGCTCTATCTCCGGTCATATGTCTTGATGATCCGCTGTCAAGAATCCACACTACCGGTTGTACTTGTTTAATGCCCTGCAATACAAATGGATTAGACCTTCTTCGGAACCCAAGCTTGGTTGGGTCCGGCATACTTGTAAAATTGGCCTTTATCAGGAAAAACAACATTCTTAGCTTTAATGTTCTCAACTTTCTCAATGACTGTACATTTGACCTTGTAAACAGCCTTGACAAATTTCTGTTTAGGCTTAGGCACAAATGTCTCCTTTCTAGCTTTAGAAGAACTAGCCGTCTTAGACCTATCATGCTTCCTATTATTCACATGCTGACGAGGAGTAGTCTTATCATTAGAAACATGCTTACCATTAAAATAAGCATACATCAAATTAAAAGCACAAGACATACAATCAGGAACACCACATGCTTTATAAGAGGGATTAACAACAGGCAACTTATGCATGGTAGACATGGCATTTTGGTTATCCAACTCATGTGTGTCTGAGTTAGTCTCAGTTGCTTTCACAACTTTGACTGGGACCTTTGATACACTTGACTTGGAAACAACTTTCTCATTAGCAAGATCTTCAGCATGGATTTCTTCTTGAATAATAAATGAGGTATCATCAAATGGTTCAACAATTGATTTTTTATAGAGGGGTTCATCAACACCCTTAAGCACATGTGGTACTTCCCTACCTTTAGCACATACATGAGGAGGGGAGTTTATGCCTAATTCTCCAATAGCAACATTATAATCATAACCAACTCCAGATGTTTGATTAATAGCTTGCTTATTGTAGAACTCTTTAGCCTTAGAGCAAGAATTAAAGTAAGCTTTGACCTTAGTCTCAAGACCGGTGATCTTGTCTTTGAGAATAGTTTCGAGTTGTCTATAACAGTCAACTCTATTCTCTAGAAAAGATACTTGTTCTTTTAATTTATCTTGATTAATGTGCACAAGTCTTAATTCATTGACCTCTTTCTCAAGGTCTTTGATTTGTTGAGTTAACATTTCATTATCACGACGAGCACAATCTAAGGAGCCTCCTAGATGATAAACTAATTCAGCATCAGTAAATTTTACCTCTTTTCTTGACGATGAGGTGTTTGCATCACTAGCCATGAGAGCAATATTCCCAACTTCTTCATCTTCACTGTCAGTATCATCCCAGCTTTTTCCCTTTGCCAGGTAAGCCCTTTCAGATTTACTCTTCTGATTAGAATCATAAGAGTTCTTCCTAACTTGTTTTGGCTTCTTGCATTCTGTGGTAAAGTGTCCCAACTCATTGCAGTTGAAGCATCGAATGGTGCTTCGATCAACCATCCCTGTTTTGTACCCACCACTGCTGGTGTTAGAGGATGAAGATCCACCTTTCTGGAATCTGTTGTAGTTGGACTTGTACTTGAACTTGGGATTCCTCTTGAATCTGACATTGGAGAATCTCTTGACAATCAGGGCCATTGACTCATCTTCCAATTACTCCAGTTCTTCCAAGGAATAAAAATCATCTCCTGATTGATTTGTAGTAGGAGGATCAAATTCTGCTACTATCACATTTTCTTCAGCCTTGGAAGACTGTACCATTCTCTCTGACTGTTGAGATTGTTGTTGTTGTTGTGGTTGTTGTTGTTGTTCTTCAGCTACTAGAGCAGTAGACGTGCTGACCACTCTTCCTTTCCCGTAGACTTCCTTCTGCTGAATCTACTCCAACTCATAGGTTTTTAACACACCATAGAGCCTTTCCAAAGAAATCTCACTCAGATCTCTTGCTTCTCTTATGGCAGTGATTCTATGTTCGAGATGAGTTGGCAGTGTTAAAAGGAACTTTTTGTTGACCTCCCTGATTTAATAGTATTTACCATTAATGTTCAGGTTGTTGATCAATGCATTGTACCTCTCAAACACTTCAGTGATTCCTTCTCCTGGATTGGATTTAAAGTATTCATACTCAGAGGTTAGGATTTCTAACTTGTTCTCCCTAACTTCCTCTGTGCCTTCATTAATCACCTCAATAGTTTCCCAGATGTGTTTGGAATCTTTACAGTTCATCACATGTCTATTCATCAAGGGATCAAGGGAATCAACTAAAATTAATTGAAGGCTAGCATCCAGGGAGGCTTCTTCTTTTTCAGCAGGAGAAAAATCCTCAGGATTCTTTACATAAGTTCTAGCTTTGGTAATCACAACATCATTTTCTATTACCTCTGGTTCAATAACCATCGGAATTTTTGGACCCTTCTTTAACACTTCCAGATATTTGGGATTTGCAACTTGTAAAAACAATAGCATCTTCTTCTTCCACATAACATAATTTTCTTTATCGAATAGTGGAATTTTAACGGTTCCAACTTTTTGTGTAGTCATTATGAATTTTTGAGTAAATAAAAATTCAAGGAGTGGAAGAATCACAAAAGTCTAGGATCTTGATTTGTTCGTTAATCAGAAGGCTCTGATACCAATTGTTAGGTCTCAATATGTTTGTAGAAGGGGGGTTGAATACAAACAATACCGTTTAATCGAATAAAATGCGGAATAAAAAAGTGAAACAAAATTCAAGTTAAATAAAACTATTATTAAACTTGAAAGGTGTTACAACAACGGTATCGTTTACAAGTGATTAATCTTAAATAAATTATTCCAAATCTAGAATAAATTCGACATGAACTTTTTCTATTTTTGAAATAAAAAGGATCAAATGCTAAAAGCAATTTGAGATTAAGTTCTAGGGATTTTTATTCGCTAGATAGTTACACAAGAACAAGAAAAGGATTTCTAGTGGTTTAGATTTAACAATGAATACTAGAAATTAATGATCTGAGAAATTGCAATAAGTTCTCTGTTGTTTTCTTGGTTCTGTGTTCTTCTGTATATTTGATATTCAATGCTCTGTCTGTTGAAAATCAGCTGCTGCTTTTATATTAAATCAATCCTTGATTTAACTGGCAAGACAATCCTGTCAGCTCAGCAAGACAATCCTTTTAACTGGTACAACTTTCGGTAGGACAATCTATTGAACTGGCATGACTTTCGGCAAGACAATCTAAATGAATTGGCATGACTTTCGGTATGACTATTGATTGTCATACTGATTGTCATACTAATACAAAAGATTGACTTGCTGAATTAATTTTGAATTTAAATTCAAAATCAATTCTGAAAAACCATAATATTAATTCAGAATTAATTAATCAATTAATCCAATTAATCAATAAATTAATCTTTGCAGATATAATTTATTTTCTTAATTAAATTATACGACTTAATTAATAAATAGAGAATTAATACTATTCTTGAACAGCAACCATTCTTTTGACAATCTTCTGAAAATCATGAATCCATTTCACCACTTCAATGTTGACACTCGATGTACTGTCTGGTTCATGAATGACTAACTTCTGTGATGTTTCTTCATGTCTTGATTTTCTTCAGATTAAATCCCTGTAATTAATTGATACCCTGACGAGATCTCTGTCACTTGATTAAATTCACAATCTTGATTTATATCACTGAAGCTTGATCAATTTCTTGAGCTTCTTCCAGTGAATTAAGTCCTCAAGTCTGTAGATGAATAATGTTACTTAATCCTTTGACATATGTTACTTTGAGAGATCTCTCTGACGATAGAACCACTATTTACTTGTTACATCCTTATTTGAGTTGAGTTAAATCCTCGAATAAACAAATAGGCTATGACATATGCCTTTCACCTTATATCTCACAATTTTATTTCTCTCATTTCGTTTTCGTACAAACACCCATCTATTCCCGACAGGACTACACCAACTGGTGTTTGGATTGCAGGTCCAAATATATTTATCTTGCGCAAGGATTGCAATTCTTCTTGAATCGCAATTTTCTATTTTGGCCAATCATCTCGGTGTCGACACTCTTCCACACTTTGTGGTTCAGGATCGGATTTCATAATAATATCATATGCCACGGAAAAAACATATACATCATCAACCTCAATACTCCCACGATCCAGTAATTTCGCGTTATGGACATAATTCATTGAGATCTCATAATTTTCAGGTACCTTTGCTTCTGTGGAAGCATTTGCCACTTCTGGGGCATGTGCCACTTCCGGGGAAACATTCTCTTCTGGAGGCAATCCCATGTCTGGGAGTTTTGTTACAACCACTTCAGGGGCTTGAACCTCTTCAGAAGGAAATACCACTTCTGGGGTATTTTCTGAAACTTTTTCCACTTCTAGGGCAATTCCAATCAATTTCTGTTTTCGTGGTACAATATTTTTTGCACCAATAGGTCTACCACGCTTCTAGCGTGGCTTTGAATCACCAATCAATTCTTCATGAATTGATTTCTTAGTAGGGATTTAAACTTGTGTCGGAGCATTAACAGCAGGTATATGTGACCTTATAATATGTCTAGAGTCATTAAAGGCATCCAACATTTGATTAGAAATATTTTGCATTTGAATAATTCTTTAAACTTTAGATTCACATTGATTAGTGCGTGAATCAATAGAATTTAATCCTGATGCATTCCATGATATTTCGGAATTTAATTTATGCAAATCATTATCTCCCCCTAATTTAGGGAACATGGATTCATCAAAATGATAATCAGCATAGCGAGCAGTAAAAACATCACCAGTTAATGGTTCTAGATACCCTATAATAGATGGAGAATCATAACCAACATATATACCAATTCTTCTTTGAGGTCCCATTTTATTTCTTTGTGGTGGTGATATAAGAACATACACAGCACAACCAAATACTTTTAAATAAGATATATTAGGTACTTGACCAAGAACTAATTTTTGAGGGGGTTGTTTGTGGTAAGCAGAAGGCCTTATTCTAATTATATTTGCAGCATGAAGTATTACATGACCCCAAACAGATATAGGTAACTTTGCCCTTAGGAGTAAGGGACGGGCAATAAGTTGAAGTATTTTAATTAAGGATTTTGCTAAACCATTTTATGTATGTACGTGAGCCACCGGGTGTTCGATTGAGATTCCTACTGACATACAATATTCATTAAAAGTTGCAGATGTAAATTCAGCAGCATTATCTAATCAGATTGATTTAATGGGATGGTCAAGAAATTGAGCTCGGAGTTTAATTATTTGGGCAAGTAATTTGGCAAAGGCTGTATTTCGGGTTGTAAGTAGACATACATGAGACCATTGAGTTGACACATTAATTAAAACCATAAAGTACCTAAATGGGCCAGAAGATGGATGAATAGGACCACAAATGTCACCTTGAATTCTTTCTAAGAATTTCGGGGACTCGGTTTGAAGCTTAACTGGGGATGGTCGGACAATCAGTTTTCCTAAGAAACATGCTGAACAATGAAGTTCATCTTGGGATATTATCTTTTGAGTTTTAAGAGGATGTCCCACAGAATTTTCAACGATACGACGTATCATAGATACTCCTGGATGACCGAGTCTTTCGTGCCAAAGGGAAAGTAGTTTTGGGTCTATGACTTTGGGGATGTTGACACTATGAGATTCAAGAACTCGTATACTCGTAACATATAATCCTAAAGAAACCGAGTGGAATTTTTCTAGGACCCGTTTATTGTCAACGGTGTTCGAGGTGATGAAAAGGTATTCTTTCTCATTCTCATTAGTAGTTTTAACGTGAAACCCGTTAAGTCGGATATCTTTAAAACTCAGTAGGTTTTTAGTTGACTTGCTAGAGTATAGAGCCTCTTGTTTGTGTATGTGTGTCTTATTTGGTAGAAGAAAACTAGCTTTCCCAAAACCTTCTATTATATTTGATGTACCCGATACCGTCCAGACATGTGAGTTGGTTTTAGTCAACTATGAGAAGTATTTCCGACTCTGTAAAATAGTGTGTGTGGTTGCGCAGTCAACAATGAATATATCTTCCATCTCTATACATATATAAACGAAAAACATCTTTATTAAAAACACACCAAGTACATAGAACAACAACATGAAACAAGTACGTAAAATGAGTACATAAGTAAAACACAAAGAAATTAAGTAAAGCAAGACATTACATATGAAGTCTAGTCGTCTAAACCATAATAAAGATTAGCACCAGTGTCTATTTCATTTGAGGCCTTATTGACTGGTTCATTAACTAGATTATAATTAACGAAGTTGGTTTCTACTCTCTTTCCATTATTCCTTTTGGATGACTCGTAGAGATCAACAAGATGTTTGGGTGTGCGACAAGTACGTTGCCAGTGCCCCTCAGATCCGCACCTATGACAGATGTCTTGGTTCTCTCCTTCTTGGGGTGCCTTTCTTTTATTTGGCACTTCACGTTGCCATTTCTAGTGGCCAGAGTTATAACCATCATGTTGCCACTTCAGGTGGCCAGAATGATATTGATTGTGAAACCGACCACGAAAATTTCCACGTCCATGGTTTCGTCCATAACCCCGTCCTCCTCTATGCCCTTTCCTACATTCATTCTTCAGGAATGACGTGTTATGTACTTCAGGTAACTGGGCAGAGCATGTGGGACGTATCTGATGATTTTCAGTAGCAACTCATTATTCTTTTCAGCCACAAGAAGGAGACATATCAGCTCGCCATATTTCTGAAAATTATGATCCCTATATTGTTGAGCCAGGATTATAGTGTTGGGGTGAAAGGTTGAGAGGGTCTTTTCAATCATTTCAGCATCAGTAATATTTTCACCACATAAAATTAATTTTGAGCTTATCTTGAAAAGAGCAGAATTATATTCAGCTACAGATTTGAAATCTTGTAACCTCAAATTAATGTAGTCATATCGGGCAGATGGCAAGTGAACAAGTTTCTGGTGATCAAATCTATCCTTGAGATTATTCCAAAGGGTGAGTGGATTTTTGATAGTGAGGTATTCACACTACACCATAAAATGCCTACTGTAACACTAAAAAAACGTTACATTAGGGGGAAAATATGTTGCTCTTGACCCACTTTTAAGCTAAGGTAACATTTTCTTAAAGATAGGTTTTTCAATGCCGCCTTAGGGGTCTAAGGTAACATGTGACCCCGCTACTGCAACATATATGTTTATGTTACCCTAGACCCCTAAGGTAACATAAAACATGTCTATTGTAACTTAAATATATGTTACCTTTGAGTGGCACAAAGTTTTTTTAAAAAGGGACCCAATATGGGCCCCACACTATCGTGATGTGACATGATGACATGGCATACTGACATGGCATTTGTGGGGCCCACAATGCTAACATGGCTTGCAAACTCTATACTGGAATATGAGCCCACAATGGTGATGTGGCATGTGGGTCCCACTTTTTTCTTGTATCAATAATGTACCTAGGGTAATATTTTAGTAGCTTTTATAACATATGTACCTTGGCTATTGAAATAATTTAACAAGCTATTGTAACACTTTAATAAGCTACTGTAACATTTTACAAGAAATAAAATGAAAAACTATTATTTAAAAGTATACCATTTCTTAATTAAACATCACAAGTATAAAATGACAACCACAATATTCTTAACTACAAGTGTTGAGGACATTTCTAACAGTCCCCTTCTACATGCCCAACCCCCAGTTGACGCCTTAGATAAGGTTCCTGATGCAAGAGCTAGAACATTTGAATGCAACCTGTCCACATACCTCCAATGACCATGGAGGTTTTTCAGACAATAATAAATTAGCCAACTGGTTAACAATTGAAAAAAAAAACATTACAGGAAACATTTAAACATAAGGGTATAAGTTCTGGACTTCAACAAAACCATTAAAGACTACTCTAAATTAACTAGTCGTATAAACTGAATAAAATACATGACTAGTATAGCGAATTAGTAGGCATTGTTCCCCTGGTTAAGCTTGTAACTATTATTACATAACTAGATAAATCTATGTTATTACGTTAGTACAAGTTATGTAAGCACATAACTAGAACTCCTGCATTCAACATAGTGTATCAAAAGTTTAATTTTCCTAAGCAAAAGTTGCAAATCTGAGATGTAAATGAACAATTTAATTAGTTGATTTACATACCTCATCTGATTTGGACTATTTAATTTGTCGAATTCCTTTACAATTCTCAAGGCTTTAGCAGAAGATATTAAAATAATAGCACCAGACTTGTATAACTATATTATAGAGCAAGAGAATTTAATTACCTCTGTGTAGAATGAATCTGAAATCCCAGACATCACACGACACAGATTGAAATTCCTCAATATCGGGATTGTAGCATGCCAATGGGATGCTTATAAGCCAAAACCTACAAGGGATTGTACATGCAATATTTGGTTTCAAGTAATAGGACAATATAGGGATTGTACACACACATAAATATGTTACATCCTTTAAAAAA
Organism: Apium graveolens; assembly: GCF_009905375.1. Classification (NCBI taxonomy): domain Eukaryota; kingdom Viridiplantae; phylum Streptophyta; class Magnoliopsida; order Apiales; family Apiaceae; genus Apium; species Apium graveolens. The sequence goes on from NC_133649.1 coordinate 41,402,496, forward strand.
TAAGTATCAAACTTAATGACATTTGCATTAAAAAGGTTAAACATTATAGGAGTCCTTAAGACTCTATTAGCTACAACCATTCATTTATAAATTTAAAACGAAAAGAGAATGAGAGGATATTATTTGGTAAAAGCACTAAAGAGACCAGGATGATTATAGTATTATATTTCTTATTACCATCCTGCCTTTCTTCCATTCCCATGCCAAGCACCAATCAGAACTAAATCAAGAGAATCATTTAGACCTTCTATGTAATCTCGCTTAACCTGCAAAGGTGGAGCTAATAAATAAATGCTCATAAATGGAGGCTTTCTAATAATGATAATAATTACTCGATTTTATGTAGATTAACAAATAATATATTTTTCTTGCAACTCTGATCTGCCAGTATTCACCGATAGTAAACTTCTCAGCTTATAGGTATTGCAGGATGGAAAAGAAAATCAGCAAAGATATGCAACATTCTTTGATTATTATTGTTGCATATGACCTTTCCAAAACATTGCAATTCAGTGAAACCAAGCATGGTAATCTTGGTTGATAGGTATTACAGGACAGAAAGAACTGCAACTAGTTAATAACATATACTTAGGACCTCGAGAGGAATATAAATATTAAAGCTTTACCTTAGGACCTAGAAAACGTGTATACATTTTTTGCTGCTATGTACAACTATAAGTTCCGTGCTTGATAAATAGCTTCCGTATTCCATGTTTGTCATTGTTAACATTTGGCCACAACAGCCAGCTGAAAAATATAACGTAAAGATAATAACTTGAAAAATAGAAGCAGGTGAGTCAGAAGACTAATATTCCAATTGAATGCACGTAAAGTTAAATATGAAAGTGGAAAATATCTAGAACTAAACTAACATGATTTTGTCGAAACTCTAATCTGACAAACCATCCACAACGTTTGCAACTAGTTTTGATCATCTTCTCATTAGCAATTCATTTCAGGATGAATATTTTGAGGTACTTGGGCATCTCCATAAAAGGTCACAGTTCTTCCTTTATGAAGGGGAAGATAAGTTATTGGCACTTTTGTGTATTCTGGACATGCGCCAACACCATCTCTATACAGAAGGTTATCATCTACTGACTGAAATTTAACACTAAGCTTTCGTTCTGTTTTAACATCACAAATATATGTCTGGACTGTTAGCAATTTTCTACTAATACAATGCAACTCCAGTAGACTATCTTGCATATCAAAAACAACTAACAATCTTAAATAGATAAATATAGGATAAAAATTTGAAAAGAAAAAGGAAAATAACACCTTTAACAAGATGAATACTCCTTAGAGACAACTAACCTCCAAGTCATATGAGTTAGGATGGCTTACAGGCTCTTTAACTAGCAAGTAAAGACCCAAAACAACTTCCAGGATATATTAAACACCATTAAGAGTGGTTAAGAGCTCAATAGCCATCACCAAGAATATGACAAATAAACAAGGGCAAGCCCGAGAGTCATAGCTTATAACCACATCAATAAAAGTTGCTGGTTTATGATAATATAACATTATACAAAGTCTGAAAACAAAAATAAAATGATATAATATATAATCACATCAACAAAATAATGTATAATCACACCAATAAAATAACATTACACAGAGTCTGAAAACAATCATCAAGAGATAATGGCGTTCTCTGAAGATAAAAACGTTACCTTGCATATTCTAAGATGACCATCGCCAATGAACAAAGAAGTAGATCTGCAAGAAAATGAAACTCTGCAATTACAAATTAACTAGTTGCAGCTTGCATCCCTTCCATCCCACTCATTCCAATGCCAATCTAACTAGAAGTAGATTCCCAATTTATAATCCCTAATTGAACTGGAATCAACAACCTTAATTTCAAAAGAGATCAATTAATTAAAGTATAAAAAGAAAAAATTAATAAATAACCTTAATTTCAAAAAACCCTGATTTCAAAGAGGCCTAATTTGAAGAAACCAAGTCCTCAAATACAGTCTCTATAGATGCCCTTATTTAAAATCAGTTATTTTTGAAGAATTACGATATACACTGGACAAAGAGATTTGCTAGAGAGTTGAGAGAGAGAGTGTGAGACTGAGAAAGAGTGAGGCGAGAGAGACGAGACAGACACGGTGAGTGGTTATTTGGATAGGCGGCCCAAATAATTTGGAAAATCAGGTAAATTTTACCGCTCAGCATTTTCACGGGTCTCCGTGCCATTTTTACTAGTTTATTAAAAAAATTATGTTTATGTGAATTTGTTTTCTTGTAAAAACTATTAAATTAAATTTTATAATAAATACTTTATCATATTAAACCTAATAACTCATTTATAAATTAAACTCTTACATTTTATAAAAAATCAGTTCATTTGAAAATAAATATAACTTAAAAAATTATTTTAAAATTTTATGCAGGAAATTAGTAATAAAATTGTTTATAAATGACCTAAGGCAACTTATCCTTACATGTTGCAATATGAAACATTTTTTAGCCAAAAGTAACACCACTTTATAGCTAAGGTAACATAAAAAATAAAGTGTTTTACTATGCCAAAAGTGGCATAACTAATGTAACATAATTTAGCAACACCACAGCTACGATGTTCCCGTAGGTCATTTATGGTGTAGTGTCAGATTTTAGATCTTCGTGGATGTGATGCCTAAGAAAGATAATCGCTTTTGCATTTTGTTCAACAGTTGGGATTTTTTCCAGGTCAATAGTATCTTTTAGGCCATTAGCACTAAGGTGTAATTCCGCATCAAGGACCCATGAAAAATAATTATTATCCTTGATATTATTCCAAAGGGTGAGTAGATTTTTGATAGTGAGGTATTCAGATTTTAGATCTTCGTGGATGTGATGCCTAAGAAAGATAATCGCTTTTGCATTTTGTTCAATAGTTGGGATTTTTTCCGGGTCAATATTATCTTTTAGGCCATTAGCACTAAGGTGTAATTCCGCATCAAGGACCCATGGCAAATAATTATTCCCCGAGACATCCAAGGCAACAAACTTTAATTTTGCAAGATTCTCCATTCTAAATAGATTTTAAATAAGATATAATATGTCACATAATATGTTAGGTCACACACACTGTAGAAGGGGGTTGAATACAGTGTTTACTACAATCAAATCGAATATAAGAACTCAAGTAACAAAACACAGATTTTATTCAACACAATAAACTCTGTTATAATAGAACTGTCCTCTCTCAGTGATGAACAAATATCACGAGAGCTGCTAGGGTTACAATGAATAATAATCACGATTAAGATAACACATATAGTGTAAACCCTATGTCTGTGTTTATATACTACACAGTTATAAGATAATCTTCTAATTGATATCGAATATGATTCTGCTTCCTAATATATATCAACTAGTTATCTTTTCTTCCAAGTATTCTATTCTTCGTAGAATTCTTCTCCATGCATATCTCTTCTTATGTTTTTTAGATCTTCTTTCCTTTCAATCAGCCGCCTTCCTTATCTGAACTTCTCCTTAAGTCCTGATATTATCTCCTGATAAATATCTCCTGATAACTTAAGTTCGGACAACTTAAGTTCTGATATCTTAAGTCCTGACTTCAGTATAAGTACTGATTTCCAGTTAAGTCCTGATTTGTCCTGTTAAGTAAGATCTAAAAACTAAACACAAATCATATTAGACATGACATCACAAATATATCTAACAATCTCCCCAACTTGTAAATTAGCATAATATACAAGTTTAACAGATATTTGATGATGTCAAAAACATTAAGTACAAATGCATGAGAATTTGACTAGATAACTACAACTTACAGTCCTTCTAGCTTTATCATCCTCAAAGTTTGATATCAGCTTCAGTCTGTATACACTTCAGAATTTAAGCAGTTATAAATCTTTGACTTGGCTTCAATTTCTGATCTCTTTGATATCAGGAGTTGTTCTGAGATAGTTATTCAAAAGACATCTCTCAGCATATTCAAGTTCATTGACCATCCTCCTTTTAGCATTTTTCAATTCAACTGTATCTTCACCAGTTTGAAAGATAGCAGCCCTGAGATCATTTATTTTAGCTTTCCTTATATCCTGATCTAGTCTGATGATATAGGCTTTATCAGACTCTAGATTGAATTTAAGTCCCTTAATACCAAAAAATGTAGTGATGATTTTAGCAGTAGGCTTCATTTCAACAATTTCTCCACTGTGAGATCTGTACTTAGGACATTATGGGCTGTCAGTCTTTACAGAGTAAAGCTTCTTCTGTCTTTGAATATTTGATTTTAAATAACCTGCAGCACCATCTGTTGATCTATTTTTCACTTGAAGTAGAAATAGAACATGTCCTAGTTCTTCAAAATACTTCAATAGAATAGCATTCTCCCTGATCTGGAATACTCTCCCATCTGTCATAAAGTATAGCATGATATCTTCTTTCAAAACAGAGTGGTAAACTATTTGTACAGATTCAAGTTGATTCAATCTCTCAGGAGTTGCTCCTACACCTGGTTCACTTAAGGAAGTTGGATCATTGGTAGTATTGTTTATTCTCTTCTCTTTAGAACTACCCAATCCTGATTTGTCTCTTGTTTCCTTTCCTGTAACAACTCTTGCTTCAAAACCACTTGATGTAGCCTTCAAAGGTTGAGTCTGTTGAGCTTTTGTGAATCCTGGTAGTAGCATCTTTGAAGGTTTAAAATGAGCAATGTCAGAGGTTTCCTTTTTATTATCTTCTGATATCAAGCCAACTTGAGCTATGTCAGAGGTTGCTTGCTTCACTGTAATATCAGAATTTACTAAGTCCTGATCTTGAACAACATGAGCTATGTTAGAGGTTAATTGAATATCCATTTTCTTCAAAATAGACTAGCATCTTTATCATCAATTATTTCTTCATCCATGACTGGCATATATACCTTTACAGGTTCACCAATTTTTTCTTTGCCCTTGGATCTTGGATCTACCTCCACTTGTGATTTGGCTTTGGTTGCCTCAGAATTTGTCCTTTCTTTTATCGCAATGCCCTTAGGCTTAGGTGGTTTCTTTTCCATGACTTGAGCTTTAGACTTTGACTTGACATTTTCAGCTTTAAGTCTGGCTTCTTCTTCCTTCAGACTTTCAATATCCATGCCTGGATTGTCTTTTAGGAATAGCATTTTGGAAATCTCTTCATCAAGTTCCAGATGTTCACTATAACTTATCTTTTTACCAGTATCAGAACTTATTCTTCTCCCAGTATCAGAACTTGTTCTTTGACTTGTAGTTCCATCTTTGCTTGATGAAAAACTTTTTCCTTGACCATGACCTCTACCCATTCCAGAGTTTCCCTGGTCATCATTTCCATCATCCTTTCCTTTCAGTACTTGACTAGATTTCAGAACTTATTCTTCTCCCAGTATCAGAACTTATTCGTTGACTTGTAGTTCCATCTTTGCTTGATGAAAAGCCTTTACCTTGACCATGACCTCTACCCATTTCAGAGTTTCCCTGGTCATCATTTCCATCATCCTTTCCTTTCAGTACTTGACTAGATTTGCATTTGGACTTAATTACTTTCTCCCCCTTTTTGGCATCAGCAGGTAAAAGAAGAGACAAGCAATTCCACTGAGGATTGGATCTCATTGAGTTGAGTTTGCTGAGAAGCTTGATTCTTTAGAATTTCAGAAATCTGATCTTGATGTTTCTCCTGAGTCTTTTCAATATACCCAATTCGGTCAAAGACTGGCTTGAAAATCTGTTCTTTTCCAATTTGATATTCATATCTTGCTGGATCAGTGATTCTTGAATTTTGTTCACCTTGGCATCAGTTATTGAGTGTTGACCTTGAAGGTGCCTAGTACTCATTGCAGTAACTCTCAGTTGTGCCTTGAAATCATCATTTATCAGCATTTCATCAGCCTTAGCAGGTGCTCAACAAAATTTTTCAGTAGGAACAAAACTAACTGTGTTCCATTCCTTAGTCCACTCCTTTCCTCTAGGAGTTTCACTCCAAGGTACTGGTGCATCCTCTCAAACAAACTTCTTGATCAAATCAGCTTTGCATGGAGCTTGTTGAGGTGCATGTCCTGATGGACCAACTGCATCAGCATCTACATTTGTAGCAGCTTCACCAGTAATTTCAGCATTGTCAGCATCAGAAATTACAGAGCCTGCAGTATCAGCATCCTCTGATAAAATAACAGTATGTGAGGCTATAGAGGCTTCAACATCATCCTCTAATTCTGATCTGCAACTAAGTTCATATCAACATCCAAATTTTGATGCCCACCTAAAATCTGATTTTCATCATCCAGATTCTGTAACGCCCCCAGATCTGGGGTCGGGGATCCGGGTTGTCACGAGTTCTATTTTCCTTAATAACACTTAATCTTAATAAACAACCAACTATTACGCACTGTGACCCCACAATATACCCACACTCCACAAGTTATAGTCTCAGAGATGAATACCAAAAATAACACCACTCATTTTATTCCACAATTATAAACCATTACACCTTAAATGGGTTTCTGAATAAATTTACATATTCTTTGCCATTAGTACAATTCTTAATATACATAAGTCCGGCACAATAAAAGTTGAAAGCCTAGCCTACTGGTAGTTCCTACCTCAGCTACAACGGCATCAGCGCCTACAGGAAACTGCGGAACGTTTCCTAACCGCTCACGAATTGGGAGATTGGTCTTGTTCTTGTCTATCTGTTGTTGTGTGATGAAAGAAGAAGCAAGGGTAAGCAACAAGCCCACCGAAATAATATGTATAATAATTAACAATATATGAGCATTCTCACAGTACTCATTAAAGTCTTGGTCAAGTAAAAATGAACCAAGTTTGATATCTTAACGCGACCAAGTCGCAAAATATTCAGTATATATGTATATGCACTTTTCAAAATCTTGGAAGTCCTCTTCTATGCATAATATACACAGAGTTCCAGTTTATAACTGTATAAAAATATCGTTGCAAGGTGATCTCATATATCTAACCTTGTCTCAACATTTTTGTGAAAATATTTGTCATGCATAAGATAATCATTAACCAGATATAAGTTGAAATATGAAGTTACAAGATACTTCAATATACTTATATCTTTTCCGAATACTACTTGAACTACCACCGTTCAAGGTATCATCAGTTTCAAAAGTTCATCACATAGATGAGATTACAAGAAAAGACTTGAATAGATTCAATCTTTGAAATATCATTATAAATAATGAAGTTATGAGATACTTCATTAAGTCCCGATATATATACACCTATATATATACATTTCATACACTCCTTGAAAACCTCTGTTATGAAAATTATAAACAGAGTTGCAATATCCAATAAATTTGGAAAGGAGAAAACCTTAGCATAAACCTGATATCTTGTTGATCAGGCAAAGATACCAATAAGTAACATTTTCTACTAGTAGATGGACGAATTCCCCACTGGTCATCACCCTGGCCGTATTAGGACCTATGCTGGACTGCCACTCAGCCACTTAAGCATTGATGGACTCCCACTGAGCCACTTATACTTTCATGGACGCCCATTGAGCCCATGTTGCTTATGCCGACTCAAATAGATGGACTTACTTCCCGAATGTTGGGCAAGTAATCAAAATGCTATCTCAAAACAGCAACCTCATTGCGAATATAAAATACACCACAGAGCCGGATCCCTCGGGTTTTGAGCGAGTATTTAAATCCCCTTCGAAAGGAAGATCTTAAATCTAAAAATGAGTTTTGGGATCCACTCTAACTTTTAAAAATCATTTTTGAAGACTCGAAACATTTTAAAGAATGTTTAGAGTAACACTGATTTAATAAAATAAATCAGTCCCGATATGTTGGAGAAATATCTGAATATTATTACTTAAATAATATTCCCATAATAATCCTTATAAAAATAATTGAAGTGGAAGTTTTACAACTCATACTTGAAATGAATAATAAATAACCAAAGATATACTTATACGAAAGCACGATCTTTATTTGAATAATCAAAAATAAGTTTGATTATCGAAATATTATTCTTTAATAAAATAAAGAATATTATTTAATAAAATAAGCGGAGTCATAAGTTCTCGAATGAATATTCAAAATAATATTCATTAAATAAAGTAAACGGAGACATAAGTCCTCGAATGAATATTCAAAATAATATTCATTAAATAAAATAAAATTATCGAATAAACCTTATTCGATTAATAGTTTTGAAAACTATATCAATATACATATATATATATATATATATATATATATTTACTCGGGAATATCGACTCCCGGTTTAGAAATTGTTCACCTTTGGGTCCCCTATACTAAGGGCATACGCAACTACTGTTTATCTCTAGCATAGGTATTATGCAACTTATAAGCATTTGAATCACAATTAGATATCAAGATTACGAAACAAACATGCATATATACCATATCAGCATGCTCCAATATATCATAAAATTTGCTAATAACAATCATGCACTTATCACAAGATAATGCATATACATATATTTACATCACAACAACAGTATAACGGGTAGAAAACTTGTCTGAGTGTTCCCGGATAGACTTAAGCTTAGAGTGGGTCCGATAACCTATAAACAACAACATAAGTCGGAATTAAACCCCGGTCGCTTAAGAAACTAGACTTTAACCAATTGAACCCTAATGTTCGCTTATGGTCACTTCTACGCTTAACAAATCACATAAGTCGTTCGAGTACCCTCGGCTCCACCATTTTTAATAAATTAACCAATAAGAATTTTAAGGCGATTCTTTCGCGAGTACCCTTCCAACTGACTTATTAACCTTACACAATTGTTTCATACTCCAATTAGTTATTTAAGGACCTTAACCAAGGTTTCAAAATAAGGCGAGGGGAAATGGTTTGTTCGCGAAACGTCGTTACTTAAAACGGTCGTTTCTCCTAAACCGTTCATTGGAATCAAGCGAACCACATATCACAACGAAGCTCGTAACATGAACTATCTAAACATGGCAATGGTCAAAATCTAACAGTGAGTTCACGGGTCCTGAAGTTAAGAACAAAAACAGTCTAAGGTAAATCGGGCATTACGACGGTTATATTTACGCGATTACCAAATTTTAAACTACTCCAATCAATCCACAAATCAACCCACAATCATCATTACAACCAAACTCCATCCATACTTTACTACAACAGCCCCAACATCTCAAGATTTCCAATTTATACTACCCTCAAACATGAACTAAAGCTATACTTAAGTTCATTAACCATAATCCAAGATTTACAACTTCAAACTCATTACAAATCCAATAACACTCTAAGTATACAAGAATCATGCTTCTCATGAACCATACCAAACATAAAAACTCTAAATATTCAAAAGTAGGGCTAGGGTATGAGATTATACCTTCTTTGGTGAGTAGAAGTAACTAAGGAGCTTGAAACCACCCTTGAAAATCCTTACAAAAGCTATATCTAAACAAAAACATAAGATCAAAATTTTCAAGATCTTGAAAACACTATTCACCCTCTTCTTCCATGAATTATTGGAAGAGATTGTGAAGGAAATGGAAGCTTAGATTCATAGGATAACTATATCTATGTATAATGAACCTTGGATAATTACCTCACAATTTAACAATACTTGGATCTTGGATTTTGATTTTCTTCTCCTTGAAGAAATGAAGAAGCCGAGAGCTTCTTTCTTCAAAATGAAAGTCAACTTTTATTTTTGTGTTATGATTTGTTTTGGCTTGGTTGATATCCTTTTGTTGCTAATTAACTTTTTACCATGGTAAGAAATGAATGGCTCACAATCAACCAACCAATCCCTCCATTTGTCATGCTTAAGTCACCATGCTTATGTCATCTTTCTCATGTCATCTTCTTACACTTGTCTTCTTCTTGTTGGTGTGATGACATCATCATCCACTAACGTCTATGATTAACTCCTAATTACTTGGCTAATGATCGCTTATCTGTTATACGGTTCGCTTAACTTTCGTTCTTGTTTATCGTTTGAGGGATCATACCCGGGATCTTATTACTTGGGTTCCCCTAAACCTTTCTCAATATTTTATATTCCTTTTATGATCCACTTATATACCATATAGAGTACTAATAAGATCTCAGAATATCAATAAAAGAAGCCCTACATAGTGTGGCATGAAAAGTTTTCTTATTCAGCATAATCAGCATAATCAGCAAAATCACTATTCATAAGGGTTACAAAAAGTCCAAAAAATTTTGTGGTTATTATAATACTAACTCTTTTTCTAAATAATCATTCCTCTTTTTATAAGAAAGATTTTCAGAAGTTAATCTTTCACATATTAAAGTTTGATCTCTATAACTAATGAACATGGTTTTAAGATATCTTCTCAACTCAGTAACATCATCAGTATGAAAAGCATAAGTTTTTGAGGTACCTTTAACTCAGCAGCTTCAAAACTGTTATCAGCATTTGCCATCAAGGCATAGTTTACCTCACTTTCAGAATCTGAAGTGTTTGTACAGCTTTTTTTCTTTGTGACAAGAGCCTTGCATTTGTCACTTTTCCTTTCTTGCAATCAGAAGATATGTGGCCTTTCTCACCACAGTTGTAGCATTTGACATTTGAGTAATCTCCTCTGTCAGACTTTCCTCCTTGCCTTCAGATTTTCTGAAACCTTTCTTATCAGAACTTGCACCTTTCCTGGAAAACTTCTTTCCCCTTCTGAATTTCCTGTATACAATCTTTGTGATTCCTTTCACCATAAGAGCACACAGCTCCATCATCTCTTCATCAGGGTCCATCTCAGATAGACTTTCAGTTTCTGAATCCTCATCACTATCAGAACTTGATGACTCAGTATCAGACTTTGTGATGAGAGCCTTTCCTTTGCCTTTCTTTGAGACAGCCACTTTAGGGGATTCCTCCTCAGCCTTAAGAGCAACTGCCCTTGACTTTCTCCCATGTCTCTTGCTTCTTTGATCCATCTCAAGTTCATGAGTCTTAAGCATACCATAAATTTCATCAAGAGTAGTTTCATCAAGAGCATAATTGTCTCTTATAGTTGTGGCCTTCAAATCCCAACTTTCAGGAAGAGCTAAAAGGAATTTGAGATTAGTATCTTCAAGATCATATTCCTTATCCACCACTGACAGATCATTCAAGAGTTTGACAAATCTATCATATAAACCAGTTAATGACTCATCAGGTTTTGAGTCAAAGTGCTCATACTCTTGAGTGAGTATAGTCCTCCTGTTCTTCTTAATTGAATCAATTCCCTGGCATCTTGTCTCCAAGGCATCCCATATCTCCTTTGCAGTCTTGCAGTTAATTACCCTATTTGACATGACATTATCAATGGCACTGTGCAACCAATGTCTTACCTTTGCATCCTTTGCAATAGATGCGATATCTTCAGCTGTATATTCACTTTTCTCCTTTGGTATAGTCTGTGCTGGCTGATCTGCAACTACAATAGAGAGCTTGGTTGGCTTATGTGGTCCTTCATTAATTCTGTCAAGGTATTTTGGATCTGTAGCTTCCAGAAAAACATAGACATCCTCACCTTCCATATTGGATACTCAGAAGGTTTCAGTATGGGAACCCTAATAGTCTCATACCGATTATGGATTTGAGTCTTTGGAGTTTCTTCAGTTTTGGTGGGCTTGGTTGGAGTTTGTGCTTCTTCAGACATGATTGTTTTTGGATCTTTACTATATGTTGTTAACAGATGGCTCTGATACCACTTGTTAGGTCACACACACTGTAGAAGGGGGTTGAATACAGTGTTTACTACAATCAAATCGAATATAAGAACTCAAGTAACATAACACAGATTTTATTCAACAAAATAAACTCTGTTATAATAGAACTGTCCTCTCTCAGTGATGAAAAAATGTCACGAGACTTGCTAGGGTTACAATGATAATAATCATGATTAAGATAACACATATAGTATAAACCCTATGTCTGTGTTTATATACTACACAGTTACAAGATAATCTTCTAATTGATATCGAATATGATTCTGCTTCCTAATAATATCAACTAGTTATCTTTTCTTACAAGTATTCTATTCTTCATAGAATTCTTTCCATGCATATCTCTTCTTATGTTTGTCTTGATCTTCTTTCCTTTCAATCAGCCGCCTTCCTTATCTGAATGTCTCCTTAAGTCATGATATTATCTCCTGATAAATCTCCTGATAACTTAAGTTCTGACAACTTAAGTTCTGATATCTTAAGTCATGACTTCAGTATAAGTCCTGACTTCAGTATAAATACTGATTTCCAGTTAAGTCCTAATTTGTCCTGCTAAGTAAGATCTGAAAACTAAACACAAATCATATTAGACATGACATCACAAATATCTAACATAATATTTAAACAGGCAAGTTAAAAATAACTTTATACAAAAGTTACGACGGTATAGCCGCCAGAAAACTTTTGATTATTACTTGACGGCAACGCCATCTATCTT